>NC_092739.1:141801185-142111880 GCF_047496795.1 Chiloscyllium punctatum | reverse complement strand
CTGAAAGATAGTTAAAAGTCAGGGTTTAATTCGGTTTGATTTTAAACCAGTCAATGTGGTTTGATTGGTCTGTGAAAATAAATGACTGAAGGGCTGTTACCTGTTTTGTTGAGTTGAAACGGACGCAGTGTATGGACAAAGAACATAGAGTCATACAGCATGGAAACAGACCCTTCGGTCCAACCTGTCCACGCCGAACATAATCCCAAAGTAAATGTATCCCATCTGCCTGCTCCTTGCCTCCATCCTGCCAACCTGCTTCTATTCATGTACTTATGCTAACATTTTTTAAACATTACAATTGTACCTGCATCCATCATTTCCTTAGTAAATTCATTCCACACATGAACTACCCTCTTTGTAAAAAAATTGCCCCATATGTCTTTTTAAAATTTCTCTCCTCTAACCCCAAAAATATGCTCCCATCATATGGAAAAGACAACTACCATTAAGTCTATCCATATACCTCATTGTTTTATAAACTTCCCAACCTCGTACACTCCAATGAAAAATGTTCCAGCCCATCCAGCTATTCTTTATAACTCAAACCCTCCATACCCACCAACATCCTGTAAATCTCTTCTGAATCCTATCCAGCTTAATATCCTTCCTATAACTGGGCAACCAAAACTGCACCCAGTATTCTCGAAGAGGCCTCACCAATTTCCTGTACAAATTCAACATGACTTCCCAACTCCTATACTCAAAGGACTGAGCAATGAGGGCAAGCATGCCAAATGCCGTTTTAAACACTGTCTATGTGTGACACAAACTTCAAAGAATTATGTACCTGCACCCTTAAGTTGCTCTGTTCTACAACACTATCTAAGGCCCTACCATTAATTATATCAGCCATACCCTTGTTTGTTGTATCAAAATGCAATAGTTCACATTTATCTAGATTGAACTCCATCTGCCATTTTTCAGCATGTTGATCCACTTGATCAAGATCCCTTTGTAATTTTAGAAGACTTTCTCCACTTTCTCTATGCCACCAATTTTGGTGTCACCCACAAACTTACTAACCATGCCTTCTATATTCCCATCCAACTAATTTATATAAATGAGAAACAAAAGAAGACCAAGAACCAATCCCTGTGGAACACCACTAATGACAGGTCTCCAGTCTGAAAAACAACCCTCCACCACCACCCTCTGTCTTCCACCTTTGAGCCAGTTCTGTATCCAAATGGATTGTTCTCCCTATATGCCATGAGATCTAACCTTGCTAATCAGTCTCCCATGGGGAACCTTGTCAAATGCCTTACTGAAGTCCATATAGATCATGTCCACTGCTCTGCCCTCATCAGTCCTCTTTGTTACTTCTTCAAAAAACTCAATCAAGTTTGTGAGACATGATTTCCCACACACAAAGCAATGTTGACTATCCTTAATCAGTCCTTGCCTTTCCAAATACATGTACATCCTGTCCCTCAGGATTCTCTCCGACAACTTGCCCACCACTGACATCCGGTTCACCAGTCTATAGTTCCTTGGATAGTCCTTAACACCCTTCTTAAACAGTGGCACCACATTAGCCAATCTCCAGTCTTCTGGCACCTCACCTGTGACTATTGATGATATAAATATCTCAGCAAGGGGCCCAGCAATCATTTCCCTGGCTTCCCACAGAGTTCTAGGGTACACCTGATCAGGTCCGAGGGATTAATCCACTTTTTTGTGTTTTAAGACATCCAGCACTTCCTTCTCTGTAATATGGACATTTTTTCAATTTCTTTCATGTCCTTTTCCACTGTAAACACTGTTGCAAAATACTCGTTTAGTATCTCCCCATCTCCTGCATCAATACAAAGGATGCCTTGCTGATCTTTGAGGGGCCCTATTCTCTCCCTAGTTACCCTTTTGTCCTTAATGTATTTGTAATAACCCTTTGGATTCTCCTTAACTCTATTTGCCAAAGCTATGACTAACTCTCCCTGTATTCCATGGTAACCTTGGTAACCAGTCTACCATAAGGAAATTTGTTGAATGCTTTACTGAATTCCATATAGATCATGTCCACTGCTCTGCGCTCATCAATCCTCTTCATTACTTTTTCCAAAAAACTCAATTAAGTTAGGGAGACACAATTTCCCATGCACAAAGTCATGTTGACTAATCCAAATGAATCCTTGCCTTTCCAAATGCATGTAAATGCTGTCCCACAGGATTCCCTCCAATAAATTGCCCACCAATGTCAGGCCCACCAATCTATTGTTCCCTGGCTTTTCCTTACCACCTTTCTTAATAATCGTACCACGTTAGCCAATCTCTAGTCATTTGGCACCTCACCTGTTGCGATCTATAATACAAATATCTCAGCAAGGGGCCCAGCAATCAGTTCCCTAGATTCCACAGATGTCTCAAGTAAACCTGATCAGGTCCTGGGGATTTATCCATTCATATGCATTTTAAGCTGTCCAGCACCTCCCCCTCTGTCATATGGACATTTTTCAAGATGTCACTATTTCTTCCCCACATTCTATATTTTCCATATCTTTCTCCACAGTAAACAAACTGATGCAAAATGCTAATTTAGTACTCCCAACTCCTGTGGTTCCAAACATAGGTGGCCTTGCTGATCTTTAAGGGGCCGAGAATGCGATGCTGGAAAAGCACAGCAGGTCAGGCAGCATCCGAAGAGCAGGAAAATCGGTGTTTTGGGCAAAAGCCCTTCATCAGGAACCTTTGACATAATTAAGGGGCCTAATTCTCTCCCTAGTTACCCTTTTGTCCTTAATGTATTTGTAGAATCCCTTTGGATTCTCCTTCACTCTGTTTGCCAAAGCTATCTCATGTCCCCTTTTTGCTCTCCTGATTTCCCTCTTAAGTATACTCTTTATACTCTTCTAGGGATTCATTTGATCTCTCCTGTCCATACCTGACATATGCTTCCTTCTTTGAGAAGATGGTGGTGGGCTGCCTTCTTGAATTGCTGCTGTCCATTCACTGTAGATAGACCCACAATGTCATAGGGTGGGAGTTCCAGGATTTTGACTCAGTGACACTAAAGGAATGGTGACATATTTCCAAGTGAAGATGGTGAGTATTTTAGAGGGAACTCTCAGTTAGCGTTCCTTGCTGCTGCTTTGTCCTTCTAGGTAGCAGTAGTCCTGGGTTTGGTAGTTGCTCCCCTGTCCAGTCAGGGACCAAAGAAGAATTCAGATAGAAGAAAAGCAAAGCTGGTTATTGGAAATAGAAAAACCAAAAATGAATGTGGTAAGCACCAGAAATAACTCCAAGAATCAATCCTTGGGTCACATTACAAAATACATACAGCACTCACAATAAGATGCTTAAATTGATGGTGCTCATAGAAGTGTAAGCCTATGATTTAATTGCCTTGACAATGACCAAGACTGGGAAGTTAGTATGAAAGAATATTTGACATATGAGATGGAAACGCAAAAATGGAAAACGAGGTAGGATAGTGCTGATGCTAAAGGAGGGCAGCAGTGTATTAATGTGGGAAGACCTCCAGTCAGAACTGGTAGGATACTGGTGAGTGTTGTCAAACAGAGTTCAGGTACGTAATTCTTTGAAAGTTGCATCACAGGTAGACAGGGTGGTTAAGAGGCATTTAGAACGTTTGCTTCATTGCTCAGACCATTGCATATAGCAGTTGGGTTATCATACTGTAGATGTACAGGACTTTGGTGAGACCACTTTTGGAGTACTGTGTACAGTTCTGGTCACCCTGCTAAATGAAGAATATTATTACATTCAAGAGATAACAGTAAATATTTACAAGGATGTTACTGGGACTGGAGGGTTTGAGTTATAAAAATAGGCTGCATAGGCTCGGACATTTTTCACTGGAGCATAGGAATCTGAGAGGTGACCATATAGAGGTTTACAAAATCATGAGGGGCATAGATAAGTTGAATAGCAAAGGTATTTTCCTTAGGATAGGGGAGTTCAAATCAAGGGGGCATAATTTTAAGATGAGAAGAGATTGATTTAAAAGGGTCCTGAGGGGAAGTGCTTCACACAAAAGGTGATTCATATGTGGAATGAACTGCCAGAGGAAGTGGTACATGCAGGTACAATTACAACATTTCTAGATGATTAGATTAGATTCACTACAATGTGGGAAACAGGTCTTCGGCCCAACAAGTCCACACCGACCCTCTGAAGAGCAACCCACCCCCCCCCTACATTTACCCCGATTAATGCACCTAACACTAGGGTGTAATTTAGCATAGCAAATTCACCTGACCTGCACATCTTTGGACTGTGGGACGAAACCGGAACACCCGGAGAAAACCCATGCAGACACGTGGAGAATGTGCAAACTCCACACAGACAGTTGCCTGAGGCGGGAATTGAACCCGGGTCCCTGGCGCTGTGAGCCATCGTGCCACCCCAGCAATTTGATAGACATTTGAACACGTACATGAATAGGAAAGATTCAGAGGAATATGGGTCAAACAAAGGCAAATGGGACTAGTTTAGTTTGGAGAACTTGATCAGCATGAACAACTTGGACCAAAGGGCCTGCTTCCTCACTGTATCACTCTATGACTCTATAATGGACTGTAGAATCTGTTTGATTGGAGCTAAGAAATATCAAGTAGCAACTAATAGTGATAATAATAGTGGCTTGTTATGAAAAAAATGATAATAGTGGTTTATAGGCCACCAAACTGTACTGGTAATGTAGGCACTGTATAATCAGGAGAAGAGTAATCATAGTTGACTTCAATCTGCATATAGACTAGGTGAATATAATACACACCAGTGCAGTGAAGGAAGAATTTCTGGATTGTGATTGGATACTTCTCCAGAGAACTGTCTTGCAGACAGTTTTCCCTCTAAGCTGTGTAACCGCAGCAGGTATGACTTCCAGTTTCAGAAGTCACTGCCATACATAGACCTTAGATATCTGAACACTGATAAAAATATTAGAGGAGTATTAGTTGCAGAACCATCTAAGGCAATGAATAAAAGTTAATTTGTAATATTGTTATAAAATAACCTCAAGGAAATAGTATCTATAATATGAGAAAATTCCCCATAAAGTTTCAAAAAAATGTAAGTTCATCTAGGGTCTTAAATCCAAAACAGAGCAATTACGATGGTAAGGGAAGAATGTTGATTGGGCGGATTAGAAAAATACTTTTTAATAAATTACCCAAAAAATTGTCAATCTGAGGATTGAGAAAATTTTAGAAGTTGGGGAAGAAAGGGCAAGAAATTGATTATAAGAAAACAGAAGTTAAAAGTGAAATAGCATGAAACATAAAAACATATGGCAAAAGCTTCTATGCGAAAAGGAAAAGATGAGCAAAAACAAATGCAGATCTATTACAGGTAGAGACAGGAGAACTTATAATAAGAAATTAAGAAATGTCAGAGAAACAAAATAAGTACTTTGTATCTGTCTTCACAGAGGAAGACATAAGCAGTCTACTTGAAATAATTTAAGATTCAAGAATCTGGTGAGACTGTGGGACAAACAAACTTACTATTAAAGTAAAAAGTGGCATTCGAGAAATTGATAGGATTAAATGTTGTTAAAGCCCCAGATCTAATTACCTTCAACCTAGAGTTTTAAAAAGGTGGCTGCAAAGTTAGCGAATGCTTTGATTCACCTTTCAAAATTCGATTAATTCTGCAGCAGTCTCTGTAAATTGGAATGTCTCAGATGTTTAACAAAAGAAGGAGAGAACACTGGTGAGATTGCATCAACTGGTGAGTGTTGTGGTGGTTTTGGTTCCCTTGTCTAAGGATCAATATAGGAATATAAGAACTAGGAGCAGGAGTAATTCAGTCCCTTGAGCTTGCTCCAACATTCAGTTCTATCATGGCTGCTCTCACCTCAATCTTAACTCCACTTTCCTGCTCAGTCCTCCACTTTCCTGTCCACTCCAATACACTCGCCATCATGAGAGTATAGTGGAGGTTCATCAGACTGATTCCTGGGATGATAGGACTGTCCAATGAGCAGAGATTGAGGAGACTGCGCCTGTCTTCTTTGGAGTTTGGAAGAATGAGAGGCGCTCCCATAGAAACTTACAACATTCTTAAAGGATTAGATAGAGTAGATGCAGAAAGGATGTTTACCCTGGCTGTTGGGTCTGGAACCAAGAGATATAGTCTCAGAATAGAAGGCAAACCATTTAGGATTCAGAAAAAGAAGAACAGTGATGGTGAATCTTTAAACTTTCTACCTCGGAGAGCTGTGGGAGTTCAGTCATTGAGTCATTCAAGACAGATTGATATGTTTCTACTAAGCATGACATTGAGGGACATGGGGATAGCATGGGAATATGATGTTGAGGTAGATGATCAGGCATGATCTAAGCTGATGGAGTTGGTTGAGGGGCTGAATGACCTACTCCTAAGACTATATCAAGATGGTTTATGATTTGGAGCAAAACTTGAAGGTGATGAGTTTCAGTGTGCCATTTTAATATAATACTTTTTCTTAAAGAAAAGCACCCCAACTCAATCTAGCTGATTCAAAGCACAAGTATTTTGTATAATACAATAAATCTTAGCAACCAAAGTAAACATTTTGATTGCTTCAAATCAGAAAAATATGTAGTGGTCAGATGCCACTATTGCATATGTAATAATTAGCACGGTCATCAGAACATCAACTACCATAGCAACTAATTGCAATAAATAACAATATTAAGAATTTTGGAACTTTCATATCAACACTTAAATAAACGCTTTTGTCAGTAAACAAGTCACACTCTGTCAATTTTTGGCAGAGTATTCAGCTTTCTCTGACTAAATATTGCAGGGATATATAACAATGGGTAAGAAAGAAGGAAGAAAAATGCCCTGCAATTGTCAAATCCCTTTTACAATCACTGGTCCAAAAGTATTTCAACAGTCAAGGCAATATTTATTGTAATACACCTTGTGCTCTAGCTTCGTAGAATGTCAGCTGTGATTCCTTTGATAGCAGTCTCATCTCTGGATCCCAAGATTCAAGTTATACTTTGTGAAGCCAAAAATCAAAGCTAATACGATAATACTAGTATTGAAAGAGCACGGTTGGAGGTGACATATTTTGGATAAGATGTTAAGCTGAGGTCCATCTGCCTGCTCACATTGATTATAAAAACCTCATTAGTTTATGCTCTACTTTTGTGTAATAATCAAGTAAGCAAAGTATATTTTAACTAGAATGACAAGGGCAGCAGATACATCAGAACACCATCAACCTCAAGTTCCGCTCCAAGCTCACACCATCTCGAATTGTACCTATATCGCCATTCCCTCACTGTAGCTGGGTCAAAATCATTGTTCCTATCTACACCCCATGACATACAAAGGTTTAAGAAACAGCTCACCTCCATCAAGTCCTGGCCTGTGCAGCTTCACTCATACCCCAAATATAAATTTTTTTAGAAATTGATTTTATGCTCAGCAGAATTGTAATGACTTTAGGACAATGCTACCATGGAACTGCCCTTTTGTCTGTATCTGATAGATGAAATGTACCACATGGTCCCTGGCTTGTGCAAAGATATGCTTGCATAGTTTAAATGCAGCTACAAAACGTAGGTTAAACTGACCAAAATCTGGAATTCTTACACTGCCTAGCAATGAGCACTTATTAGATTGTGCTTGTTACCTAAAACTCAAAACAGAATTAAATAGGTCTGTTTTGTGATGAAAACAGCTGAGAGGTTTAAGTCTTCTGTCATATATCCTAAATTAGTCTTTTAAGTTTGATGCCTGAAAAAGAAGCTGCCACTTTCTTTTAAGTTATATATATTTGATTCTGTAAGTTTAAGAATAAATTCTATAATTAGTTTTGTGGCAAAATAGTTGTCTCGCTCTTAATACTTATGACCACATCTCAATTGAATACATTATGCTGTACTTTGTAAACTTATCTTGCTACTAACTAACACACTGGTTGTCTTTATTAATATTTTTCATAGACATTATGGATGAAGTGACTTTGTAATTACTTTATTAATCTTCAGATTGTATGCCACTTTTTACTCTTTGTTTATTTTAATTAACTTGTGCCAAGCACCAGCAATCACAATAGAATTCTGTATCAGCAAAGTAGTTTTCTTCACCCAAAATACTGATAAGCGCCTGTTTAAATGCGACTTCTGCAGGAAAGACAATGTCGATACCTACATATCAGTTAGATATAAAGGACAATGAGAACTAAAGTTAAAATCATTACTTTGCATCACATGGTCTCTAACCCTAACCTTATCCCTATCTCAAGTAGATTGACAGAGGAACCAACAGAAGGTGCTCCCTTATTTTAGTAGATAAAATATAAATAAAGAACATTAAAACACCAATGAAAGGTCATGCTTCATAGGTAACTGACATTTTAAGGAATTGATCAGGTCTAAAAGGAAGTGACAGCCGATAGATGACTCGTACACATAAGAAACCAACTAGAGACTGATGTTGGACTACTTGATCCAATAAGAGACTGACTGGCCATGCATTGTCAGACCTAGTTAGAGTCTAGAAATACAATTGATAATGAGGATTGGTGTTGCATCAGAAAGGGTTAACAAGCACCAACTTCCACCACCAAGGTGCACAAAGTCGAATGATAAAGACTTCCAAATTATCATGGAGAAGAGTGACTACATGTCTGCTATGAACAGAAGAGCAAACACAAAGAGAGATAACCCATAATTTGTTAAGTATTAATGTTAGTTACTTAATAAACATTTCCTGATATTATGACACCAGACTAATCCTTATTACTTGTAAGGTCAAAGCTTCAAAATGACAAATTTATGTTAAATGAATGGAGACTTTCAGAAGGCAAAAGTGAGGACTGCAGATAGAGTCATAGATTCAGAGAGATGTACAGCATGGAAACAAACCTTTCGGTCCAACCCATCCATGCCGACCAGATATCCCAACCCAATCTAGTCCCACCTGTCAGCACCCGGCCCATATCCCTCCAAACACTTCCTATTCATGTACCCATCCAAATGCCTTTTAAATGTTGCAATTGTACCAGCCTCCACCACATCCTCTGGCAGCTCATTCTTTACACGTTCCACCCTCTGTGTGAAAAAGTTGCCCCTTAGGTCTCTTTTATATCTTTCCCCTCTCACCCTAAACCTATGCCCTCTAGTTCTGGACTCCCCGATCCCAGGGAAAAGACTTTGTCTATTTATCCTATCCATGCCCCTCATAATTTTGTAAACCTCTATAAGGTCACCCCTCAGCCTCCGACACTCCATGGAAAACAGCCCCAGCCAGTTCTGCCTCTCCCTGTCGCTCAAATCCTCCAACCCTGGCAACATCCTTGTACATCTTTTCTGAACCCTTTCAAGTTTCACAACATCCTTTCGATAGGAAGGAGACCAGAATTGCACGCAATATTCCAACAATGGCCGAACCAATGTCCTGTACAGCCGCAACATGACCTCCCAACTCCTGTAATCAATACTCTGACCAATAAAGGAAAGCATACCAAACGCCTTCTTCACTATCCTACCTACCTGCGATTCCACTTTCAAGGAGCTACGAACCTGCACTCCAAGGTCTCTCTGTTCAGCAACACTCCCTAGGACCTTACCATTAAGTGTATAAGTCCTGCTAAGATTTGCTTTCCCAAAATGCAGCACCTCGCATTTATCTGAATTAAACTCCATCTGCCACTTCTCAGCCCATTTGCCCATCTGATCAAGATCCTGTTGTAATCTGAGGTAATTTTCTGCACTGTCCACTACACCTCCAATTTTGGTGTCATCTGCAAACTTACTAACTGTACCTCTTATGCTCGCATCCAAATCATTTATGTAAATGTAACCAAAGTAGAGGACACAGCTCCGATTCTTGTGGCACTCGACTGGTCACAGGTCTCTAGTCTGAAAAACAACCCTCTACTAGCACTCTGTCTTCTACCTTTGAGCCAGTTCTGTATCCCAATGGCTAGTTCTCCCTGTGTTCCATGAGATCTAACCTTGCTAACCAATCTCCCATGGGGAACCTTGTCAAACGCCTTACTGAAGTTCATGTAGATCACATCTACTGCTATGCCCTCATCAATCCTCTTTGTTACTTCTTCAAAAAACTCAATCAAGTTTGGGAGATATGATTCCCCATGCGCAAAGCCATGTTGACTATCCCGAATCAGTCCTTGCCTTTCCAAATACATATACATTCTGTCCTTCAGGATTCCCTCCTACAACTTGCTCACCACCAATGTCAGGCTCACTGGTCTATAGTTCCCTGGCTTGTCCTTACTACTCTTCTTAAACAGTGGCACCACGTTAGCCAACCTCCAGTCTTCCGGCACCTCACCTGTGACTATCGGTGATACAAATATCTCAGCAAGAGGCCCAGCAATCACTTCCCTTGCTTCCCGCAGAGTTCTCGTGTACACCTGATCAGGTCCTGGGGATTTATCCACCTGATGCTGGAAATCAGAGTCTAGACTAGGGTGGAGCTGGAAAAGCACAGCAGGTCAGGCAGCATCCAAGGAGCAGGAAAATCAACGTTTCGAGCAGATGCCCTTCATCAGGAATGAATTGGAGACTCTCCGAATTCCAGTTTAGATGGTGCAGAATTCAGAAATGAAAGTTCCAATGGTACTCATTCAAAGATGAAAAGAGGAGTTATCCCTAATGTTTCAAGCTAAATTTATCCATCACTAAACATCACAAAAAGAGATGATCTGATTATAATGACATTCCTGTTTGTAGGCGTTGACAGTACTTGCCTTTCTGGAATATTTCCTGTGGCAGGATGTTGGGAACCTGAGCAGCAGGTCAATAAGGAAAGAGACTAAGGAAGAGCTTGAGTCTGAGGCAAATATAGCTAAGAGGAAGAACAGTCAAGGAGAGATCATTGAGATCAGTGGAACTGGAGGCTTGGGCTGTATTTTGCTTCAGTGCGAGAAGTATATCAGGTTGGATAGTTGAACTTCGAACTTGGATTAATGCATGTAATTATGATGTTGGTGCTATCACAGAGACATGGTTAAAAGAGGGAAGGGATTGGCAACTTAACATTCCAGGATATTGATGTTTTAAACGAGATACAGAAGGAAGCAAAAGAGGTGGGGAGTTGCATTACTGACTACAGAGTGTATCCCAGCTGTGTTGAGGGGGGACACCTGGAAGGACCTTGCAGCAAAGCATTATGGGTAGAGCTGTGGAATAGGAAGGAACCATCATAAGGCACTCCATTATTTTAGTAGAATAAAATTTAAATAAAAAACATTAAAACACTAATGGAATAACCTGTTTCACAGATAATTTTAAGGAACCAATCAGGGATAATATGAAGTGATATCTATAGATGACTGCTACACATAAGAAACCAAGGGTGCAATGACAATGCTGGGATTATACTACAGACCTCCCAACTGCCAGCAAGAGATAGAAGAAGACATATGTAGTCAGATTCTGGAAAGGTGTGAAAATAACAGGGTTGTTGTGGTGGGTGAGTTTAACTTGCCCCATATTGACTGGGACTCCCTTAGTATTGGGGGTTTAGATGGGGAGCAATTCATTAGGTGCATCCAGGAGTGCTTTTTGAAACAGTATGTGGATAGGCCAACGAGAGAGGGGAGCCTACAGAACCTGGTATTGGGAAATGAATCAGACCAGGTGATCAAAGTTTCAGTGGGGGAGCATTTTGGGAATAGTGACCATAATTCCATGTGTTTTCAGATTCTTATGGGTAAGGACAAGAGTGGATCTCCATTGAAAGTATTAAACTGGGGGAAGGCCAACTATAACTGAATTAGGCAAGAATTGGAGAATGTGCATTGGAAGCAACTGTTTGAGGGTAAATCCACATCTGACCTGTGAGAGTCTTTTAAAGGTCAATTGACTTAAGTGCAGGATAGGCATGTTCCTGTGAAAATTAAGGACAGGAATATCAGGATTCAGGAACCTTAGATGACAGGGGAATGTAGTGTTTGTAACAAGGTCAGCCAGGTGGACCTCATAAAATATGGGGCTGTTATTTTGGTCCAATTAGGGAGCCCTGGCTGATAGATAAGAACGGGAGGATCAGACATGCTGTACACTGTGACAGCTGGCTCTGAAGGAGCTGGATCAGTGTCAAGGACCTGCCACATGTAATTAAGAGGTCACTTGGTGATGGGATACTGGCCTCTGTGGCTTTATTTCAGCGGAAGTATCAGATTAGTCAAAAAAAAAAGTAGCATACCTGTGTTCTAGACAAAATGGACAAAGTCCTTAAAGAAACTAGAGAAAGTAGAAAGGAGCTCAGACAAGGAATTAGGAGTGCTAAAATGGGCTATCAAATGTCATTGGCCAGCAGGTTAAGGAGAATCTCAAGGCATTTTATACATATATTAAGAGCAAGAGGGTAGCTAGAGAAAGAGTAGGTCCACTCAAGGATAAAAGAAGGCAGTAATGTTTGGAGCCAGAGGAAATGGGTGTGATTCTTAATATGAACTTTACATCAGTACTCTCCAAAGACACAGATGTTGAGGGTAAGGAAACATGTGTGAATACTCTCAGGCAGGTCAACATAATGAAGGGGGAAGTGTTGTGTGTCTTAAAATACATTAAGTTAGACAGGTCCCCAGGGCCAAATGGGATCAATCCCAGGATACTGTGGGAGGTAAGGGAGGAAATAACTGGGACCTTAGCAGATATCATTGCATCCTCTTTGGCCTCAGGAAAGGTTCCAGAGGACTGGAGAATGACCAATGTTGTTGCTTTGTTTAAGAAGGGAAACAGAGGTAATCTAGGTAATTACAGGCCAGTGAGCCTGACTAGTGGGAAACTGTTGGAGACAATACTAAGAGACAGGATTTGTTCACATTTGGAAGTGAATGGACTTGTTGGTGATAGGCAGCATGGGTTTGTGTGGGGAAGGTCATGTCTCACCAAACTGATTGAGGTTTTTGAGGAGGTGACAAGAATGATTGATGAGGGAAAGACAGTGGATGTTGTCTATATAGACTTTAGTAAGGCATTTGATAAAGTGCCTCATGGCAGGTTGGTACAAAAGATAGAGCGTCATGGGATCCGGGGTGCGTTGACTCGATGAATAGAGAACTGGCTTGATCATATAAGACAGAGGGTGCTTTTTAGAATGGAATCAGCAACTAGTGGTGCTCTGCAGGCATTGGTGCTGGGACCTTTGTTGTTTGTAAAATATAGATCTGGAGGTAAATGTAGTAAGTTTGCAGATGAAGCAAAATTGGTGGAGTTGCAGATAGTGAGGAGGATTGTCAGAGGATATAGCAGGATATAGACAGATTGCAGATTTGGGCAGAGAAATGACAGGTGGAATTTAATTCAGACAAATGTGAAGTGATGCATTTTGGAACATCAAATTCAGGTGTATAAACAATAAAGGCAGAACCCTCAGAAGCATTGACATACAGAGGGATCTGGACGTACAGGTCCACAGATCCTTGAAAGTGGCAATGCAGGTGGATAAAGTGGTCAAGAAGGCATACTGCACTGTTGCCTTCGTAGGCCGGGGCATCAAATATAAAAGTCAGCAAGTTATGTTACAGCTGTATGAAACTTCAGTTCGGCCACATTTAGAATATTGCTTGCAGTTCTAGTCGTCACATTACCAGAAGGACATGAATGCTTTGGAGAGGGTGTAGAGAAAGTTTACCAGGATGTTGCCTGGTCTGGAAGGTTTTAATCTGAAGCGAGGTTGGATAAACTCAGATTGTTTTCACTGGAAAGATGAAGGCTGAGGGGCGACCTGATAGAGGCCTACATAATTATGAGTGGCATAACATAGTGTGGATAGTCAGAGGCTTTGTCCCAGTGTTCAAGGTGAGAGGGGGAATTTTAGGGGAGAGGTGTAGGGGAAAGTTTTCACACAGAGAGTGGTGGTTGACTGTGGAGGCACATTGGAAGCAGGCACATTAGCAACATTTAAGGTATATCCTGATAGATACATGAGCAGGAGACGGACAGAGGGTTAGAAACTATGCAGAGGCAATAAATAGTGGGTCTAAATAAGGATTAGGAACCAGCACAGGCTGGGTGGGCTGAAGGGCCAGTTCCTAAGCTGTATTGTATTATTTGCATTATATTATAATAGCAACTGCACTTTTTAAAAAACTATCCTTCATATACTGCAAAATACTTTGATACAACTGGTGGTTGTGGTAAGTGCTTTATAAATGTAGCAACTAACTTACGCCTGGTAAATGCCACAAACAGCAATGTGATAAGGAGCACAGCATGTCATCCTTTCCTCATGCTTTCTT
Organism: Chiloscyllium punctatum; assembly: GCF_047496795.1. Lineage (NCBI taxonomy): Eukaryota > Metazoa > Chordata > Chondrichthyes > Orectolobiformes > Hemiscylliidae > Chiloscyllium > Chiloscyllium punctatum. The sequence continues at coordinate 142,097,698 of NC_092739.1, read as the reverse complement.
TTAGCCTTCCTTGTTCCAGCTTTAGCCTCTCTCCTGCATTTGAGATACTCTTCCTGATTCCTCTTGTCATTATCATTCCAGTATGGATCATGTGCCTCCTTTTTCTTCCTCATTTTCTCATCAATATCCTTAGCCATCCAGAGTTCTTTGGCTGGATATTATGAGGGGCATAGATAGAGTAAACAGGAAGGAGCTTATGCATTGATGGAGGGATCACTGACCAGAGATCATAGATTTAAAGTAAGGGTCAGAAGATTTAGAGGAGATGTGAGGAAAATCATTTCACCTGGAGGCTGGTGAGAATCTGGAATTCATTTCCTGTAAGGGTGGTTGGGGCAGAAACTCTCATAATATTTAAGAAATATTTAGATGTGCACTTTCAGCGCAGATGTGATGGGCCAAAGGGCCTTTATCTCTGCTGTGGATCTAATTACTTTGTGGCTTCCATCTTTTAGCAGCTGGTGAAATTTGAATTCAATAAAATCTGGAATAAAGAAGTTTACCACTTAAATCAATCTGCATCTCACCTGGTTAGCCTGGTCCACCATCAGATAGATTGAAGCAACATATATGAGTAAGATGTAAGTATTCAGATGAAAAGTTACTGCTACGTCCCTGGGTACAGTATCTCTTGAAAAGGTAGGTTTAAGAGAGTGGATTCAAGCCCCATAAAAAGACTCTCAGATGGCTTATCGGACTTATCAATAGCACTGAATTGTGAAGGGTTAGCATTCCTAAGAAATGTGATCTTGAGTATTTGGAGAAATTCCTGAAAGAATCAATGCCTCAATCTAGCTCTGTGACACAGATGGAAAGACTGATGCTGCAAGATCGAGTTTCCACACTAAGAATGTAGGCATGATATTTTAGTAATTACATCACTGAGCTAACAACTACGATGTTAACATAGAACATAGAACAATACAGCACAGAACAGGCCCTTCGGCCCACGATGTTGTGCCAAACATGTGTCCTAGCTTAAGCACCTATCCATGTACCTATCCAATTGCCGCTTAAAGGTCACCAATGATTCTGACTCTGCCACTCCCACAGGCAGCGCATTCCATGCCCCCACCACTCTCTGGGTAAAGAACCTACCCCTGACATCCCCCCTATTCCTTCCACCCTTCACCTTAAATTTATGTCCCCTTATAACACTCTGTTGTACCCGGGGAAAAAGTCTCTGACTGTCTACTCTATCAATTCCCCTGATTATCTTATAAACCTCTATTAAGTCACCCCTCACCGTTCCAATGAGAAAAGGCCTAGCACTCTCAACCTATCCTCGTACGACCTATTCTCCATTCCAGGCAACATCCTGGTAAATCTCCTCTGCACCCTCTCCAAAGCTTCTAAATCTTTCCTAAAGTGAGGCGACCAGAACTGCACATAGTACTCCAAATGTGGCCTAACCAAGGTCCTGTACAGCTACAACATCATGACTCTTGAATTCAATCTCTCTGCTAATGAATGCTAATACACCATAGGCCTTCTTACAAGCTCTATCTACCTGAGTGGCAACTTTCAAAGAGCTATGAACATAGACCCCAAGATCCCTCTGCTCCTCCACCTTACTAAGAACCCTACCGTTAAACCTGTATTCCGCATTCTTATTTGTCCTTCCAAAATGGACAACCTCACACTTGACAGGGTTGAACTCCATCTGCCACTCCTCAGCCCAGCTCTGCATCATATCTAAGTCTCTTTGCAGCCAACAACAGCCCTCCTTATTATCCACAACTCCACCAATCTTCGTATCGTCTGCAAATTTACTGACCCACCCTTCAACTCCCTCTTCCAAGTCATTAGTAAAAATTACAAACAGCAGAGGACCCAGAACTGATCCCTGCAAAACTGCACTTGTAACTGATGTTGCAAGAATAAATTCTGCTGCAGGAAATCGTGAGGTTTGTTTTAATATGTTTGACATTTTGTGGGTTAGTGAGGAAAGAAAGTCATTGGGAACTACGGGAATGTAAAAACCCAACCCATGTCTTTCATGGTAGGCAACTTGCCAAAGGCACAGCTGACACATGTTTCCAATCTCACACTGTGTGGCTGCTTCTAAATACCCTCTGAATTGTTGTAAGAGGTCACTCAATTTGGGACAAACAAAGATATGCCCTCGCTAGCATTTCCTACATCCTCAGTACAAATAGAAGTATTTAAATATTGAATATTTAACATGTAGGCAATATGTAAAGGTGTTGAGCAGTAACAATGAGGATTGCAGTGACAAGTAGGGATTTTTTGCTGTAACTGTGTAGGGCCTTGGTAAGACCACGCCTGGAGTATGGTCAAAATTAGAGTGGTGCTGGAAACTCACAGCAGGCCAGGCAGCATCCGAGGAGCAGGAAAATCGACATTTCGGGCAAAAGCCATTCATCAGGAATGAGGCTGGGAGCCTCAGGGGTGGAGAGATAAATGGGAGAGGGGTGGGGCTGGGGAGAAGGTAGCTGAGAGTGCAATAGGTGGACGGAGGTGGGAGTAAAACTGATAGGTCAAAGAGGAAGGTGGAGTGGATAGGGGGGAAGGAAGATTGACAGGTGGGACAGATCATGAGGATGGTGCTGAGCTGGAAGGTTGGAAATGGGGTAAGGTGGGAGGGTAGGGAAATGAGGAAACTGGTGAAGTCACATTGATCCCATGGGCACGTAGGGTCCCGAGGTGGAAAATGAGACGTTCTTCCTCCAGGCATCGGGTGGTAAAGGAGTGGCAGTGGAGAAGGCCCAGGACCTGTATTTCCTCGGCAATGTGGGAGGCAGAGTTGAATGTTCAGCCACCGGGCGGTGGCGTTGATTGGTGCGGGTGACCCGGAGATGTTCCCTAAAGTGCTGTGCAAGAAGGTGTCCAGTCTCCCCAATGTAGAGGAGACTGCATCGGGAGCAACGGATACAATAAATGACATATGTGGAAGTGCAGGTAAAACTTTGATGGATGTGGAAGGCTCATTTTGGGTCTTGGATGGAGGTGAGGTGGGGGAGGTGTGGGCGCAGGTTTTGCAATTCCTGCCGTGGCAGGGGAAGGTGCAAGGAAGGGAGGGTTAGTTGTTGAGGGATTGTGGACCTGACCAGGTTGTCTCAGAGGGAACGGTCTTTGCGGAAAGCAGATAGGGTGGGAAGGGAAATATATCCCTGGTGGTGGGGTCCATTTAAAGGTGGCAGAAATGTCAGCAGATGATGTGATTTATGCGGAGGTTGGTGGAAGGTGAGGACCAGTGGGATTCTGTCCTTGTTGCAGTTGGAGGGGTGGGGTTTGAGGGCTGTGGTGAGGGACGTGCATGAGATGCGTTGGAGAGCATCTTCAACTGCATGGGAGGGGAAATTACGGTCTTTAAAGAAAGAGGCCATCTGCTGTGTTCTGTGGTGGAACTTGTCCTCCTGAGAGCAGACAGAGGAATTGGGAATACAGGATGGCATTTTTACAGGAGGTAAGGTGGGAGGTAGCTGTAGGAGTTGGTGGGTTTGTAAAAATGTCAGTGTTGAGTCGGTGGACTCCTTCTTTAAAAACCATAATTTCCTCTCCCACATGGTTGAAGATGCCCTCCAACGCATCTCATCCACGTCCCGCACCTCCGCCCTCAGACCCCACCCCTCCAACTGCAACAAGGAAGAACTTCCCTCATCCTCACCTTCCACCCACCAACCTCCGCATAAACCACATCATCCACCGACATTTCTGCCACCTACTAATGGACCCGACCACCAGGGGTATATTTCCCTCCCAACCCCTCTCCACTTTCCATAAAGACTGTTCCATCCGTGACTACCTGGTCAGGTCCACACCCCCCAACAACCCAGCCTCCCCTCCTGGCACCTTCCCCTGCCACTGCAGGAATTGCAAAACCTGCGCCCACACCTCCCCCCTCACCTCCATCCAAGGCCCCAAAGGAGCCTTCCACATCCATCAAAGTTTCACCTGCACTTCGACACATGTCATTTATTGTTTCCATTGCTCCCGATGCGATTGGGTAGACCGGACGTCTTCTCACAGAGCGCTTCAGAAAACATCTCCGGGTCACCTGCACCAATCAGCCCCACCGCCCTGTGGCTGAATATTTCAATTCCCCCTCCCACTCTGCCAAGGACATGCAGGTCCTGGGCCTCCTCCACTGCAACTCCCTCACCACCCGACACCTAGAGGTAGAACGCCTCGGGACCCTTCAACCCCAGGGTATCAATGTGAACTTTACCCGTTTCCTCATTTCCCCTAAACCCCCACCTTACCCCAGTTCCAAACTTCCAGCTCAGCACCATCCTCATGACCTGCCCCACCTGTCAATCTTCCTTCCCACCTATCCACTCCACTCTCCTCTCCGGCCTATCACCATTACCCCCACCTCCATCCACCTATTGCACTCTCAGCTATCTTTCCCCCAGACCCACCCCCCTCCCCCCCCATTTATCTCTCCACCCCCAAGGTTCCCAGCCCCATTCCTGATGAAGTGCTTTTGCCCGAAACATCGATTTTCCTGCTCCTCGATGCTGCCTGACCTGCTGTGCGTTTCCAGCACCACTCTAATCTAGACTCTAATCTCCAGCATCTGCAGTACCCACTTCTACCACACCTGGAGTATAGTGTGCAGTTTCACTCTCCTTATCTGAGAAAGGATATTCTGGCTACAGACACTTGCTCTCACACACAATCCTCTTCTCACATTGTAGCACCTGTTTAACCACCACACCAGTTGACACTGTGGTGCTGGAAAAGCACAGCATTTGAGGAGGAGAAGAATCGATGTTTCGGGGATAAGCCTTTCATCGGGATTCCCTGTCGATTCTGATAACCAGCATCTGTAGCCCTCACTTTCTCCTAACCACCACACCACACAATTTACCTGTCCATAGCTACACCCTGTCTAAACATCCTCTCCAGATAGTGCTTTTCATCCCCAGTGACTGCTGTGGATCTGAACCTTACCATTGTCCAGTCAGGAAGTATCAAATACAAGCAATCAATCAGACAAGTACAATCACAGACATGACCTCACCACAACAAAAAAAATGAAGCCAGTGGAGGTTGAACTTTGTCCCCACAGTGCCAACCAGATTTTGGCATCATGAACAAAAAATGATAGTGTCCACAATGATCTGCTGCACTTGTCCATGGCAAGTGGGCAACTGTAAAGCTCTGTTTAGCCTGTAGTACCTGAACTCTGTCATGGACAACATCAGCTTCCTCCTTCCCAGTGTCTTTGCACTCCTCCTTGGAAGACTGTTCCCAGTCCTCCAGTTTCTCAGCATTCAGGATGTCACCTTATTACCTGTCCCAGTTGTATAGAGCTCAGATGATGCGGCACACTCTATCTGGATTATTCTGGAAGGACTCCCAGACCTGACCAAGCAGCAGAACTACATCTTCAACAGTTCCTTCATCTTGCTCCAATGCAGCCCTGATTAAGGCATGGGCAGCATTGGTTGTGGAAAAGTGTCCTGAGCAGAGGTCACAGTGGGTAGCCCAACTCCCCCTGTAAGTAGCTTTGCAAGGCACAAACCAACCAACCACACAAGAATGTGTAGCACTCCAAATGTATCAGCTGTGGCAGCTGTCCTGGGTTTTGGGCTCCTAGAATTACATACTGGCATTGGAGGCAATCCAGACAAGGTTTTGCTAGGCTGATCCTGGGTGTGGAGGAACTGCCTTATTAGGAGAGTTTAAGTAGATTGGGCCTGCACTATTGGAATTTAGAAGAATGAAGCTTACAGTATCCTGAGAGAACTTGACAGACACTCTCCTTATGGGCGAGTCGAGGGCCAGAAGGAATAATCTCAAAGTAAGGGGTTGCCTGTCTAAGACAGGGTTGGAAGGAATTTATTCTCTCAGATGGTAGTGATTCTGCAGAATTCTTTACTGCAGAAGGCTGTGGAAGCTGGGTCTGGATGAACATAAGAACCAGGAGCAGGAGTAGGCAATTCAGTCCATTGAGCCCGTTCTGCCACTTCATACAATCATGGCTGATCTCATCTCGGTCGCAACTCCACTTTCTTGACCGGTTCCTTTAAACCATTGCTAATTAAGAATCTATCTCCTCCTTACATTTATTCAGTGTTCCAGCATCCACTGTACTGGGGTAGTGAATTCCACAGATTCATCACCCTTTGAGAGATGTAATTCTTCTTCATCTGTGGTTTAAATCTGCCATGCCTTAGCCTAAAACAATGACATCTCATTCTAGCTTGCCCCACAAGGGGAAACATCTGCTCTATATCTACTGCACTCAAAACCTGACAGGAATTTGGAGTCAACCCCCTCCCAAAATCTTGTGTGTTTTAATAAAGCCATGTCTCATTCTTCTATATTCTATAGAGTTACAGGCCCAATCTGCTCAAACTCTCCTCATAAAGCAAGTTGAATACTGAGACAGGCAGATTTTTAATCAGTAAGGGAATCAGGGGTTATGGGGAACGGACAAGGAAGCAGGCTTAGGAAATGATCAGATCAGCCATGATCTATTGAATGGAGAGCAGAGTCAATAACCTACCTCTACCCCTCCATGTTATTATTTTATTGTCCTGAAATGCAGAGTTGTCCATGTTTGATGTTAATGCTACCAGAGCAGGACAAAATAGCTCACAGGAAACTAAAAGCCTTGTCATTGGAAGAATTAAAAGGGACAGGTAAGCACTTAGAGGTGGAATGCTGCCCAACAACCAGGGAATTAGAAATGGTGGCAAAGTAGGGACAGAAACTGAGGGTAATAAAGCTAACATGGTTAAAATTCAAAAACTTTGTTTAGGAGTGCAACTCCAGGATCACAAAGAAAATTAGCGCATAAGAAGTAGAAGGAGGAGTAGGCCATCTAGCCCATTGAGCCTGCTCCACCATTCAATAAGATCGTGGCCATTCTTTTTGTGGACTCAACTCCACTTACCTGCCTGTTTATTATAACTCTTAATTCCTTTACTGTTCAAAAATCTATCTATCTTTGCCTTAAAAACATTCAACAAGGTAGCCTCAGCTGCTTTACTGGGCAGGGAATTCCACAGATTCTCAACCTTTTGGGTGAAGAAGTCCTTCCTCAACTGAGTCCTAATTATGCTGTCCCTTATTTTGAGCCTATGCCCCCTAGTTCTAGGTTCATTCACCAGTGGAAACAACTTCTCTGCCTCTATCTTATAATATCTCCCTTCATAATTGTATACATTTCTATTACAGCTACCCCCCACTCCGATTCTTCTAAATTCCTCTGAATATAGTCCCAGTCTACTCAATCTCTCCTCATAAGCCTTCGTAATTATCAACTGCACCTGCAAATCAGCTGTTTTGATTCATGCACAAGGACACCCAGGTCCCCCTGCACAGCAGCAAACCATTTAAATAATAGTCCATTTTTTTGTTGTTCCTACCAAAGTGGATGACCTCACATTTACCAACATTGTACTCTATCTACTAAACCCTTGCCCACTTACTTAACCTGTCTGTATCCCTATGACAACTTTTAGTGTCCTCAGCACACTTTGTTCTACAACTCTTTTTAATGTCATCTTGGAACTTTGACATTTCATTTGGGTCCCCAACTCTAAAGTACCTCTGTAAATTGTAAACAGTCCCAGCACTGCTCCCTGAGATGCACCATTTGCCACTGATCACCAATTAGAAAAACACCCAGTTATCCCCACACTTTGAGTGAAAGAAGAGGAAAAGGATGGCCGAGACAGACATCAATTCAGGCTGGTAGCCATGTGTTAACCCACAATTGCATAATCTCAAGGAAGCTGGGCCTGGAAGCTGCCACAGACACCTACATTTGGCCAAGTGTGTGCTGCTGTTAACCCTGCAAATTCCCTGTCACGAACATCTGTCCCATAGACAAGTCAAGCAATAGCCTGGCATATTCACAGGATCATATCTTACGGGCAGTGTCCCAATGATAAATACTGCAGGTGCCCTGGGAGTCCCCAACAATGATTCTGGATTCCATGAAGTCCTGTAGCATAAGGTCAAACATGCGCAAATAAAACTCTTGCTGACTACTACCTAACCACCTCACCCCCCAACCCCAGCCCGCTGATCCATCAGGGCTCCTCCATGCTTAATACCAATTGCAAGGAGAATTGAGAATGGATATAGTGCACAATGCAGCTTCAACGTCCATCTTCAGCAGTTGATAAACAGTGACAGATCTGACTGAAGGACATTACTGTTAGACTAAGTGTGCAGCACACAGTGAAAGAACCAATAAGAGTAAAAAGACAGCTACTAAATCACTAAGTTCATCCTCACCAATCCACCTGCCACAGATGCATCAGTCCATGATAGGACTGATAGGAGTGAGCTTCTCCCTGTAAAGATGAACTCAAGGCCTCAATCATGTTATGTCACTACCTCTGTACCAAATAGGATAGATTTTGAATTGATTGAGCAACTCAAAGCTGCGTATTTCTCAGATGCTATGGGCCATTACCTGCAACATATTCAACCTCAAGATGTAACTTGCAGTCCAGGATACCCCCTGCCTACTCAACCATTACCATCAAACCTTGGGTATCAACCCTCATTCAATGAAGAGTGCAGGAAGGCATGCAAGGAGAAGCAACAGGCATGGCTAACAATGAGGTAGTTAGACTGAACAAGCTCCTTAAAGGACTACTTGGGGGCCAACAGTGGGACACCAAATGATAGACAGAGCTAAGCAATCCCATAGCCAACAAAACAGATCTAAGTTCTGCTGTCCATTTATATCTAATCATGAATGGTGGTGGTCATTTAAATAACATACAAGAGGAGGAAGTTCTGAAAATACTCTCATTTTCAATGATGGGAGAGCCCAGTGCAAAGGCTGAGGGGTGACTTTATAGAGGTTTATAAAATCATGAGGGCAATGGATAGAGTAAATAGAGCGACAGAGGGCGACCCAGGAAGATCTTCAACCAAAAGAAGAGATACACAGTGATTTGAAATTAAGTTGGTACATTGTTATAGTTGAAGGCAGATAATAAATAGTTAACAGAAAGGGGGCTTAGAGTTGTGAATAGTTGTTGTTTAATGTTCACTTTTTAAAAAAAGTTGACGGCACGGTGGCACAGTGGGTTAGCACTGCTGCCTCACAGCGCCAGAGACACAGATTCAATTCCTGCCTCAGGCAACTGACTGTGTGGAGCTTGCACATTCTCCCCATGTCTGTGTGGGTTTCCTCCGGATGCTCTGGTTTCCTCCCACAGTCCAAAAAATGTGCAGGTTAGGTAAATTGGCCATGCTAAATTACCCGTAGTGTTAGGTGATGGGGTAAATGTAGGGGAATGGGTCTGGGTGAGTTGCTTTTTGGAGGGTCGGTGTGGACTTGTTGGGCCGAAGGGCCTGTTTCCACACTGTAAGTAATCTAATCTAATCTAAAAACAAGGTCTTTTCCCTAGGGTGGGGGAGTCCAGAACTAGAGGGCATAGGTTTAGGGTGAGAGGGGAAAAATGTAAAAAGGAGAACATTGGTGAGGCCTCTTCTAATCATCCAGGTATAGGAAGGATATTTTTAAGCTGGAGAGGGTTTAGAGGAGGTATACCAGGATGTTGCGGGTATGAAAGGTTTGAGTTAGAAACAAAGGCTGAATAGGGTGGGAGCTGTTTTCACTGGAGCGTATGATGTTGCGAGATTTCAAGACTGGGGGCACATTTTTAAGGTGAGAGGACAGAGAATGAAAAAAGACATGGAGGCAATTTTTTTACACAGAGGGTGATTTGTGCGTGGAATGAACTTCCTGAGGAAATGGTAGATGTAGATATAATTACAACATTTAAAAGATATTTGGATAGATACATAAATAGGAAAGGTTTGGAGAGATATGAGCCAGGAACAGGCAGGTGGACTAGTTTAGTTTGGAATTATGGTTGGCATGGACTGGTTGAACCGAAGGGTCTGTCTCCATGCGGCATAACTTTATGACCTAAGGGGCAACTTTTCATACAGTAGGTGGTGAGTGTATGGAATTAGCTGCCAGAGGAAGTGGTCGAGGCTGATACAATAACGATATTTAAAAGGTGTATAAATAGGAAGGGCTTAGAGGGATATGGCCAAGTGCTGGTAAATGATTCTAGATTAGGTTAGGATATCTGGTCGGCATGGACGAGTTGGACTGAAGGGTCTGGTTCCATGCTGCACTGACTCTAAACGATGAGTTTGAAACATTGCAATCATTTCTATTCAGTGGTGCCAGGTGGATGATTCACATCCTCTTCCTCCTGTGTCAGTTCTCATCCATTTCAAATCACTCAGTGGGATATCAAGAAACAGCTGAAGATATTGGATGCTGCAAAGACAATGGGTCCTAACAGCAATACTGAAGGGAAGTTTCAGAAGAGGTGGAGGATGTGGTTTGTGTCCCGAATGTAGATGGAAAATGCCTAGACTGAGGGAGAGAGAATGGAGTTGAAGTAGGTATTTCAAACAATTTTTTTAACCTGTGTGTCATCCAGACAGCCATCCACTGCACCTCGTCCATTCCCTGCTTCACCGCTCTAAACACCGCCCCAAACATAATAAAGATAGCATCCCCCTTGTCCTTACTTTCCATCCCACCAGGCTCCACATCCAATGTATCATCCTCAAACACTTTCACCAACTCCAATTAGACCCTACCACCCAGAACATTTTCCCCTCCTCACCCTTCTCTGCCTTATGCAAGGATCGTTCCCTTCGCCACTCCTTGGATTGCACCAACCCCTCCAAACTCTCCCAGGTCTTCCCCTGTAGCCAACAATGACATAACACCTGCCTGTACACCACCTCCATCCAGGCAGCAAACAGTTCTTCCAGGTGAGACCTGCATCTCCTCCAGCATAGTCTACTGCATCCAGTGGTCTTCTCTACATCGGTGAAACTAAACATAGACTAAGTGACCATTACTGAGCATCTTCACCTGGCCTGAAACAGCCAGCCTGACCTCCCAGTCACTGCCCATTTCAATTCCCTTCTCACTCCCGCTCAACATGTCCATCCTCAGCCTCCTCCATTGCTGCGGTGAATCAGCCCACAAATGCGAGGAACAACACCTTATTTTCTGCCCGGACAGTGTACAGACCAGAGATTAGATTAGATTAGGTTAAATTCTCTACAGTGTGGAAATAGGCCCTTCCGCCCAACAAGTCTATACCGACTCTCTATCCATCGACTCTCTTTCCAGCCCGCCTCCTCCCTTCCATTCAACCTACAGATCCTTGCTTTCTGCTTCCAACTGGATTCATCCCTCCCATCAACCAACCAGGTCGTATCCACTATCTGTGTTCACTTCTCACTACCTCACCATTCCGTTACTCTCCATACCCCATGTCCTCTCTCTTTATCTGTAGCTTCCCCAATCTCCACATCTAGTCCAGGAGAAGGATTAATGATTAGATTCAGTACAGTGTGTTAATAGGCCCTTCGGCCCAACAAGTCCACACCGACCCTCCAAAGAGTAACCCACCCAGACCCATTTCCCTCTTCACCTAGCACTATTGACAATTTAGCATGGCCAATTCACCTGACCTGCACATTGTTGGACTGTGGATAAAACCGGACCACCAGGAGGAAACCCACGCAGACACTGGAAGAACGTGCAAACTCCACACAGACAGTCGCTCGAGGCTAGAATTGAACCTGGGTCCCTGGTGCTGTGAGGTAGCAATGCTAACCGCTGAGCCACCGTACCACCCAAAATGTTGACTTTTCCACCTCCTGATGCTGCCTGGCTTGCTGTGTTCTTCCAGCTTCCTGTTTGTTTACAAGTCAGGAGTGTGACGGAGTACTCTCCATTTGCCTGGATGGGTGTAGTTCTAACAGTGGGGCAGTACGGTGGCTCAGTGGTTACACTGCTGCCTCACAGTGCCAGGGACCTGAGTTCGATTTCAGCCTCAGGCAACTGTCTGTGTGGAGTTTGCACATTCTCCCCATGTGGGTTTTCTCCGGGTGCTCTGGTTTCCTCCCACAATCCAAAGATGTGCAGGTCAGGTGAATTAGCCGTGCTAAATTGCCCACAGTGTTAGGTGCATTAGTCAGAGGAAAATGTGTCTGGATGGGTTTCTGTTCGGAGGGTCGGTGTGGACTTGTTGGGCTGAAGGGCCCTTTCCACACTATAGGGAATCTAATCTAAGCAGTCAAGAAGCTTGACATCATCCAGAGCAAAGCAGCCTGCTTGACTGACACTGTAAACACCGCCTTCAACATTTACCCTCTTCACTGCCAAGCCACAGTACCAGCAGTGTGTACCATTGCAACTCACCACAGCTCCTCAGACGGCACCTTGCAAGCCCACACCCGCTAACACCCAGGAGAACGAAAGTAGAAGATACATGACTACTCCACCATTTGCTATCGAGGCTATTCATCATCGTAACTTAGAAATATATCACCAATCTTTCACAGTAGCTCAGTCACAATCCTGGAACTCCCTCCTAATAACATTAGACATGTAACTCCATCACAAAGAGGAGAGTGGTTCCACCACTATCACCTTCTGAAGTGCATTAGGGATTGGCAATAAATGCCCATATTCCATGGACAAATATGAGAAATATTCAGAAATAAAACCCAAAAATGCAAGAGATACTTGTCAGGTCAGACTGTATTTGGGAAAGTTACTGATCTGAAACACTGGAAAGAATTTTAACATGGTAGAGCATGTGGGTCCAAATGGGAGGGACAAAGTAACAACTGGAGGAACTGATAACATGCCAAGACACTAGTTCTAAAACCATTCAGCTTCCATATTCACACTGAGTGCATTACACTGGGTGGAATATTATCAGGGCCTGAATGATGTGGGCTATGGCCAGAAATATTGCAGAATTATGCAAGAAGTCCAAACAGAACTGTCTCAATGTCAGGAACAACTCACTGCAATTCTTAAATAAGTTCCGGGGCATTGATGTGAGATTCTCACCAGGGAATGGCAAGTTGCCTGTTAAGAGGGATTTTTGCTTGTTCACAACCTTATTAACTGCGCATCTCACCTCATTAATATGCAACTTCCTATCCTACTACCCACGGCAAGCAAACTAGACACCAAAATTTTCGACATGGATGTCAAAGCAGTTATCTGGTGCTTTGTTCACTACTCGCTCCAGAGGACTTCCATGTTGGACACCCAATACTAACATCTCAAGGCACATTCAATGGACACCAGCCACATACACTCTGGGAAATGTTGCTGCAAGGACACTTTAGGTCAGAGACGCGCATGGACCATTCCAGGCTGCAAGTGTGGCTTGTCCACTTGCTCTCTTACTCATCTTGAATCTACTTGAGTGCTTGTCGTTTCTTGTCTGATTCTGTCACATTATCTCATCATATTCCACATCACTTAGACACTTACAAGATTCTGCCCTATGTGAATGACCATCAATTTTAACTGAAATTAGAAGAAATGTGATCTATCAGCCTAGATTTCATTCTGACGTATGACATGATCTATAGTAGGAGAAAGTGAGGACTGCAGATGATCTGTAGTACCACCAGTTTTGTTCAAAACTAAAACAACAGGTAAGAAGTTAAGACAAAAGGCCTATGACTAGTGGTGTACCATAGAGGTCAATGCTGTGACCTTTGTTATTTGTTATTTACAAACATGACCTGGATATGAATGTACAAGGCATTATTAGTAAACTTTCAGATGATACAAAATTAGGAGGTATCATTGATAGTGAGGAAGGTGATTGAAAATTACAGAGAGATCTTGATCGGCTGGGAAAGTGAGCTGACGTTTGGCAAATGCAGTTTAATACAGATAAGCATGAGGTTTGGACTTTGGAAAGTCAAACCAAGGTAAGACATACACAGCAAATGGTAAGGTCCTGAGGAATGTTATGGAGCAGAGGGACTGAGGCTTTCTGGTATATAGTTCGTTGAAAGCAGCATCACAGGTATACAGGATGGTGAAGAAGGCATTTAGCATGCTGGCCTTCATTGGTCAAGACATTGAGTATAGGAGTTGGGACATTATGTGACTGTTGTTTAAGTCATTGGTGAAGCCGCATTTGGAGTATTGTATACAGTTTTGGTCACCAAGTTACAGGAAAGACATAGTTAAAGTGGAAAAAGTGCAAAGAAGATTTACGAGGATGTTGCCAGGACAAGTAGGGCTGAGTTTAGGGAGAGGTTGGCCAGGATAGCACTTTATTCCTTCAAATGTAGGAGAATGAGGGGTGACCTTATTGAGGTGTATAAAATCATGAGGGGCAGAGATAGGATGAATCATATAATCTTTTTCCCAGGGATGGGGAATTGAAAACTACAGGGCATAAGTTTAAGGTGAGAGGGTAAAGATTTAAGAAAGACCTGAGGGTTAACTTCTTCATGCAGAGAGTGGTGCATGTATGGAATGAGCCGCCAGAGAAAGTTGTTGAGGCAGTACAAAAGCAACGTTCAAAAAACATTTGGACAGGTACATGAATGGGAAGGGTTGAGAAGCATATGGACCAAATGCAGGAAATTAGAATTAGCTGAGTGGGTCCCATGGTCAGCATGGAGCAGTTTGGGCCATAGGGCCAGTTACCATGCTGTATTACTCTAATACTCTACGACTCTAAAAGCCACCAAGCAGAACACAATCGAAACCTACAAGCAGGTGAATTGAAGAGTGAAGCTGATCAGTGCACAGATGCAGTCAGAAGAAGAACGCAGACAGAGACAGAGAAAGAGTGTAACACAGCACCATATTGTAGTTATGGTGAGAGGATGGCCTAGTGGTATTATCACTAGATTATTAATCGAGAGACCCAGGTAATGTTCTGTGGGATTGAACCTGCCATGGCAGACAGAGGAATTTGAATTCAATAAACATCTGGAAGTAAGAGTAATAAAGACCATGAAACCATTGTCAATTGTTGGAAAAAGTCATCCGTTCACTACTCCCTTTTAGGGAAGAGAATCTTTACCCAGTCTGGTCTACATGTGATTTCAGACCCACAACATGGATGACTCTCAACTGCTGTCTGGGCAAGTTAAGGAAGGACAATAAATACTGGCCTCACCAGTGACATCCATGTACCATGAATTCATAAAAACAAATTATGTGAGTAGAAGTCTGCAAAGAGCTCAGTATTTAACCTGACAGTAAGAGGAGAATTTGGATTATGGAAGTTGTTGGGCAAGTATTATACAAGTGACCTTAAAGTGACTGCGTTCTGCATTCAGTTGACAACATATCAGAGATGAATTTCACAATGGTATCTGTGTGATTACAGACATCCCTAATAAATACCACAACTTATCAAATGATGTAGACAAATGTCATTGTTTGCCAAATAATATGATTTAATTGTTGGAATCTTGCCAGGATATATTTACCTTTGCTGGAGAATCCAAACAAAAAATAACAGCCAACAGGTAAGGAACAATTCAGTTTGAATATTTTTCTGCATTCCCCTCCAGCAATACGCCTCAGGAATGGACAGTGTTGACAAACTAGCAATGGTTCACTTCCATGATATCATCTCAAAACTTTAATATTTTACTGTCCTGGCATACACTGCAGCCTGTGTTTTCCATTTATCAATTGATTGTCCACATTGTTAACCATTAAACACTGTCAAGAACGTTTTGTAAACTATGTGACCAACAGTGACTGTGGCTCAGAAAAGGTTCAAGGCCAGACATGAGAAAATAGCTTGGCAAGACTGTTTGATAATGGTTGCCAGTGATATTCTGTTGTAAGCTAAAACCAGATGTTTAAACTAATCCTCCAAAAACATTTTTCATTAATCATTCTCAATGTTATATAAAGCATGATCTCATCAAATATCAATCTAGGAAACATAAATCCAGCTCCAAAAAGCATGAAAATAAATTTGCATGTAATCATTGAGTATTCGCAAGGTTTGTGAAGATTTGCAACTCAGTTTGAGGTTTAGGGTGTAGGTTTGTTCGCTGAGCTGTAGGTTTGGTAACCAGACGTTTCATTACCTGGCTAGGTAACATCATCAGTGGCGACCTCCAAGTGAAGCAAAGCTGTTGTCTCCTGCTTTCTATTTATATAAGTAGATTATATAGATATAAATAGAAAGCAGGAGACAACAGCTTTGCTTCACTTGGAGGTCACCACTGATGATGTTACCTAGCCAGGTAATGAAACGTCTGGATATCAAACCTACAGCTCAGCGAACAAACCTACACCCTAAATCATTGAGTATCCAGACCCTCAGGTCTGCCTTTAAATTGGGCAGGGATGGAGATTTCAGATGGTAAGAAGTCAATTCCCAGTATACCTGTAATTAAGGTCTTGGAAACGTAGTGGGAGGATAAGGTTGGGTTTGGGGATAGTTGAACATCAGGAGGATGTGGTCATTGAGACAAGGTTTGATATGGTAGCTCCTCCAGGGTAAGAGAGACTCAAGAGTTCATTATGGATCCATGAGGAACTCATCCACTCGTCAGGATTACAAAGAGACACTACCTCTTGGATTGTGTCTGGCCTTTTTCTTCCCAGCTGGCTTTTTCTAACAGCTGCAATACTGTGCTTGACTCGCATGATCCTTAGGTCAATGAACCTGCAGCCTTATATGGCCCACACCTTCCTACAGCAAACACCTCTGAGGTGCTTAAAGTGTACTGCACAAAATCAGATAAAGTGCCTCAGGTGAAGTCGAGCCAGTGATTTATAAATGTTTAGTGTAGCATCCTAGATCTTGTATGCTACATCTTCCAATTTATAAATCTCATTCTATCACAGTTTATGGAGATGTATTTGGATGTCCCTCTTCCTATATTCCACCTTGTTCACAAATTTACAAGGAATGAAAAGAAGACACTAGCTTTCATTTTTTAGTCTCTACATCATGGTTTCTATCTTTCTATCACACACAGTGCAATGTAAAAGGTAACTGAGCAGAATCTGATATGGGTTTGAGTGGCTTGGGCTATCGAGAGATGTGTGGCAGAATCTGCCCGTGTAGTGAGGCCCATTTGACATTGAGATTGTGTCATGCCATCTTTTATACTTTACAAGTGGCATGATAAAATCTTCATTTGGCAGTGACGAGTTGCCACTTGCCAGGGATTATTGGTTATTAAATGCTTATTAACAGCCCAACTCACCTCACCTTCTTGTCTTACCAAACTCAGCAAACAGGCTTAATGTCAGGAAAACTCAACAAGAAAACCAGAGCGTGTACCTGACAAGTTAGGCTTGTTGATTATTCCAAATGACCTCCATGTTGCCAAACTTAACTGTGGCCTAGTCCACAATCCATGGATGCCAGCCATTGTATCTTTCCTGCATATACATTGGCATGTGGCATCTGATAATTTGTCATCACCACCCTGGAAAACCCCACTGCAATGACAGTGTGTGCTGTAAGCATGGATTTACTTTAGTGGGAGCACCAGAAACAATACTGTGCGAGTCAAGCACAGTATTGCAGCTGTTAGAAAAATCTAGCTGGGAAGAAAGCTTGAAAGGCTTTCACAATATCACTTTGCACACTGGGAATGGGACAAGCACAAGCACTCAGCTCACAAACAGGACAAAGTTGAATTTCAAGGCTGCTCACTTGCTGTCTTAGCACTTGCTCTTAAAGGAATAGTCCTCAATGAAATCCACAGAGGCACCCATCAGTCAGGGTGTCCTGCCACAGGAGGGCAAAGGCAGCGTCGGGTATTAATCGAGGAGATTGGCCACTATCAGGCATCTAGTTAGTTAGGAGTATGTGCCTGTGCTGTCAAGAGAGGGGGTCACGGTAGGCTCTGGGTCCACAGTAGGTAGGAGAAAGTGAGGACTGCAGATGCTGGAGAGTCAGGTTCAAAAAATGCAGCACTGAAAAAGCACAGCAGGTTCTGGCAGCATCTGTGAAGGGTCACCAGACCCAAATGTTAACTTTGATTTCTCTTCACAGATGCTGCCAGAACCTGCTAAGCTTCTCCGGCGACAACTGTTTTTGTTTCTGATTTACAGCATCCACAGTACTTTCGATTTTTAGTCAGGAGATGTATGTGGTCAGGGAGATACAATTTGTAGGCACCTGTCAGGCATCTGGGTACAACCTGCCCAGGAGTGTCCAGTCATATCAAAGGGGTAAGACATGGTCAGTCCATCGTCAATAGGGAGAGGGGCTTGTGGGGTGAAAGGGCAGCCATTGCTCTATCTAGTATATTCCTTAGAAAATCAAACTGGGCTTTAGCCCTTCTTCCAACTGATCAACAAACAAGAAAAACTCAGCAATCAAAACTCCCCAAAACTAGAGCTCAGTCAGACATGGGACACATATTGTATCCTGATGATTTAATGTGTGCTGCCTTCACTGGGAGTATTAGATCACTGAGACCTATCACTGTATCTGGTTAGAGGGAGGAAATTGTATCAGAGTTCATTTTTATGTTGGAAAGAGTGGTGTAATGGGGTATTATATTCTTGTGTGGGTTTGTGCCTGTGATCTACTTCACTGCTCAGTGTCAAATCTCAGCCATTCCTCAGAGACTTGTCAAACTAAGATTAAGTGCTTCCCCGTTTGTAGAAATGGAAGCTACAGAGAGGGTCAGGTATGGCCATTCTCAGAAATATAAATTTGTTAAAAGTCTGGGAAATGTTGTCAGGTGCCCTTTACAGTTGTGGGACATGTGGCAGGGGAAGCCAAGTAAGTTGCGAAAGGAAGAAAAAATATTCAGCATTAATTGATGTGAAAATAACTGTTATGAAATAGCTGCTCTGTATTGACGGCAGCGGTGGGCACTACAAACATCATCATTGTCCCCAGGCTAGAATAGCAAAGAGTCAGCCAGGAACCTTGAATGATGTTTCTCCTTCTCCATGCTGCAGCTCAATTCTTCAGGGATCTTCAGTTTCCACCTTTCACTGAAATACATGCCCAGCATTCCTCAGAGAACTCCAAAAGAGTGGGTTAAGCCAAGACAAGATGCATCCATGTTTATGACACTGGCATTTGTTTGAAGATTGAATCTTAATAAATGGATGAATGAGTGAATGAGGTTGGTGTGTGCGTGGATATGTGGGTAGGACGCATCAGTGGCTGAGAGGTATAGGTGGTAGGTTGGCAGGTCAGTTATGGGGTGGATTGATGACTGAGGTAGGCAGGTAAATAGGTTTGGAGCTAGCTGAATGGCTGGTCAGTTCAGGGATAGTCAGATTGGAAAGGTGCGGTTGTGGGTGGGGGGGAATAGTTGAGGGGGGGAGGTTAGGTGTTCAGGGGTAGGTGGATTGTAGTCAGATCAGGCTATGAGGTAGTCAGGTGGGGATAGTTGTACCAGTTCGGGTGGTATTCAGATCGGGTCATGAGGTTGAGTTGACAGATTTTAGTTACTAATGAGATCAAGGGATACTGGAATAGCACAGGAATATGGAGTTGAAGTAGATGATTGACCATGATTTAGACTGGCTGAGCAAGCTCAATGGACCATTACCTTCCTGGTGCGAATCACTCATACCACCTTCAGCCACTCTTGCGTAGCGTCTGCAGACAGCTTCTTCCTGCTATCACAAGGGCACAGTATAGGCCTTAATATCCTCGCGGTCCCAAGATACACCTCTTGTGGGCAGACATAGTATTTGATCTTCTGGCTCTGGAGCTCTACTCTGACTCCTCATTTTATAAACATAGAAGAAGGAGTAGTCTATTCAGTCCATCGAGTCTGCTCTGGTGTATTAAGTCATGCTCAATCATCTACCTCAAATCCATACTCCTGCGCTATTCCCATATCCCTTGATCTTATTAGTAACTAGAAATCTTTCAATTTCTCTCTTTAATTTACTCAACATTTGAACTTTCACAGCACTCTGTGATAGAGAGTTCCAAAGATTAATTACTCTCTGTATGAAGAAAATCCTCCTTATCTCAGTTCTAAATGATTTTTCTGCCCCTTTTTTGGAAACTATTTCTCCTGGTTCAAGACTCCACAACCAAGAGAAACATCATTTCTGCATCTACCTTGTTTATCCTTTAAGATTTGTCTAAGTTTCTCCAAACTTTCTTGCAAGAAAGGCTAACATACCATTTCCATTATGAATTGCTTGTTATACCTGCATTCTAGCTTTCAGTGACTTCTGTAAAAAAGGACTCTTATGTCCCTTTGGATGTCAACACTTTCCAGTCTCTCGCCATTTTAGAAATATAATAAACCTTTATCCTTTCTACCAATATAGATAACATGACATTATATCAATATTGCATTCCAACGGCTATGCACCTGCCCACTCACTCAGACTGTTTCAATCCTCTGGAAGCGTCTTTGCATTCTCCTTACAATTCACTTTCCCATCAAGTTTTGCATTATCTGCAAACTTGGAAATATTATAATTGGTCTCCACGTCCAAATCATTGATATCAGTTGTGAACAGCTGGGAGCCAAGCACTGATCCCTATGGTACCCCCGGTCAGAGCTTGCCAACCTGAGATTTATTCCTACTCTCTGCTTTCTGCCTGTTAACCAATCCTCAACCCATGCCAGCATATTACCTTAATTTCATCCACTTTAACTTTGTTTACTAACTTCCTCTGTAGAACTTTATTAAAAGCCCTCTGAAAATCCAAATACAACACATTCTGCAAAGGTATCTGGGGATCAGAAGATTGCAAATGTAACTACACTATTGAAGAATATAGGAAGATAGAAAATGGGGAACTACAGATCTGTTAATGTGGCTTCAGTAGTAGGGCAATTATGCAAACTTGTTATAAATACACCAAATCTACTGGTTTCCCCTTATTGACTCTGTTGGTAGCAGCTTCAAAACATTCTATCAGGTTTCCCATTTAGAAATCCACATTGACTCATCCAAACAGACAATTATTTTCAAACTATCAAGTAATCACATTCATTAGAGCATGTTTTTATATTTTCCCTATGACTGAAGTCAGGCTAACAGGTGTACATAGAACATGGAACAATACAGAACAGGAACAGGCCTTTCGGCCCACAATGTTGTGCCAAACAAGATACCAAATTAACAAGGGTACCAAACAAGATACCCTTCTGCCTGCCTCCATTCCTTGCAAATTCATGTGCTTACCTAAAAGTTCCTTAAATGCCATCTGCCTCCACCACAGACTTGGTAGCATGTTTCAGACTCCTACTACCCTCTATGTAAAAAATCTTTCCCTCACATCTCCTTTGAGCTTTGCCCCTCTCATCTTAAATGCATGGTCACTAATGTTACACATGTCAACTCTAGGAAAGTAATCCTGACCATTAGCCCTCATTATGCATTTCATAATTTTGTAGCTTTCTATCCAGTCTCCCCTTATAGTTCGTACCCTCTAATCCAGGCAGCATCCTGATAAATCTCTTCTGCCCCCTCTCCAAAGTCTCCACATGCCTCCTGTAATGTGGCAACCAGAATTGAATGCATTTCCCTCATTTATCTCTCCACTCTGCAGGCACCCTGCCTCTATTCCTGATGAAGGGCTTTTGTCCGAAATGTCAATTTTCCTGCTCCTCGGATGCTGCCTGACCTGCTATGCTTTTCCAGTACCACTCTAATCTAGACTCTGGTTTCTAGCATCTGCAGTCCTTGTTTTTACTTTTCTCTAAGTATAGCCTAACACAAATCTTATAAAGATACCATATGACATCTTTACTCAATTCCCAGACCAATAAAGACAAGCATGCCACAAGCTTTTTTTAAAAACATCCTATCTAGTTGTGCGCTGAAAATGTGTTGCTGGAAAAGCGCAGCAGGTCAGGCAGCATCCAAGGAGCAGGAGAATCGACATTTCGGGCATGAGCCCTTCTTCAGGAATGAGGAAAGTGTGCCAAGCAGGCTAAGGTAAAAGGTACGGAGGAGGGACTTAGGGGAGGGGCATTGGAAATGCGATAAGTGGAAGGAAGTTTAAGGTGAGGGTGATAGGCCGGAGTGGGGGTGGGGGCGGAGAGGTCAGGAAGAAGATTGCAGGTTAGGAAGGTGGTACTGAGTCTGAGGGTTGGGACTGAGACAAAGTGGGGGGAGGGGAAATGAGGAAACTGGAGAAATCTGAGTTCATCCCTTGTGGTTGGAGGATTCCTTGGCGGACAATGAGGCGCTCTTCCTCCAGCTATCGTGTTGCTATGGTCTGGCGATGGAGGAGTCCAAGGACCTGCATGTCCTTGGTGGAGTGGGATGGGGAGTTGAAGTGTTGAGCCACGGGGTGGTTGGGTTGGTTGGTCCGGGTGTCCCAGAGGTGTTCTCTGAAACGTTTCGCAAGTAGGCGGCCTGTCTCCCCAATATAGAGGAGGCCACATCGGGTGCAGTGGATGCAGTAAATGATGTGTGTGGAGGTGCAGGTGAATTTGTGGTGGGATATGGAAGGATCCCTTGGGGCCTTGGAGGGAAGTAAGGGGGGAGGTGTGGGCGCAAGTTTTGCATTTCTTGCGATTGCAGGGGAAGGTGCCGGGAGTGGAGGTGGGGTTGGTGGGGGGTGTGGACCTGACGGGGGAGTCACAGAGGGAGTGGTCTTTTCGGAATGCTGATAGGGGAGGGGAGGGAAATATATCCCTGGTGGTGGGGTCCGTTTGGAGGTAGCGGAAATGACGACGCATATTGGAGGTTGGTGGGGTGGTAGGTGAGGACCAGTGGGGTTCTGTCCTGGTGGCGATTGGAGGGGCAGGGCTCAAGGGCGGAGGAGCGGGAAGTGGAGGAGATGCGGTGGAGAGTATCGTCGATCATGTCTGGGGGGAAATTGCGGTCTTTGAAGAAGGAGGCCATCTGGGTTGTTCGGTATTGGAACTGGTCCTCCTGGGAGCAGATGCGGCGGAGACGAAGGAATTGGGAATATGGGATGGCATTTTTAAAGGGGGCAGGGTGGGAGGAGGTGTAGTCTAGGTAGCTGTGGGAGTCGGTCGGTTTATAGTAAATGTCCATGTTGATTTGGTCGCCCAAGATACAAATAGAGAGGTCTAGGAAGGGGAGGGAAGAGTCTGAGACGGTCCAGGTAAATTTGAGGTCGGGGTGGAAGGTGTTGGTAAAGTGGATGAACTGTTCAACCTCCTCATGGGAGCATGAGGCAGTGCCGATACAGTCATCGATGTAGCGGAGGAAAAGGTGGGGGTGGTGCCAGTGTAGCTACGGAAGATGGACTGTTCCACATATCCTACGAAGAGGAAGGCATAGCTGGGACCTCTCCGTCCCCATACCCACTCCGGCCTATCGCCCTCACCTTAACCTCCTTCCACCTATCGCATTTCCAACACCCCTCCCCCAAGTCCCTCCTCCCTACCTTTTATCTTCGCCTGCTTGGCACATCCTCCTCATTCCTGAAGAAGGGCTCATGCCCGAAACGTCGATTCTCCTGCTCCTTGGATACTGCCTGACCTGCTGTGCTTTTCCAGCAACACATTTTCAGCTCTGATCTCCAGCATCTGCAGAAAGTCCTCACTTTCTCCTATCTACTTGTGTGGCCACTTTCAGGGAGCTATGAACTTGAACCCCAAGGTCCCCCTGTACATCAATGCTGTTCAGGGTCCTGCCACGAACTGTACAGTTCTGATGGAGTCAGCAGACTCGAAACATTAACTTTGCTTTCTTACCACAGATGCTGCCAGATCTGCTGAGTTTCTGTTTTTGTAATAGATCTGTGGTCCCCCATTTTCTATCTCCTTGTATTCTTAAATAGTGGAGTTACATTGACTGATCTGCAGTCACCATTACAGAATTAACAGACTTTTGAAATAAATTATTACAATGTCATAACTATGTCAGTAGTCATCTCTTTCAACCTAGGATTAAGGTCATTGTGTGCTGGAGATTTGTTAGCTTTCAGTCTCATTAGTTTCTAAAATACTACTATTTTCCACTCATACTAATTCCCTTCAGTGCCACACTCTCACTAGATTATTGGATCATCATTATTTCTGGGAGACTTCTGATATCTTCCCCTATGAAGACAGACACAGTATATTTATTTAGCTCCTCTACCATTTCACTATTTCTTATTATAATTTCTTTGTCTTTAATGTTTTTCTCTGCCTGTAATGGACCGATACTTTTCTTTGCCAGTCTTCTTTTATATACCTTTAGAAGCTTTAACAGTCTGTTTTCATGCTTCTTGCTATTTTCATTCATATTTTATTCTTTCTTACTTTATAGATGTGTTGGTCCCATTTGCAAAATTCTAAAAATTCTCCCAATTAACAGATTACAATTTGTTTGACTAACTTTAATAAACTTCCTCTTATAATCAATTATTACCTTTAACTTTCCTTGTTAGCCCATGTTCCCTCACATTCTCAGTCATGTATTTTTGCCTTATAAGGAATACACCTTGGAGTTTAATACAGATAAGGTTAAAAATCAAATGACACCAGGTTATAGTCCAAAAGGTTGGTCCACACCAGTCCAACTCCGGCATCTCCATATCATAATATAGATAAATGTGAGGTGTTGCATTTTGGAAAGTCAAGTCAAGGCAGGAGTTTCATGGTAAATGGTAGGCCCTTAAGGAGTGTAGTGGAAAAGAGGGACCTTGGAGTTCAGGTGCATGGTTCTCTGAAAGTGGAGTCACAGGTAGACAGGGCAGTAAAGGAGGCTTTTGGCACAATGGCCTTCATCAGTCAGGGCATTGAGGAAAGAAGTTGGGAAGTTATGTTGCAGTTGTGCAGGAGGTTGGTGAGGCTGCACTTGGAGTATTGTGTTCAGTTTTGGTCACCTTGTTATAGGAAGAATGTTACTAAACTGGAAACAGTGCAGAAGAAATTTACAAGGACGTTGTCGGGACTCAAGGGTCTGAGTTATAGGAAGAGGTTGGACAAACTAGGACTTTTTTCTTTAGAGTGTAGGAGACTGAGGAAGGATCTTATAGAAGGTCATGAGATGCATGGATAGGGTGAATCACTCAGTCTTTTTCCCAGGGTTGGGGAATTGAGGACTAGAGGGCATCGTAGAGTCATAAAAATGTACAGCACGGAAACAGACCCTTCAGTCCAACTCGTCCATGCTGACCGGATATCCTAACCTAATCTAGTCCCATTTGTCAGCACTTGGCCCATATCCCTCTAAACCTTTCCTATTCATTATACCCATCCAGATGCCCCTTAAAGGTTGCAATTGTACCAGCCTCCATCACTTGCTCTGGCGGGGAAAAAAATAAAAGGGAACCTGAGGGGCAACTTTTTTACACAGAGGGTGGTATGCATATGGATGAGCTGCCAGTGGAAGTGGTTGAGGTGGGTACATTAACAAGATTTAAAAGGCGTTTGGACAAATACATGGATAGGAAAGTTTTAGGAGGATTTGGGCCAATTGGAGGGAAATGGGGTTAGCGTGGATGAACACATTTCAGTCAGCATGGATTAGTTGGGGCTGATGGGCTTGTCTCCATGCTGTAGGACTCTATGACTCTAGACTCTAAGAATGTTAATCTTGCTTTTTGTCCACCAGCCTTGCAGCCAAAACTTAGTGTTCCTCATTCTATCACCCTGTGATCTTTGTATGGTATGATCTGCCTATGCTGCATGCAAAACAAAACTTTTCACTGTCCCATTTGGATACAGAACTGGCTCAAAGGTGGAAGTCAGAGGGTGGTGGTGGAGGGTTGTTTTTCAGACTGGAGGCCTGTGACCAGTGGAGTCCCACAAGGATCTGTGCTGGGTCCTCTACTTTTCGTCATTTATATAAATGATTTGGATGCGAGCATAAGAGGTACAGTTAGTAAGTTTGCAGATGACACCAATTGCAACATTTAAAATTGCAACATTTAAAAGGGTATATGAATAGGAAGGGTTTGGAGGGATACGGGCCAGGTGCTGGCAAGTGGGACTAGATTGGGTTGGGATATCTGTTTGGCATGGACGGGTTGGACCGAAGGGTCTGTTTCCATGCTGTACATTTCTATGACTCTATGCCTAGGTACATGTGACAATAATAAATCAAATAAAATCAAAACCTGTTTTTGAAAGCCAATAACTTTTAAAGACCAGGCAATGCCTATCCACTGTCAAATATTTTAATGTTTTTTTTCCCAAACCACCATAACCAACTTACTTTCATAATTGATTCTGTTCAGATTTAAGATCTTAATTTCCAACTGAACTATATCTATTTCAGATTGAATGGAAAATATTAACATACTGTAATCAGTATTCCCTAATTTTTTTTTTACAACAGGATTATTACTTAGCTTTTTCACTTTGTATAACAATGGATCCAAAACTGCCTACATCTTAGTGAAAACCAAAATGGTGTCAATGCTGAAATCTGAAATTAAAACAGAAAGTGCTGAAGAAACTCGGCAGGTATGGCAGCATCTGTGGAGAGTGAAATGGAGGTAACATTTCGGGCCCAGTAAGAATTTCTTTCAGACTGCGCTTTAGTTAGTTCATCAATATAATACTTCAGAAAACTATCTTAAACACATTTCAGATATTCCCTCTCCACCAACATTGCTGTTTGTTAGATTTACCCAGTCTTTTTAGCAAGATTAAACTTACCCATGATTACTCTGTTCCTCTTACTGCATGCACCACTGATTTCCCAATTTAAACTGTGGTTCCCAACCAAAAACTCTTTCAGGGTGTATGCTTACAAAGTCCCTTTAAGTAATGGAGTTCATATGGCATTGTGCAAATGACCATGTTAATTAGTTTGGAAGCCTAGGAATCTGACAGTTGTACAGTGGCTAGGTTAAAAAGCTACTGACAGACTCACTGCAGCGTGCCTGGATTTCTTATGTAGTTTTGGACCTCCTTCCCCAGCCCTGTTACTAATGCATTGCAATCTGAAAACCTAGCTCATTATGTTTCAGTCACATAATAATTTACTCATGCTGCTTTCAAAGAAAATATTAATCATTTCTGTTTCTTACCTCGCACTATTGAAGAGTTGGCAAGTCTTTGTAAAACAACTGGAAAGTTTATTGGCCAGGCAAATATGCTAACTCTACTGCTTCCAGCTGTGTGACCCTATGCCAGAACACTTGAGGCAACTGCCATCAGATATAACCCCAGCAGCTCCACAGAGAACAGTTGGGTCAGCACCATAGTTCTAGCCTGGTAAGACTATTATGTTTTAGCATTGAGGGTAAAAGTGTCCCAACTCCCAAAGAAGAAGTAGAGACATTCAGTCCTGTGTTTCATTGTGCTGCAAGATGTGACCCTTAAGAATGCACCAAAATTTTTCCTAATCTTTGACCTACTTAAATATATTTTCACATTTATCGAAAGATTGATTCAACAGTATTAAACAAATATTTAAAAATGAATTTATTTTTGCCCATGCTTAAGCACATAGATTAATATTGCACAGAAGCAGGCCATTCAACCCAGCAAATCCACACTGACCTTCCAAAGAGCATCCTATCCAGATCCATACCCCTACATTTCCCATAGCCAATCCTCCTAGCCTGCACATTTTTGGACCGTGGGAGGAAACTGGAGCACCTGGAGGCAACCCAGGCAGATGTGGGGAGAATATGCAATTTCCACACCGACAGTTACCTGAGGGTGGAATCAAACCTGAGTCTCTGGTGCTGTGAGGGGGTAGTACTCACCACTGAACCACTATGCCACCCCATGTCACGAATGCTTTTTTGTAAGTTTGGACCACTCGTGTCCAGAGAGATGGCAATGAAATAAAATGATTAACTCCTCATTAGAGACAGATTTGCAACCTCGCCGTCATTTTGGAGCTTTCCCTGAAAAATGCCCCAACCTCCCTTAGAAGCTTTAATTCATTAGAGATTTTTGAAGAAGTCTTAATTGGTATGGATAGGGGGGAACCAGTAGATGGGTTGTATTTGGATTTCCACAAGTCTTTCGATAAAAAGGTTAAGTCATAAGACAAAAGCCCATGGTGTGGAGATAATATATGGGCATGGATAGAGAATTGGCTAATGGGCAGGAAACAGCAAGTGGAGGCACAAACTCCTCTTTCAGGTTGGCAATCTGTGACTAGTGGGGTTCCACAGGGAGCAGTGCTGGGATCGGAACTATTTACAACACATCTTAATATCATGCAGGAAGGAAGTGAACGTACTGTGGCCACATTTACAGAAGACAGTTGAAAAGTAGGTTGTGAGAAAGATATGAACAGTTTATAGAGAGGTATTAACGCGTTAGATTTGTGGACAAAAAATTTGCAAATTAAGTATTGTGTGGAAAAGTTAGAAGCTATTCATTTGAGAAGGATGAATTAAAAGAACAGAATATTATTTAAATGGAGAGAAAATACAGGAAGTTGAAGTACAAAAGGACTTTGGGATATTTGTATACGAGACACAGAAAGTTAGCACACAGGTACAGCAGGCAATCAGGCTAATTGAATGTTGCCTCTTAGTTGAAGGATGCTGGAATATAAGGGTAGAGAGGTCTTACCGCAATTATACAAGGAGCTGGTGAGACCACATCTGGATACTGTGAACGGTTTTGATCCCCATAATCCATTGGAAGCAGTACAGAGAAGGCTCATTAGGATGATCCCTGGTATGGAGAGACTGTCTTATCAGCAAAGATTAAATAGGTTGGGATACTACTCACTGGATTTAGAAGAATGAAAGATGATCTCATTGAAATGTATAGGATTCGTAAGGGACTTGACAGGGTAAAATGCTGAGAAGATGTTTCATATCATGGGAAAATCTAGATCAGAGGGCACCAATTTAAGACTGAAAATGAGGAGAAATTTCTTCTCTTACAGGAGTGTGAGTCTTTGGAACTTCTTGATACAGAGACCTGTGGGGGCAGAATTATTGAGTCATACAGTAAAACAGCATGGAAACAGACTCTTCATTCCAACCAGTCCATTGTCAACCATATTTGCAAACAAAACTAGTCCCACCTCCCTGTGTTTGGCCCATATCCCTCCAAACCTTTCCTATTCAAGTACTTATCCAAATTTCCTTGGCTGCAATGCATTCACTTCATTTAATGATGTAGCCTTGGGTCGTGTTGTAGAACAGAGAGACCCAGGTGTACAGGTACATAATTCTTTGAAATTTGCACCACAGTTAGACGGAGTGGTTAGGAAACTGTTTAGCATGTTTGCCTTCATTGCTCAGATCAGGAGTTGGGATGTCATGTTGAAGTTGTACAGGATGTTGGTGAGACCTCTTCTGGAATACTGTGTGCAGTTCTGGTTGCCCTGTTACAGGAAGGATATTATTAAACTGGAGACAGTTCAAAAATGATTTACGAGGATGTTCCTACGAATTGAGGGCTTGATTTTTATGGAGAGGCTGGATAATCTGGGACTATTTTCACTGGAGCATTAAAGGTGACCTTATAGAATTTTATAAAATCAGAAGGTACATAAATAAGGTGAATAGCAAAGGTCTTTTCCTTAAGATGGAGGAGTTCAAAACTAGGAGGGATATTAAGGTGAGAGGAGAAAGCTTTAAAAAGGACATGAGGGGCAACTTTTATTTTTACAGACAGTGGTTCGTGTGTGGAATGAACTGCCAGAGGAAGTGGTGGATACAGGTACAGTTATGACATTTAAAAAAATAGAGTCTTGTGTATATTAAAGGCTTAGACAGATAGATGGTTGATCAGGAGGGGAATCAAGGCTTAAAGGGAAAGGGCAGAAAGATGCATGTGAGGAATGTTGTATCGGCCTTAATCATATTGAATGGTGGAGCAGTTCAAGGAGCCAAACCGTCTGCTCCTGTTTCTATTTCTTATAGTCTTATGATCTCATGCTGCTGCAACATGTGGAAGCAGCTGGACACCAAAATAATCCAGAGAGAACACATCTGTAGCAATGTCTACAGCTCAAAGAACTTTGGGTCCAAATTGAAGAGCTGGATTCTGAGCTGCAGGCATTGCCCTACAACAGGGAAGGGACAGGTTATGTGGACACTTTTCTCCAGACGGTGGTCATACTCCTCAAATTAGGTACTTTAAATTTGGTCTGTAATCCGCGAAAAGAGACGATGACTGTAGGTCAGTCAGGTGTGAAGGGATTAAACGCGAGGACCCTCAGCCCCTGTAATTCTCCAACAGTTATGAGGTTCTTGCAAGGTCAAGAGTGAGGATAAGCAAACCGACTACAGCATCTTGGTACATCGAAATGTAGGCTTAAAAAGCAGGACCATATGGTGGAATTACAGTTCTGATTAATAGTCCCCAGGCTCAAGAAATTAACTTTCCTTTATCCCCATAAATGCTACCAGATCTGCTGAGTTTCTCCAGCATTTTCTGATTTTGTTGGTGGTATAAAACCTTACCTCAAGTGTTGAACCCTTCCATTCTGTTTTCAGCAGCAGGAAGAGCAGGAACTTGGACCAGGGGCCTGTCAAGGAAGGTGAGTCACTAATTTAAATCTTTAAACCTTACCTCGAGCACTGGACCCCTCCATTTCTGTTTTCAGCAGCAGGAAGAGTGGGTGCTTAGACCAGGGGCCTGTCAGGAAATCTTTACATCTGACATTGGAGAGCAGAGGTTTCTGGGAAAGGAGAGACTTTTTTTCCCTCCCAGCAATACACATGAGTGTTTTACAAACCCGAGACTTGACCCTTGTAGGGCCTCCCGGTCATCCACCTCCTCTACCCTTAAACACTAGGGACACATCAGGTCAGCTTCTGTTCTTTTTTCACTTTGTGGCTCGGGGACTAGCAGGGATTGCAGTGCAAGGAGAGGAATGTTCCTCCTCCATGATGTTTGAGGTGAGGGATGCCATTAATGTCCCATCCAAGTACATCTGCAGGAAGCGCACCCAACTCTTGCTCCTCCAAGAGCGTGTTAGGGAACTGGAGCAGGAGCTGGATGAACTTTGGATCATTTAGGAGGCAGAGTCTGTGATAGATAAGAGTTACAGGGAAGCAGTTACTCCTAGGCACAAAGAAAGCTGGGTGACTGTTCGAAGAGGGACAAAACAATCAGTCAGGGATCCCCTGTGGTCGTTCCCTGATAAAACAAGTATACTGTTTTGGATACTGTTGTGGGGGGACAACTTACAAAGCATGCATTGGGGTGCAAGTCTCTGGCACAGAGTCCATCCCTGTTGCACAGAAAGGATGGGGGAAAGGAGAAAAGTGTTAGTTTTTGGGGACTCAATAATTAGAGGGTCAGATAGAGGATTTGTTGGGAGCAAAAGAGACACACAGTTGGTGTGTTGCCTCCCAGATGCCAATGTCCGTGATGCCTCAGACAATGTCTTTGGGGTCCTGAAGGGAGAGGGTGACCAGCTTCAAGTCATGGTCCATGGGTACCAATGACATACGGAGAAAGCAGGATAGGGATGTAAGGCAGGATTTCAGGGAGCTGGGTGGAAGCTGAGAGGTAGAACAAACAGAGTTGTTACCTCTGGTTTGTTACCTGTACCACGTGATAGCGAGGCAAGGAATAGGGAGAGATATCAGCTGAACATGTGGCTGCAAGGATGGTGCAGGTGGGAGGGTTTCAGGCGTTTGGATAATTGGGGCTCATTCTGGGGAAGGTGGGACTTGTACAAACAGGACAATCTTCACTTGAACCAGAGGGGTACTAATATGCTGGGTGGGAAATTTGCTAGTGCTATTCTGGTGGGTTTAAATTAGCTCAGCAGGGGGATGGGAACCTGAGTTGTCGTTGCAGTGCACAGGAGGATGAGAGTAAGGGGGGCATGGACAGGATTTCACAGTCACAGGAGTGTGCTGGCAGACAGCAAGCTGGATTGAAGTGTGTTTACTTCAATGCCAGAAGTATCCGAAATAAGGTAGGTGAGCTTGCAGCATGGATAGGTACCTGGGACTTTGATGTTGTGGCCATTTCAGAGACATGGATAGAGCAGGGTGAGGGATGGATGTTGCAGGTCCCAGGGTTTAGACCTTTCATTAAGATTAGGGAAGGTGGTGAAAGTGGCGGGGGGGGGGGGGGAAGGGGGAGGGGGTGTGTGTGGCCTTGTTAGTCAAGGATAGTATAACGGTGGCTAAAAGAACTTTTGACAAGTACCCATCTACTGAGGTGGCATGCGCTGAGGTTAGAAACAGGACAGGAGAGGTCACACTGGTGGGAGATTTTTACAGGCCTCCGCAGATTTCCTGGGAGTTGGAAGAGATGATTGGCAAATTGATTCTGGGCAGGAATGAAAGGAACAGGGTGGTCATTATGGGGAACTTTAACTTCCCCTTCATTGACTGGAAATGCTATAACTCTAGTACATCTAAAAGATCAGTTTTTGTCCAATGTGTACAGGAGGGTTTCCTGACGAAGTATATCGAAGAAGTAAAAACAATGACTGCAGATGCTGGAAACCAGATTCCGGATAAGACAGGATTTGAGGAGCATACGTTGGGAGCATAGGCTGTCAGGGAAGGATGTGGTGGAAATGTGGAACTTTTTCAAGGAGCAGATACGACGTGTCCTTGATATGTATGTACCTATCAGGCAGGAAAGAAATGGTCGTGTGAGGGAGCCTTGGTTGACGAGGGAGGTTGAATGTCTAGTAAAGAGGAAGAAGGAGGCTTACATAAGGTTGAGGAAACAGGGTTCAGACAGAGCAGTGGAGGGATACAGGATAGCCAGAAGGGACCTGAAGAAAGGGATTAGGAGAGCTAAGAGAGGGCATGAAAAATCCTTGGCGGATAGGATCAAGGATAACCCCAAGGCATTTTATGCGTATGTGAGAAACCTGAGAATGACGAGAACGAGGGTAGGTCCGATCAAGGACAGTAGTGGGAGACTGTGTATTGAGTCGGAAGAGATAGGAGAGGTCTTGAACAAATACTTCTCTTCAGTATTTACAAATGAGAGGGACCGTATTGTTGAAGAGAGTGTGAAACGGACTGTTAAACTAGAAGAGATACCTGTTAGGAAGGAAGATGTGTTGGACATTTTGAACAACTTGAGGATAGACAAGTCCCCCAGGCCTGACGGGATATATCCTAGGATTATGTGGGAAGCAAGAGAGGAAATTGCAGTACCGTTGGCAATGATCTTCTCGTCTTCATTGGCAACTGGGGTGGTACCAGGGGACTGGAGAGTAGCGAATGTTGTGCCCCTGTTCAAAAAAGGGAATAGGGATAACCCCGGGAATTACAGGCCAGTTAGTCTTACTTCTGTGGTAGGCAAAGTAATGGAAAGGGTACTGAGGGATAGGATTTACGAGTATCTGGAAAGACACTGCTTGATTAGGGACAGCCAGCACGAATTTGTGAAGGGTAGGTCTTGCCTTACAAGTCTTATTGAATTCTTCGAGGAGGTGACCAAGTTTGTGGATGAGGGTAGAGCAGTGGATGTAGTGTACATGGATTTTAGTAAGGCATTTGATAAGGTTCCCCATGGTAGGCTTATGCGGAAAGTCAGGAGGCATGGGATAGAGAGAAATTTGGCCAATTGGATAGAAAACTGGCTAACCGGTCGAAGGCAGAGAGTGGTGGTAGATGGTAAATATTCAGCCTGGAGCCCAGTTACAAGTGGAGTTCCGCAGGGTTCAGTTCTGGGTCCTCTGCTGTTTGTAATTTTTATTAATGACTTAGATGAGGGAGTCGAAGGGTGGGTCAGTAAATTTGCAGACGATACGAAGATAGGTGGAGTTGTGGACAGTGAGGAGGGCTGTTGTCGGCTGCAGAGGGACTTAGATATGATGCAGAGCTGGGCTGAGGAGTGGCAGATGGAGTTCAACCCTGCCAAGTGTGAGGTTGTCCATTTTGGAAGAACAAATAAGAATGCGGAATACAGGGTTAATGGTAGGGTTCTTAGTCAGGTGGAGGAACAGAGGGATCTTGGGGTCTATGTACATAGATCTTTGAAGGTTGCCACTCAGGTGGATAGAGTTTGTAAGAAGGCCTATGGAGTATTATCGTTCATTAGCAGAGGGATTGAATTCAAGAGTCGTGAAGTGATGTTGCAGCTGTACAGGACTTTGGTTAGGCCACATTTGGAGTACTGTGTGCAGTTCTGGTCGCCTCACTTTAGGAAAGATGTGGAAGCTTTGGAGAGGGTGCAGAGAAGATTTACCAGAATGTTGCCTGGAATGGAGAGTAGGTCGTACGAGGATAGGTTGAGAATTCTCGGCCTTTTCTCGTTGGAACGGCGAAGGATGAGGGGTGACTTGATAGAGGTTTATAAGATGATCAGAGGAATAGATAGAGTAGACAGTCAGAAACTTTTTCCCCGGGTACAACAGAGTGTTACAAGGGGACATAAATTTAAGGTGAAGGGTGGAAGGTATAGGGGAGATGTCAGGGGTGGGTTCTTTACCCAGAGAGTGGTGGGGGCATGGAATGCGCTGCCCGTGGGAGTGGTAGAGTCAGAATCATTGGCGACCTTTAAGCGGCATTTGGATAGGTACATGGATGGGTGGTTAATCTAGGTTAGAAGTTCGGCACAACATCGTGGGCCGAAGGGCCTGTTCTGTGCTGTATTGTTCTATGTTCTATGTTCTATTAGTGGTGCTGGAAGAGCACAGCAGTTCAGGCAGCATCCAAGTAGCTTTGAAATCGACGTTTCGGGCAAAAGCCCTTCATCAGGACTTTATTCCTGATGAAGGGCTTTTGCCCGAAACGTCGATTTCGAAGCTACTTGGATGCTGCCTGAACTGATGTGCTCTTCCAGCACCACTAATCCAGAATCCGCAGTATATCGAAGGGCCGTCAAGAGGGGAGTCCACACTGGATCTGGTACTTGGTAATGAACTGGGCCAGGTGTTTGATTTAGTGATAGCTGAGCACTTTGGAGAAAGTGACCATAATTCAGTTATGTTTAGTTTAGCAATAGAAAGGGATAGGTACATGCCACAGAGCAAGAGTTATAGATGGGGGAAGGGCAATTATAATTCAATTAGGCAAGATTAGGAGGCATAGAATGGGGTAGCAAAATGCAGGGGATGGGGACAGTTGAAATGTGGAGCTGGTTTAAGGAACATATATTGCGTGTCCTTGAAGGTATGACCCTCTCAGGCAGGGAGGAAGTGATAAGGTAAGCGAACAAGAAATTGTATCTCTTATTAAGCGGAAGTGGGAGGCTTATGTGACGTTGAGGCGAGCTGGTTCAGATGAGGCGATGGAGAGTTACAGATCAGCTAGGAAGGAATTAAAGAGAGAGCTAAGAAGAGCAAGGAGGGGACATGAGCATTCGTTAGCAGGTAGAATAAAGGAGAACCCTAAAGCTTTCTATAGGTATGTGAGGAATAAAAGGATGACTAGGGTAGGAATAGGGCCAGTCAAAGCCAGAAGTGAGAAGTTGTGTGTGGACCCTGTGGAGATCAGAGAGGTGCTAAATGAGTATTTCTCATCTATTTTCACTCAGGAAAAGGAGAATATTGTAGAGGAGAAGACTAAGATATGAACTATTAGACTTGAAAGAATTGAGGTTAGTAAGGAGAGGTGTTATCAACTCTAGGTGTGAAAGTAGGTAAGTCCCCTAGGCCAGATGGGTTTTATCCGAGGATTCTCTGGGAAGCTTGGGAGGAGATAGCTGAGTCTTTGACCTTGATGTTTGAGTCGCCATTGTCTACAGGTTTAGTACCAGAGGTCTGGAGGATTGCAAATGCTGTGCCCTTGATCAAGAAAGGCAGTAGAGATGAACCAGGTAATTATAGACCAGTAAGCCTTGTGTCTGATATAAGAAAGGTTTTGGAAAGGATTATAAGAGATAGGATTTAAAATCATCTAACAAGCAACAATCTGATTGGAGATAGTCAACATGGATTCGTCAAGGGCAGGTCTTGTCTCACAAACCTCGGTGGAGTGGTGGACTGTGTGGAGGAATGTTGCAGGTTGCAGGAAAACTTGGATAAACTGCAGAATTGGCTGAGAAGTGGCAAATGGAGTTCTATGCAGATAAATGTGAGGTGATTCAATTTGGTAAGAATAACAAGAAGGCAGAACACTGGGTCAAAGAAAAGATTCTTGGCAGTGTGGATGTGCAGAGGGATCTTGGTTTCCATGTACATCGATCCCTGAAAATTGCCACCCAGGTTGATTGTGCTGTTAAGAAGGCATAAGGTACGTTAGGTTTTATTGGTAGAGGGGTTAAGTTCAAGAGCCATGATGCCATGCTGCAACTGTACAAAACGCTAGTGTGGCCTCACTGGGAATAGCATACAGTTCTGGTCACCCCATTACAGGAAGGATGTGGAAGCATTGGAAACGGTGTATACAAGATTTAACAGGATGTTGCCTGGTCTGAAAAGAAGGTTTATGAGGAAATGCTGAGCGACTTGGGTCTGTTCTCATTGGCGAGAAAAAGGCTAAAAGGGGATTTAATAGAGACATACAAGATGATCAGAGAATTAAATAGGGTGACAATGAGATTCTTTTTCCTGGGATGATAGCGTCAGCTTGTACGAGGGGGCATAGCTACAAATTGAGGGGTGATAGATTTAAGACAGATGAGAGAGACAGTTTCTTTACTCAGAGAGTGGTAAAGACGTGGTTCTTTTCTGCTGCACTGGAGAATTGCATGTGAGACAATCTATTTTAGTAAATTTGCCTTTGCAAGTGGTCTACTTATGGTATGTTACTGTCTAGGTATAGTTGCTGTTTAGTAGTTAAGTAATCTATTATTCGGTTAAGCTTTCCAATAGAGTTAAGTTATTCAAATTCTTCCTTCTTTTGTTTGTATTTTTTAATAAATATTTTTATTGAAAATCTTTTAAAATCTTTTACGAAACATTTATATATAAAAGGAAAAGAATAACACCATCAAAACAGGAAAAAGGCAGTATAAGAAAGGCCATAGCTCAGTACCATTGTTAATAAACGATCTACTATTCTACCAGAACAAACATACCTACTTCAACTAAACGTTAAATAAATACTAACTTAAACTAAATTCAAATAACTTAAATTAAATAACATCTCACTACTTATTCTATCTCACTCGTCACACTTCCACTGAGGCTCCCATCCCTGGGAGCACCATCTACAGTACCCATATTCTTTTCCCCCGGTCTCCTCTTCCCAGCGCCCCACGGGCGCCCATACCGATTCCTACGGTTATACCATGGCCCTGAATAATATTGCTGATAAGTCAGCATCAATATAATTTAAAAAGGGCTGCCACATCTTGTAAAACTGTTCCGTTTTGTGGTGCCCCATATTTGTGTGGTAGTCTGAGGGGAGATGCTCCATCTCCAGCCTACACCACCCCATAAGACCTGGTGGTTTTCCCAACGTCCAGTTCACCAGAACATTCTTCCTTGTGCAGTGGGTAAGAATCTGACACAATCTCTTCCTGTGTCCCCCTACAGAGAGGTCAAATTTGGCAACCCCAAAAGAAGAAATACCGGAGCCATGTTAATTTCAATACCCAGGCTAACCTTTAGCTCCCTTACTATAGCATTCCAGTATCTCTGGATCTTACAACATGATCAGTAACAGTGTGTAAGAGTGCCTATATTAATGTTACATTTGGGACACCCTGATGATACTCCTCTCTTGAACTTGGCTAGTCTCTCTGGCGCCATATGAACCCTGTGTAAGATCTTCAATTGCATGGCCTGCACTCTGTCACATACTGAGATCTTCCTTACATTCCCCCAGATGTTTTCCCATACCTCCGATGAAATATCCTCTCCTAACTCTTGATTCCACATCCTATAGAGTCCTTCTGTCCCCCCCAAGGCGCGACCTTTCTCTAAGTGATAAAAGTATCATTGAGTGAAAGAGCACTCGTACACCAGAGTATTCTCTTCTCCACGTCTGATTTGTAACACTGGACCAGGAGTGTGGTCTTCCTTTGTATATAGTCCCTTATCTGAAAATATCGGAAAAGGTCCCTATTATCAATCCATATTTCTGACTTAACTGACTAAATGAGATCAGGACCTCCCACTCAAATAAGTCTCCCAGACCGAAGATTCCCTTATTCTCCCATGCCTTAAAGTTGGAGTCCATTGTCCCAGGTTAAAATCCTTGGGCTCCTGCCAACGGGGTAAATGGTGAAGTCTTAGACTAATTGCCCTCATCTTGCCTCATTATCCTCCAGGCTTTTACCATATTTAAAATAATTTGGACTTTTACACTGCTGGGTCAAGGATTTCATCTTGTCCATGAATAATAAATTAATTAAAGGACAGCTCGATTGCGGGGCTTCAATACCAAGTCAAGTCGACTCTGAATTCCCCAGTACCCAGACACCAACATATGTTAACAGAGCACTTGTTTGGTATTTCTTCAAATCCGGAAGACCCACGCCTCCCTCAGCCTGTGAAAGTTGCAATTTTGTGAAGTTAATTAGAGGACGCTTGTGGCACTTAATAAAGGCCCCTAGCCAACCACTGAGCCTCCGTGACACTTGTCTAAGTAACACCAACGGGAGCATTCTCATGGGGTACAGCAGTGGAAGAAGAACATTCATTTTAATCAGAGCTATTCGGCCCAACCATGATAACGGTAACACCTCCCACCGCTGCAAATCCTGTTTTATCCTCTCCAGTAATTGTACATAGTTAGTTTTATACAGCTGGTGGAAGGAAGGGGTAATAATAATTCCCTAATACAAAAAACCTTTTGGTGACCAGCTAAACGTGAATTGCATTCCATCCTTCAAGATAGGTACCTCCACCTTGTTCTTTTTTGTTCTTTGATCAAGAAGGCATATAGTATGCTTGCCTTCATTGGATGGGGTATTGAGTATAAGAGCTGGCAAGTCATGT
The DNA here is from genome assembly GCF_047496795.1 of Chiloscyllium punctatum. Classification (NCBI taxonomy): domain Eukaryota; kingdom Metazoa; phylum Chordata; class Chondrichthyes; order Orectolobiformes; family Hemiscylliidae; genus Chiloscyllium; species Chiloscyllium punctatum. The sequence goes on along the minus strand of NC_092739.1, from coordinate 142,059,297 downwards.
TAAAATTGTACAAGACATTGGTTTGACAGCATTGAGAATACTATGTATAGTTCTGGTCGCCGCATTACCAAAAGGATGTGGACGCTTTGGAGAGGATGCAGAGAAGGTGCTAGCTATGAAGAGAGGTTGAGTAGGTTAGGTTTATTTTCATTAGAAAAAAGGAGATTGAGGGGGGACCTGATTGAGGTTTACAAAATCATGAAGAGTATAGGCAGGGTGGATAGAGACAAGCTTTTTCCCAGGGTGAAGGATTCAAAAACAAGATGCTTTCAAGGTGAGAGGTGGAAAGTTTAAGGGGGATGCATGCGGCAAGTACTTCACACAGAGGGTGGTGGGCGTTTGGAATGCGTTGCCAGCAGAGATAGTAAAGGCAGGAAAGGGAGCAGAGGGATACAGATGCGTAGGAATTGGCCGACAGGTTTAGACAGTACATTTGGATTGGCTCAGGCTTGAAGGGCCGAAGGGCCTGTTCCTGGTCTGTAAATTTTCTTTGTTCTTGTTCTTTGTTCTGGTTCACTAATCCCCCTACCAGCATGACTTCCGATTTTGTAAAATTGATCCTGTAACCCGAGAAACCAACATATGAATTAATTGTTTAGATCAGCCAGGGAACAGACTTCTCCAGTTCAGCCAAGAATAAAAGGATATCAGCAGCATATAGAGTGATCTTATGCTCCCCATTCTCACCGTTGGCGCTACTATTTCAGGATCCCTCCTGATAGTTTTGGCTAATGGTTCAATCGCCAAGGTAAATAACGGCAGTGATAAAGGACACACCTGTCGACTGCCTCTTCCAATATTAAAGTTATTTGACTTAATACTGTTTGGAATGACTGCCGCCTTAGGATCATTATACAGTACTGCTACCCATCTGGCAAATGATCCCCCCAAACCAAAGTGCTCTAGAACCTCAAATAGATATGGCCATTCTATCTGATCAAATGCCTTTTCTGCGTCTAGGGAGATCACCAAACCCGGAATCAATCTTTGCTGGCATACCTGTACGGTGTTCAATACTCTCCTAATATTGTTGGAGGAGCTACAGCCCTGAACAAAACCCGTCTGATCTTCTTTTATAATATGGGGCAGGACCTTCTCCAACCTCAGAGCCAGCACCTTGGATAAAATTTTGAAATCTACATTCAACAGTGAAATTGGTCTGTATGAAGCACATTCTTCGGGCTCTTTCCCCTTCTTTAAAATGAGAGAGATATTAGCCTCCCTAAGAGTAGGCAGCAGACAATCCTGTGTGTAAGAATAGTTGTACATCCCCAGAAGTGGCTCCACTAACATGTTTATGAATTCCTTATAGAATTCAGTTTGGAATTCATCTGGCCCTGGCACTTTGCCACCCGGAAGATGTCTTATTGCTTCCTGCACTTCCTGTACCATTAAAGGCACATTCAAAAGGGAGGCCTGCTCCATACTTATTATTGGGGAGGTCCAGATTTTCAAAAAAGGACTGCATTCCCATTGTACTGTGTTCGTTCCCCTCCGACCGATATAGCTCTTCAAAGTATTCCCTAAACCTAACATTGATCTTTTTCAATTTGCGGGTAATTGTACCAGCCTTCTCCCTAACATAGGTAATAGATTGGGAAGCCTTTTTTCTCCTAGTCAAATAAGCCATATATCTACCAGGCTTATCTCTGAATTCAAACAGTCTTTGTTTGGCAAAGGAGACTCAATGTATGCATTGAGTGGAAAGCAGCTTGGAGAGCTGTGATCCGCTTGACCAATGATGGCCCATTGTAATATGTTTTCTCAGCTGCCTTCAGCCAGGCCTCTAGCATCCGTTGCTGCTCCTCCCTCTGTCTCGTTCTAGTCATCGAATATGAAATGACCAGACCTCATAAATATGTCTAAGTGGCATTGCTGCATTACTAGCCTTACCTGAATTGATATCCCAAAAGGCCCTAAACTGTCTTCTAATATATTCAATAAATTTACTATCCCTGAAAAAAATTGGATCCATGCACCAATGACATGCATCCATTCCACTACCCTTGATTTTAACATCTAAGTACACTGGTGCATGATCTGAAACAGCTATATTCCCAATTTTGCACGGCAATGTTCTGTCCAAACAGTCAGTTCACATAAAAAACATGTCACTTTGCACATGGCCCTTGTGTGGGTCGGAATAGAACGTGAAGTCTCTTCCATTAGGGTGGAGGTACCTCCATATATCCACTAGACCCAACTCATCGCATATGTCCACCAATTGTTTAGATTGTGTGGGCGCAACTACCAGGCCTTTTAGCACCCTGTCAATCTCTGGATCTATTAGGTGATTAAAATCCTCATAATCATACGGCAAACCCCAAGATTCATTAATTTAGCCATTGCATCAATTAGAAATTTAAGACGGTTGCCAGGGGACAATATACATTCAAAACACTGTATTCTTCTCCATGTATTAGGGCTTTAAGAATGATAACCCATCCATGTTCATCCTTAATCTGCTCTGTTACCTGGAAAGGGAGGTTCCTTCTTATCAGTATAGCCACTCCTCTACTCTTATAGCTGAAGGATGAGAAAAATACTCTGCCATAACTCCCCTGCTGCAGTTTCAGATGTTCCTTATCAGATGCATCTCCTGCAACATGTCCACCCTTTCCTTCCTGAGGCTGGATAAGACCTTCTTTCCTTTAATAGGAGAATAGCTCCCTTTTACATTCCAGATGCACCACCTGAACAAATCACTAGCCATGGTCTCCCAGGAGGAGGGAACTTATCTGAGCTGTGACAGCTTACAAAGATTTTAGCTCTATGAGATCCAAGGACTATTCCTATAAAACGACTACAACGAAAGAAAACACTGCATTTAACCGAAACAGACATCCAAATAGCCCCCGATTCACTCGGGATCTTCCCCCTTGCCCAAAGGTGGCACCCCTCCCAATCCTTAGTACCACCTAACTCCTTTGACCTGAGGCCGTGCCCTAGCCACAGGCAATTCACAAATGAAGAAAACCTGTTATTTACATTCTGAAAGTTAAAAATGGATACCCACCGCTCCCCCGCCCACCTCTCATCTTAGTCACAGACATAGCCACCCCAACACAAAATCAAGAGGACAGCAGTGAAGAAAAAGGAATCTTAGTTAATATATAAAATAATTCCAATTTTACAACAAATAGAAAGGGGGTGGAAGTGATTGTACGCAGTGATGCCCCCTCCTCTCCCACCCAGGCTCAGGTCCTTCATTACAAAGACTTCACAACGTCCTTCACCTTTGCTGTGGAGTCAAAATTATATACTGTCCCCCCATTGGCAAACGCAACATGGCTGGGTACTTCAAGCAGTATTGAATGTTCAGATCCCTTAATTCTTTTTTAACATCATCAAATGTCCTTCTGTTCTTAATCAGGGCTCTTGAAAAGTCCTGAAAAAACATTATTTTTGAGCCTTTATACATTAAGGCTTGTGAATTCCTTCCCAGTCTTCTTGCTGTTTCCACTATTAACTGTTTTTCTCTATAACACAGGAGCTGCACTAGCACCGCAGGGTGGAGCGAGTGGCTGCACATTGCAACCCGGTGGGCCCACTTCACACTTACCAGGCCTGACTCAGACTCCAACCCCAGGAAATTCAGAAGCCATCCCTGCAGAAAGCTGACGAGGTCCTTGCCTTCTTCGCATTCTGGGAGAGCCACGATCCATAAGTCTTTCATTTTATTTTTGTTTTCCATGCCAGCGAGTTGATCCTGAAGGATCCAAACCTGGTCTTTAATTTGAAAGTTTTTGGGTAATTTGAAGGAGACCTGACTGGGATGGTTGCTCTAAGAGCGGTTAAGGAAATAAGCTAACTAAGTGAAAGAGTGCAGTTTGCTAGAAACTTTCACACCAGCACGTTTGATTAGAATTCCACAGATTGTTGCTTAGAAAGTCTTTTGTGTGTGTGGTCAATGGAAAAGAACTCGCAATTCGCAGGACCAGAGCTGAGAAGAAGCAATTAAGTTAAACCTATAAATTTGATTTGGAAGGAATTTCTCTGGATTGTTGGATAATCATGAAGTGATAGTATGGCAGAATGATCTTTTTGCTGAGTTTTGAAATATTTCAAATTACGTTTATTTATTTTGTAAACGAGGCATTTTTCTTATTGTTAAAACCAAATCTGCAACCTTGTAATTATGTTTCCATGAAAGACAACCATGTTAAACTAAAAACAGAAATATGATCTGTCAAGTCAGATTTCATTCCAGAAGAGATTTGATAAAAGTGTTCAAAATCATGAGTAGTCTGGATGGAATGGATAGGGTTAAATTGTTCCTATTCATAAAAGAATGAGAGGGCATAGATTAAAATGTTTTACAAGAGAAGCAAATCTAAAGTGAGAAAAAAAACTATTTCATATCATGTAGTAGAGTCTGGAAAGCACTGCCTGGAAGGGTGGTGGAGACAGGATCAAATGAAGCATTCAAGAGGGCATTAAATAATTATTTGAGTGGAAATAATGTGCAGGGTTATAGATAGTAGGCACCAGAATGGTTCTCCAATATTTAGTTGGAGTGCGAGTACAAATACGATAGGCCAAACGGCCACCTGCTGTACTGTAACCATTCTTTAATTTCAGCTTTCCATCAGCCACAGTATTATACTTTTACTGTCCACTCTACTATGTTCACGAATAAATCATGTTTCAAAAATATACAAAATGATTGTTTATACATGGGTCAGACCACATATCTGAGAAAAGTCTCAAAGCATTTCACATACAATTAGTTACTGTTATGCAGGCTGGAAAACCCAAGTCATTCCAGTCTTTTCTCATTACTCAACTGTGTTAGCATTTGGTTTAAAGCTCATTCTCTTTGTACACCCTCCAACACTTGAATGGCTCCCATGTATCCTCTGAATCTTGGCGGCTAGTATTGAAGGTGCTGTCTGATTTATATTCTGTTTCATTCATGTGTTTCAACATCTTAGGTAGCTTTGTTGATTGCTGTCCAGCATCGGTTGGAAATTTTTTAACATTGTCTAAGATTTCACACTCTTTTCCATTACACCTTTAGCTATTTAAATATTTGACTAAATGTATCATCTATTTATTCTTTCTATGTATAATATTTTATACTGATTTTCAACAAATTCAAACAAAGTAAGGTTTTAGGGGGTGAAATGGTGCATAATCCCATAGGGCAGAATGACCTCTTTCTGTACCCTGAAGTTTGATGTAGACAATAGACAATAGACAATAGACAATAGATGCAGGAGTAGGCCATTCTGCCCTTCGAGCCTGCACCGCCATTCAATATGATCATGGCTGATCATTCCCAATCAGTATCCTGTTCCAGCCTTATCTCCATAACCCTTGACTCCACTATCTTTAAGAGCTCTATCCAATTCTTTCTTAAATGAATCCAGAGACTGGGCCTCCACTGCTCTCTGGGGCAGAGCATTCCACACAGCCACCACTCTCTGGGTGAAGTAGTTTCTCCTCATCTCTGTCCTAAATGGTCTACCCTGTATTTTTAAGTTGTGTCCTCTGGTTCGGCACTCCCCCATCAGCGGAAATATGTTTCCTCCTGCCAGAGTGTCCAATCCTTTCATAATCCTATACGTTTCAATCAGATCCCCTCTCAGTCTTCTAAACTCAAGGGTTTTCAAGCCCAGTCGCTTCAGTCTTTCCGTGTAAGGCAATCCTGCCATTCCAGGAATTGACCTCGTGAACCTACGCTGCACTCCCTCAATAGCCAGAATGTCTTTCCTCAAATTTGGAGACCAGAACTGTACACAGTACTCCAGGTGTGGTCTCACCAGGGCCCTGTACAGCTGCAGAAGCACCCCTTTGCTTCTATACTCAATTCCTCTTGTTATGAAGGCCAGCATGCTATTAGCCTTCTTCACGACCTGCTGTACCTGCATACTTGCCTTCATTGACTGGTGGACAAGAACACCCAGATCTCTCTGAACAGCCCCTTTACCTAATTTGATACCATTGAGGTAGTAATCTGCCTTCCTGTTCTTGCCACCAAAGTGGATAACCAGACATTTATCCACATTAAACTGCATCTGCCATGCATCTGCCCACTCACCTAACTTGTAATTTGAACCACCAAGGAACATCAATTAAGGGCCCTGTACAAATGTGGGTTGTTCTTGTTGTTGAAGTCCTTTTAATTTGGTCACTGATCTTTCTGGCTTATTATGTAGTTTTTGGTTGACTCTCTCAATTGACTGCTCATCCTAGTCGGGTACTGTCTCTACTGATTGGATTACTTTCCATCAGTTTCTCAATCCACTTCATTGTGTAAATTAGAAATGGCTCTGCACCCAGAATCACACCCTGAAGGACCCCCACTCAGTGCATTACCTCACTCAGCCATAACTTCTCAAACAGACATTTCTACTTTGCATTCTTCAGGCAATTTCTTACAGTTCTCCAAGAGAGTGGCCCAAATCCCCACAACTTTCATTTTAATTGATATCATTTCATGGAGAAGTTATCAAAAACGTTTGGCTTCTGCCACATTTCAGGATACCTTTGAATGTAGATCCTTTGAATGTGGTTAGCACTGCTGCCTCACAGCGCCTGAGACCCGGGTTCAATTCCCGCCTCAGGCGACTGACTGTGTGGAGTTTGCACGTTCTCCCCGTGTCTGCGTGGGTTTCCTCCGGGTGCTCCGGTTTCCTCCCACAGTCCAAAGATGTGCAGGCCAGGTGAATTGGCCATGCTAAATTGCCCATAGTGTTAGGTAAGGGGTAAATGTAGATGTAGGGGTATGGGTGGGTTACGCTTCGGCGGGGCGGTGTGGACTTGTTGGGCCGAAGGGCCTGTTTCCACACTGTAAGTAATCTAATCTAATCTAAAAACTATTGGTGCGCATTTGAACATATGAACAGAGCAATTCTTGCTAACAGAATGGTTTTAAAAAATCTGAAAATCTCAATATTTAAGAGAAAATGAGTTACTCAGCCACACAAATTAGGACTGAACACAAACTACATGCAGCAACTCCTTGAAGTTTCTTCAGTCGCACCTCTCACCTGCAAACTCCAGCACTCAAATCTGCAAAATCACTAGATGCCGGGGAATACAATGCTTTCAAATCAAACACCATCGTTACCCATTTGTGGGCCAACCCTGAAAAGACAATTCAATTGTTTTCATTTTAGGAATAAAGATACAAGGCAAGAACTTAATATTTTCTTCATATAGGATGACACTGGCTATTGAGGGAGTGCAGCGTAGGTTCATGAGGTCAATTCCTGGAATGGCGGGACTACCTTACACTGAAAGACTGGAGCGACTGGGCTTGTATAGCCTTGAGTTTCGAAGACTGGGAGGGGATCTGATTGAGACATATAAGATTATTAAAAGATTGGACACTCTGGAGGCAGGAAATATGTTTCCGCTGATGGGTGAGTGCCGAACCAGAGGACACAGCTTAAAAATACAGGGTAGACCATTTAGGACAGAGATGAGGAGAAACTTCTTCACCCAGAGAGTGGTGGCTGTGTGGTATGCTCTGCCCCAGAGGGCAGTGGAGGCCCAGTCTCTGGATTCATTTAAGAAAGAGTTGGATAGAGCTCTCAAGGATAGTGGAATCAAGGGTTATGGAGATAAGGCAGGAACAGGATACTGATTAAGGATGATCAGCCATGATCATATTGAATGGTGGTGCAGGCTCGAAGGGCAGAACGGCCTACTCCTGCACCTATTGTCTATTGTCTATAAAACGTAAAAGCTGGAGTGTCTTGCAGCAATGTTGTATCATGTCGTCAAAGTAAAAGTGATGGAGGTAAAGATAAACTGCATTTTAAGGAGGCTGGCCAATTCTAAATGGGGAACTGACCTGACAACATTATGAGCAAATAGGATCAAAGAAACATAGAATTTTCTGTTACAAAAAGAGGCCATTCAACCCATCGTGTCTGAAAGACCTAGTTCCATTCTCCAATCCTATCTATGTAGCCTTCTAAATTCAACACTTTCATATATATATATATATATATACACACACATACATGTATATACAAACTCTCTTTTGAAAACGTGTATTCAATCTGCCTCTACCACTCACCCAGGCAGTGTATTCCAAATCCTAACAACTCTCCGGATAAAGACGTTTCTCCTCATTTCACTCCTAATTCTCCTACTGACAATCTGGAAATTGTGACCCTCCAGTTACCAACTAGTGGTAACTATATTTTTCTGTACTCTGTCAAAACCTTTGAGTTACACTGCTCCCTGACACAGCAGTGAACCTGCACAATTACTGTCTTTGCTGTTTGAATTCATGTATCACTGGATATTGGAGTGCATCTGGAAAAATTAACAATAGTGAACTTCACACCTGATCTTGGAGGAACCAAAAGAGAAGATGCTGGAAAATCTCAGCAGGTCTGGCAGCATCTGTAAGGAGAGAAAAGAGCTGACCTTTCGAGTCTAACTGACACTTTGTCTCTTTTGGTTTCAGATTCCAATATCCGCAGTAATTTGCTTTTATTATTTTGATGTTGGAGGAACTTGTTTGGGACGCGTCACAGCACAGAAACAGAGAAGTGAATATTTTTAAGTGTTGTCTTACAGTAAGTCTGCGGTCGTGAGTAGAGGGCATTCTTTCTTGATTATATGTTTTATTGAGATATATCACTTGGTTAAACTTAAAAATATAAGCCATAAGTACTAAGTTAGGGAGGTAAAAACAATGACTGCAGATGCTGGAAACCAGATTCTGGATTAGTGGTGCTGGAAGAGCACAGCAGTTCAGGCAGCATCCAAGTAGCTTCGAAATCGACGTTTCGGGCAAAAGCCCTTTGAAGGGCTTTTGCCCGAAACGTCGATTTCGAAGCTACTTGGATGCTGCCTGAATTGCTGTGCTCTTCCAGCACCACTAATCCATAAGTACTAACTTAGCCTGGAGCAGTGTTTTGTAGAGGAATAAGACAGTGTTATTTTTCTGGGTCTGTAGATTGAAAGAAGCAAAAATGGCAATTAGTAGAGTGAGATGCTCTTCTTGTCAGATGTGGGAGTTGAGGGAGAGTTTACGTGCTACTGAGGATTATATCTGCAATAAATGCCATTGGTTACAAATCCGATCAGATCGAATGGATCAGTTGGAGAGACAGTTAGAGGCAATGAAGAATTTACATAAGCAAGGGGATGTGATGGGTAGCAGTTATAGGAAGAGGGGAAAGTCTCAGATTCAGTCACATAGGTGGGTTAACTCCATCTATGGGGTGGGTGTGTGTGGGGGAGATGGTGGTGGGACTCAGGGAGATAGTGAGGGAAGAGTTCAATCTGAGACTGGTACAGTTGAGAAAATAAGCGAGTCAAACAGTCAGGGCAGGCAGGGACAAAGCAGTGAACAAGGTAGGACTGATAAGTTAAACTGCATTTATTTCAATGCAAGAGGCCTAACAGGAAAGGCAGATGAACTCAGGGCATGGTAGGAACATGGGACTGGGATATCATAGCAATTACAGAAACATGGCTCAAGAATGGAGAGGACTGGCAGCTTAATGTTCCAGGATACAAAAGCTACGGTAAGGACAGAAAGGGAAGCAAGATAGGAGGGGAGTGGCGTTTTTGATAAGGGATAACATTACTGGTCTATAGTTCCCTGGCTTGTCCTTACCACCCTTCTTAAACAATGGCACCACGTTAGCCAAACTCCAGTTTCCGGAACCTCACCTATGACTATCGATGATGCAAATATCTTAGCAAGAGGTCCAGCAATCACTTCCCTAGCCTCCCACAGAGTTCGAGGGTACACTTGATCAGGTCCTGGGGTTTTATCCACTTTTATGTATTTCAAGACATCCAGCACTTACTCCTCTATAATATGAACATTTTTCAAGATGTCATCATCTATTTCCCTACATTCTATATCTTCCATGCGCTTTTTCACATGGATAATCAACATGGCTTTGTGCGTGAGAAATCATGTCTCATGAAGTTGATTGTAAATACTGATGCAAAGTACCCGTTTAGTGACTCCCCCATCTCCTGCACTCCACGCAAAGGCCGCCTTGCCTATTCTCTCCGTAGTTACCCTCCTGCCCTTAATGTATTTGTAAAAACCCTTTGGATTCTCCTTAACTATATTTTGCCAAAGCTATCTCATGTCCCATTTTTGTCCTCCTGATTTCCCTCTTCAGTATACTCCTACTGCCCTTATACTCTTCTAAGGATTCATTTGATTTATCTTGTCCATACCTGACATGTACTTCGTTTTTTTCCTTAACCACACTCTCAATTTCTTTAGTCATCCAGCATTCCCTAACTACCAGCCTTTCCTTTCACCCTTTCACCCTAACTGTCTCTGGACTCTCGTTATCTCCTTTCTGAAGGCTTCCCATTTTCAAGCCGTCCCTTTACCTGTGAATATTTGCCCCCAATCAGCTTTTGAAAGTTCTTGCTTAATACCGTCAAAATTAGCCTTCCTCCAAAATAAACTTCAGTTTTTAAATCTGGTCTATTCTTTTCCATCACTATTTTAAAACTAATAGAATTATGGTCGCTGGCCCCAAAATGTTCCCCCGCTGATACCTCAGTCACCTGGTCTGTCTTAATTCTCAAGAGTAGGTCAAGTTTTGCACCTTCTCTAGTAGGTACATCCACATACTGAATCAGAAAGTTGTCTTGTACACACTAAACAAATTCGTCTCCGTCTAAACCCTTAACACTTTGGTAGTCCCAGTCTATGTTTGGAAAGTTAAAATTCTCTACCATAACCACCCTATTATTCTTACAGATAGCTGAGATCTCCTTACAAATCTGTTTCTCAATTTCCTGCTGACAGTTAGGGGTCTATAATACAATCCCAATAAGGTGATCATCATTTTCTTATTTCTTAGTTCAATCCAAATAACTTCCATGGATGTATTTCTGGGAATATCCTCCCTCAGTACAGCTGTAATGCTATCCCTTATCAAAAACACCACTCTCCCTCTCTCTTGCTTCCCTTTCTATTCTTCCTGTAGCATTTGTATCCTGGAACATTAAGCTGCCAGTCCTGCCCATCCCTGAGCCCCGTCTGTGGAATTGCTGTGATATCCCAGTCCCATGTTCCTACCATGCCCTGAGTTCATCTGCCTTTCCTGTTAGGCCTCTTGCATAGAAATACATGCAGTTTAACTTATCAGTCCTACCTTGTTCACTGCTTTGTCCCTGCCTGCCCTGACTGTTTGATTTGCTTATTTTCTCAACTGTACCAGTCTCAGATTGAACTCTTCCCTCACTATCTCCCTGAGTCCCACCACCATCTCCCCAGCATGCTCCTGCCCCACTGAACTCATCTCTACCTACCTCGACACTGTCCTATCCCCCCTAGTCCAGAAACTCCCCACATACGTTTGAGACACCACCCACGCCCTCCACCTCCTCCAAGACGTCCGTTTCCCTGGCCCCCAACGCCTCATCTTCACCGTGGATATCCAATCCCTCTACACCTCCATCCGCCACGACCAGGGCCTCCAAGCCCTCCGTTTTTTCCTCTCCAGACATCCCCAACAGTACCCTTCCACCGACACTCTCATTCATTTGGCTGAACTGGTCCTCACCCTTAATAATTTCTCCTTCGAATCCTCCCACTTCCTCCAGACCAAAGGGGTAGCCATGGGCACGTGTATGGGCCCCAGCTATGCCTGTCTCTTTTTTGGCTACGTAGAACAGTTGATCTTCCGTAATTACACCGGCACCACTCCCCACCTCTTCCTCTGCTACATTGATGACTGCATTGGTGCCACCTCGTGCTCCCGCGAGAAGGTTGAGCAATTCATCAACTTCTCCAACACATTCCACCCTGACCTTAAATTTACCTGGACCATCTCTGACACCTCCCTCCCCTTCCTGGACCTCTCTATCTCCATTAATGACGACTGACTTGACACTGACATTTTTTACAAACCCACCGACTCCCACAGCTACCTGAATTACACCTCTTCCCACTCTACCTCTTGCAAAAATGCCATCCCGTATTCCCAATTCCTCCGCCTCCGCCATATCTGCTCCCAGGAGGACCAGTTCCACCACAGAACAGACCAGATGGCCTCCTTCTTTAGAGACCGCAATTTCCCTTCCCACGTGGTTAAAGATGCCCTCCAACGCATCTCGTCTACATCCCACACCTCCGCCCTCAGACCCCACCCCTCCAACTGTAACAAGGACAGAGCGCCCCTGGTGCTCACCTTCCACCCTACCAACCTTCGCATAAACTAAATCATCCACCGACATTTCCGCCACCTCCAAACAGACCCCACCACCAGGGATATATTTCCCTCCCCACTCCTTTCCGCCTTCCGCAAAGACCGTTCCCTCTGTGACTACCTGGTCAGGTCAATGCCCCCCTACAACCCACCCTCCCATCCTGGCACCTTCCTCTGTCACCGCAGGAACTGTAAAACCTGTGCCCACACCTCCTCCCTCACCTCTATCCAAGACCCTAAAGGAGCCTTCCACATACATCAAAGTTTTACCTGCACATCCACTAATATCATTTATTGTATCCGTTACTCCCGATGCAGTCTCCTTTACATTGGGGAGACTGGGCGCCTCCTAGCAGAGCGCTTTAGGGAACATCTCCGGGACACCCGCACCAATCAACCACACCGCCCCCTGGCCCAACATTTCAACTCCCCCTCCCACTCTGCCGAGGACATGGAGGTCCTGGGCCTCCTTCACCTCCGCTCCCTCACCACCAGACGCCTGGAGGAAGAACGCCTCATCTTCCGCCTCAGAACACTTCAACCCCAGGGCATCAATATGGACTTCAACAGTTTCCTCATTTCCCCTTCCCCCACCTCACCCTAATTCCAAACTTCCAGCTCAGCACTGTCTCAATGACTTGTCCGGAATTGTCCTACCTGTCTATCTCCTTTTTCACCTATCCACTCCACCCTCTCCTCCCTGACCTATCACCTTCATCCCCTCCCCCACTCACCTATTGTACTCCATGCTACTTTCTCCACACCCCCACCCTCCTCTAGCTTATCTCTCCATGCTTCAGGCTCACTGCCTTTATTCCTGATGAAGGGCTTTTGACCGAAATGTCGATTTCGCTGCTCCTTGAATGCTGCCTGAACTGCTGTGCTCCTCCAGCACCACTAATCCAGAAGTATACACTTAATGGTATGATCTGAGGGACTATTGTTGAACAAAGAGACCTTGGAGTGCAGGTTTGTAGCTCCTTGAAAGTAGTGTTGCAGGTAGATAGGACAGTGAAGAAGGCGTTTGGTGTGCTTTCTTTGTTGGCCAGAGTATTGAGTACAGGAGTTGGGAGGTCATGTTGCAGCTGGTTATGCCACTTTTGGATGCAGTTCTGATCTTCTCCCTATTGGAAGGATAATGAGAAACTTGAAAGGGTTCAGAAAAGATTTACAAGAATGTTGCCAGGATTGGAGGATTTGAGCTGTAGGGAAAGGTTGAATAGGGTGGGGCTGTTTTGGCTGGAGCATCGGAGGCTGAGAGGTGAACTTATAGAGGTTTATAAAATCATGAGATGCATGAACGGGATAAATAGACAAAGTCTCTTAGTGAGGGAGTCCAGAACTAGAGGACATAGGTTTAGGGTGAGAGGGGAAAGATATAAAAGGGACCAAAGGGGCAACCTTTCCATGGAGAGGTTAGTACATGTTTGAAATGAGCTGCCAAAGGGAGTGGTGGTGGCTAGTAAAATCACCACATTTCAAAGGCATCTGGATGGAGAGATGAATAGAATGGGTTTGGAGGGATATGGGCTGGGTGCTGGCAGGTGGGACTAGATTGGGTTGAGATATCTGGTCAGCATGGATGAGTTGGACCGAAGGGTCTGTTTCCGTGCTGTACAGCTCTATGACTGAAGACTTCAATATAGTCACCTGTCAATCTTCTCTGCTCCAAGGAATTATCATGGAACCATTACACTGTGGAAGTGGGCCATTTGGCCAATCAAGTTCACATTTATTCTCTGAAGAGCATCCCACCCAGGTCTATTCCCTTAACCGCTTTCTGTAACCCTGAATTTCCCATGGCTACTCCACCCAGCCAGCGCATCCCTGGACACTGGGCAATTCTCCATGGCCAATCCACCTAAACTGCACATCTTTGGACTGTGGGAGGAAACCAGAGTGTCTGGAGGCATCGCAAGCAGACACGGGGAAAATGTATAAATTCCACACAGACAGTTGCTTGATTGTGGTGTTGAACCTCGGTCCCTGGCGCTGTGAGCAGCAGTGCAGAATAAACCCAATATTTTTAATCTTTCATTGTATCTAAAATCCCTCATCTAGTAAATATCCTTTGCACTCTCTCAAGGGTTTTAACGATCTTCTTCAAATAAAGTGCCCAGAACCGAACACAACGTGGTCTGACTCATGATTTGTAGAGGTATGCAGTTCTGATCTTCTCCCTATTGGAAGGATATTGTCAAACTTGAAAGGGTTCAGAAAAGATTTACAAGAATGTTGCATAACCAGCTGCAACATGACCTCCCAACTCCTGTACTCAATACTTGTATACTCTATGCCTCTATATGTAAATCCAAGGATCCTATCAGGCTTTTTAATAACTCTTTCAACTGGCCTGACCACCTTCAGAAAATTATGCACTTGAACCCCAAGGTCCCTCTGTTCCTGTATTCCCCTCAAAGTTGTACCATTGAGCCTGTATTGTTTCTCTGCATTACCTCACATTTCACTGCATTAAAATTCATCTGCCAGGTGTCTGCCCATTTAGCCAACTTGTCAATGTCCCTTTGAAGTCACTTAGTGTCATCCTCACAATTCACTATTCTCCCTAGCTTAGTATTACCTGCAAATTTAGAGATTTTGCTCGCAACACCCATCTGCACATTGAGCCAACCTCTAATCCATGTTGCCAAAGACTGAACAATCCTAAACATTTCTAATTTGCTAACAGTCTGCCATGTGGCACTATTCCAAATACTTTCTGAAAGCCCAAAATGCAACATCCACAACATGATCTTCATCGACTGCTGTGTCGCTTTGTCAAAGGATTCAAATTTGTCAGACATGACCTGCCCTTGACAATGTCATATTGACTCTCCAATATTAATTTAATTTTCTCTATGTCTATAGTTACCTCATTCCATTTTATGATCTCCATCAGTTTTCCCATGATTGACACCAAGCTGACAGGATTGGGTTATCATTTGTCCCTTTCTTGAACAACAGCATCACATTTGCAATCCTCCAGTCCCCCAGGACTAATCCTTGTTTAAAAAGGCCTAGAAAGTTTCTGTCAATGGCTCTGCAACTTGTTTCCTTACCTCTTTCAGCAACATAGGATGCATCCCATCCAGGTCTGGTGACTACACTACCTGGAATCCTGCCAGCGTTTTCAGTAGCTCTTCTTCATCAATCACTATACTGTTTGGCTGAATTGAAAATGATCAACCAATGTCACCATTTTCAGATTTGGCAACGACAGAAGCATTTCCAATCAATGTGCTCCCCTTCAACTTTTGGAACCCTGAAATCTGCCCTTTTCGAGCCTGGGATCTTAATCATTGACTGATTTTTATCCTTTTCCAAATAACATAGAACATAGAACATAGAACAATACAGCACAGAACAGGCCCTTCGGCCCACGATGTTGTGCTGAACTTCTAACCTAGATTAAGCACCCATCCATGTACCTATCCAAATGCCGCTTAAAGGTCGCCAATGATTCTGACTCTACCACTCCCACGGGCAGCGCATTCCATGCCCCCACTACTCTCTGGGTAAAGAACCCACCCCTGACATCTCCCCTATACCTTCCACCCTTCACCTTAAATTTATGTCCCCTTGTAACACTCTGTTGTACCTGGGGAAAAAGTTTCTGACTGTCTACTCTATCTATTCCTCTGATCATCTTATAAACCTCTATCAAGTCACCCCTCATCCTTCGCCGTTCCAACGAGAAAAGGCCGAGAACTCTCAACCTATCCTTGTACGACCTACTCTCCATTCCAGGCAACATCCTGGTAAATCTTCTCTGCACCCTCTCCAAAGCTTCCACATCTTTCCTAAAGTGAGGCAACCAGAACTGCACACAGTACTCCAACTGTGGCCTAACCAAAGTCCTGTACAGCTGCAACATCACTTCACGACTCTTGAATTCAATCCCTCTGCTAATGAACGATAATACTCCATAGGCCTTCTTACAAACTCTATCCACCTGAGTGGCAACCTTCAAAGATCTATGTACATAGACCCCAAGATCCCTCTGTTCCTCCACCTGACTAAGAACCCTACCATTAACCCTGTATTCCACATTCTTATTTGTTCTTCCAAAATGGACAACCTCACACTTGACTGGGTTGAACTCCATCTGCCACTCCTCAGCCCAGCTCTGCAGCATATCTAAGTCCCTCTGCAGCTGACAACAGCCCTCCTCACTGTCCACAACTCCACCTATCTTTGTATCGTCTGCAAATTTACTGACCCACCCTTCGACTCCCTCATTTAAGTCATTAATAAAAATTACAAACAGCAGAGGACCCAGAACTGAACCCTGTGGAACTCCACTTGTAACTGGGCTCCAGGCTGAATATTTACCATCTACCACCACTCTCTGCCTTCGACCGGTTAGCCAGTTTTCTATCCAATTGGCCAGATTTCCCTCTATCCCATGCCTCCTGACATTCCGCATAAGCCTACCATGGGGAACCTTATCAAATGCCTTACTAAAATCCATGTACACTACATCCACTGCTCTACCCTCATCCACAAACTTGGTCACCTCCTCGAAGAATTCAATAAGACTTGTAAGGCAAGACCTACCCTTCACAAATTCGTGCTGGCTGTCCCTAATCAAGCAGTGTCTTTCCAGATACTCGTAAATCCTATCCCTCAGTACCCTTTCCATTACTTTGCCTACCACAGAAGTAAGACTAACTGGCCTGTAATTCCCGGGGTTATCCCTATTCCCTTTTTTGAACAGGGGCACAACATTCGCTACTCTCCAGTCCCCTGGACCACCCCCGTTGCCAGTGAAGACGAGAAGATCATTGCCAACGGTACTGCAATTTCCTCTCTTGCTTCCCACATAATCCTAGGATATATCCCGTCAGGCCCGGGGGACTTGTCTATCCTCAAGTTGTTCAAAATGTCCAACACATCTTCCTTCCTAACAGGTATCTCTTCTAGCTTAACAGTCCGTTTCACACTCTCCTCTTCAACAATACGGTCCCTCTCGTTCGTAAATACTGAAGAGAAGTACTTGTTCAAGACCTCTCCTATCTCTTCTGACTCAATACACAGTCTCCCACCACTGTCCTTGATCGGACCTACCCTCGTTCTCGTCATTCTCAGGTTTCTCACATACGCATAAAATGCCTTGGGGTTATCCTTGATCCTATCCGCCAAGGATTTTTCATGCCCTCTCTTAGCTCTCCTAATCCCTTTCTTCAGGTCCCTTCTGGCTATCCTGTATCCCTCCACTGCTCTGTCTGAACCCTGTTTCCTCAACCTTATGTAAGCCTCCTTCTTCCTCTTTACTAGACATTCAACCTCCCTCGTCAACCAAGGCTCCCTCACACGACCATTTCTTTCCTGCCTGATAGGTACATGTCAAACCTTTGTACTTTGTCATACCCTTTACTTCAATGGGCAGTTATCCTGCTTGTTTATTATAGGCCCCACTCTGTCCTTCATTAATCTTTTACGATTAATACATTTGAAGGACATTTTATGATTTGTTTCAGCACAGGCTGTCATCCCTTCCTTATTCTTCCTCTTAGCCCTCCTTATTCCAACCCTGGCCTCTCTCTGGTATTTGAAATACTTTCCTGATTTCTGTTGCTGTTATTATTCTGGATTATATCATTTGCCTTTTCCTTCCTTATTTTCTTATTAATATCGTTAGTCATCCAGGATATTCTAGCTTTGGATACCCCATGTTAGTTTCTCATGGAGGTGTAAAAACCTGCATCTTATTCATTTAGAGTCATGGAGTCATAGAGATGTACAGCATAGAAACAGACCCTTCAGTCCAACCTGTCCATGCCGACCAGATATCCCAAACCAATCTAGTACCACCTACTAGCACCCGGCCCATATCCCTCCAAACCCTTCCTATTCATATACCCATCCAAATACCTCTTAAATGTTGCTACTGTACCAGCCTCCACAACTTCCTTTGGCAGCTCATTCCATACACGTACTACCCTCTGAGTGAAAATATTGCTCCTTAGCTCTCTTTTATATCTTTCCCCTCTCACCCTAAACCTATGCCCTCTAGTTCTGGACTCCCCCACTCCAGGGAAAAGACCTTGTCTATTTATTCCTATCCATGCACCTCATAATTTTCTAAACCACTATAGGGTCACCCCTCAGCCTCCGATGCTCCAGGGAAAACAGCCCCAGCCTGTTCAGCCTCTCCCTATAGCTCAAATCCTCCAAACCTGGCAACATCCTTGTAAATCTTTTCTGAACCCTTTCAAGTTTCACAACATCTTTCCGATAGGAAAGAGACCAGAATTGCTCACAATATTCCAACAGTGGTCTAACCAATGTCCTATACAGCCACAACATGACCTCCCAACTCCTGTACTCAATATTCTGATCAATAAAGGAAAGTATACCAAACGTCTTCTTCACTATCCTATCTAACTGCGACTTCACTTTTAAGGAGCTATGAACCTGCACTCCAAGGTCTCTTTGTTCAGAAACACTCCCTAGAACCTTACTATTAAGTGTATAAGTCCTGCTAAGATTTGCTTTCCCAAAATGCAGCACCTCGCATTTATCTGAATTAAACTCCATCTGCCACTTCTCAGCCCATTGGCCCATCTAGTCCAGATCCTGTTGTAATCTGAGGGAACCCTCTTCGCTGTCCACTACACCTCCAATATTGGTGTCATCTGCAAACTTACTAACTGTCCCTCTTATGCTCACATCCAAATCATTTATGTAAGTGACAAAAAGTAGAGGGCCCAGCACCGATCCTTGTGGCACTCCACTGGTCACAGGCCTCCAGCCTGAAAAACAACCCTCCACCACCACCCTGTGTCTTCTACCTTTGAGCCAGTTCTGTATCCAAATGGCTAGTTCACCCTGTATTCCATGAGACCTAACCTTGCTAATCAGTCTCTCATGGGGAACCTTGTTGAACACCTTACTGAAGTCCATATAGATCACATCTACTACTCTGTCCTCATCAATCTTCTTTGTTACTTCTTCAAAAAACTCAATCAAGTTTGTGAGACATGATTTCCCACGCACAAAACCATGTTGACTACCCCTAATCAGTCCTTGCCTTTCCAAATACATGTACATCCTGTCCCTCAGGATTCCCTCCAACAACTTGCCCACCACTGAGTCAGGCTCACCAGTCTATAGTTCCCTGGCTTGTCTTTACCGCCCATGTTTGCCAACCTCCAGTCTTCCGGCACCTCACCTGTGACTATTGATGATACAAATATCTCAGCAAGAGGCCCAGCAATCACTTCTCTAGCTTCCCACAGAGTTCTCGGGTACACCTGATCTGGTCCTGGGGATTTATCCATCTTTAACTGTTCCAAGACATCCAGCACTTCCTCCTCTGTAATCTGGACACTTTGTAAGATATTTTGAAAGTCTTCCTTTTTTTATTAATTGCTTTATGCACCAAAATACATTTCCAATCACTGAGCTCCCGTTTACCTTTTAGAGCCCTAAAATCTGTCCTTTTCCAGTCTAGGATCTTAATCACAGACTGATTTTTATCCTTTCCAACTAAATATTAAACCTTATTATGTATGATCGCTATTTCCTAAATGATCCTCCACTCCAACATTCTTCACTTGGCCTTCAGTTCTTTGACATCAGGTTTTGTCATCCCCTTCTCAGTCATGGTGAGCAATTCTAAATTCCGATGACCATAATCCCAGTCTACTCAATCTCTCCTCTTAAGCCAACCCTCTCAACTCCAAAATCAACTTAGTGAACCTCCTTTGCACCCTGTCCAATGCCAGTACATCCTTTCTCAAGTAAAGAGACCAAAACTGCACACAGTGGGGCAGCACGGTGGCTCAGTGGTTCGCACTGCTGCTTCACAGCGCCGGGGACCCAGGTTCAATTCCAGCTGCGGGCAACTGTCTGTGTGGGTTTCCTCTGGGTGCTCCGGTTTCCTCCCACAGTCCAAAAGCTGTGCAGGTCAAGTGAATTGGTCAAGCTAAATTGACCATAAGTGTTAGGTGCATCATTCAGAGGGGAAAGGGTCTGGACGGGTTACTCTTCGGAGGGTCTGTGTGGGCTTGTTGGGCCGAAGGGCCTCTTTCCACACTGTAGGGAATCTAATCTAATCTAAACAGTACTCCAGCTGTGGCTTCACAAGCACCCCATACCTCTGCAGCATAACCTCCCTATTTTTAAACTCAGAAACAAGAACAGAAGTTGCTGGAAAAGCTCAGCAGCTCTTACAGCATCTGTGAAGAAAAATCAAAGTTAACATTTTGGTTCTGGTCACCCTTCCTCAGAACTGTTGGTAGCTGAGAAAATGTCGGTTTATACGCAGAAGATAGGGTGGGGGATAAGGAGTAAATGATAGGTGGGGATAGAGCCCAAAGAGAGAGAAGAACAGTTGGATAGAAAACAATTCAATAACAGTCTGGCTGGAGGGTGAATCGCTGTTAATAAAGTCTGTTAGTGGCTAACAATAGGTAGTGTGTAATGGCAGACTATGTGATAACAAGGCCTGGTGTGTGGGGTTGGGGGCTGGACATGGGGGAGTTCAGGCCCTAAAATTATTGAACTTGATATTGAGTCCTGAGGACTGCAGGGTCCCCAGGTGGAAAATGAGGTGCTGTGCTTCCAGCTTGGGCTGAGCTTCACTAGAGCACTGCAGCAAACCTGAGACAGAGATGTTGGCCAGGTAACAGGGTGGTGTGTTAAAGTGGCAGGCAACTGGAAGCTCAGGGTCTTTTCTGCAAACAGATGCAAGTGTTCTGCAAAGTGATCACCCAGTCTATGTTTCATTTCTCCAATGTAGAGGAGACCACATTGTCAGCAGTAAATGAACTAGACTAGATTGTATGAAGTGCAGGTAAAGTGCTGCTTCACCTGGAAGGACCCTTGGAACTGTGAAGGAGGAGATAAATGGGCAGTGTTACACCTTCACTGGTTGCTGTGGGGCAGTGGGGGGTGTTGGGAGTGAAGGAAGAGTAGACCAGGATGTCTCAGAGGGAACAGAATTTGCAGAAGGCTGACAAGGGAAGGGAGAGGAATGTGTGTCTGTCAGTGGCATGTCACTGGAGATGGAGGAAATTGCTGCTGATGACCTTCTGAATCTGGATGCTGGTGGGATAGGAGGGAAGGACAAAGGGAACCCTATTGCAGTTATGGGAGGGAAAAGAGAGGGGGTGGGCAGAGATGTGGGAGATGGGTCAGACCTGGTTGAGGGCCCTGTCAACAGTGGTGCTGGGGGACCCTCAGTTAAGGAAGAAGGTGGACATTCTGGAGGCTCCCTTGTCGAAGTTGGCCTTATTGGAACACGTGATGGAGACAGAGGAACTGGGAGAATGGAATGCAGTCTTTACAGAAAATAGGGTGCGAGGATGTCTAGTCCAGGTAGCAGTAGGAGTCAGTGGGGTTTATAGTGGATGCTAGTGGCTAGTCTAGCCCCAGAAATGGATACAGAGATGTTATAGAAGCGAAGGGAGGAGTCAGATGAAGGTGAGGGTGGGGTGGAAATTGGAAGCAAAATTGATGAAATTTCCCAATTCTGATCGAGAGAGAGGAAAGCATTGCTTTGTGGGTAGTAAGAGTTTTGGGTAGGGGCATTCGCTGCTCACAATGTGCGCTCCTCTACGATGGGGAAACGCAGCATAGACTGGGTGATCACTTTGCAGAACACCTAAGTTCTTTCTGAGAAAATGACCCTGAGCTTCCAATTACCTGTCACTTTTAACACACCACCCTGTCCCTGGCCAACATCTCTGTCTCAGGCTTGCTGCAGTGTTCCTGTGAAACTCAGCACAAGCTGGAAGAACAGCACCTCATTTTCCACCTGGGGACCCTTCAGCCCTCCGGACTCAATATCAAGTTCAACAATTTATGGCCTGAACTCCCCCATATCCTAGCCCCCTACCCAACACACCAGGTGCCAGGGTCCTGTTATCACAAAGTCTGCCATTTCACACTATCTATTGTTAGCCACTAACAGACTCCATTAACAGCTATTCATCCTCCCAGCCAAATTGTTATCCACTCCTTTGTCTGTCCAACTGTCCATAGAATCATAGAATCCCTACAGTGTGGAACAGACCCTTCAGCCCACACTGACCCTCTGAGGAGTAACCCACCCAGACCCATGCCCCTACCCTATTACTCTACATTTACCTCTGACTAATGCACCTAACCTAACATCCCTGAACACTATAGGCAATTTAACATGGCCAATTCTCCTAACCTGAACATCGTTGGACTGTAGGAGGAAACCAGAGCACCCAGAGGAAACCCACACAGACACACAAACTCCACACAGGCAGTTGTCCGAGGGTGGAATCGGGTTCAGGTCCTTGGTGCTGTGAGGCTACAGTACTAACCTAACCAATGGGCCACAGTGCCGTTCTTCTCTCTCTTTGGGCTCTATCCCCATTTATCATTCATTCCTTAACCCCTCCCCCACCCTATCTTCCGCTTATAAACCGACATTTTCCAAGCTACCAACAGTTCTGAGGAAGGGTGACCAGGACCAAAATGTTAACTTTGATTTCTCTTCACAGATGCTGCCAGACCTGCTGAGCTTTTTCGGCAACTTCTGTTCTTGATTCTGATTTTCAGCATCCACAGTTCTTTTGGTTTCTATTTTTAAATTCAGTCGCTTTAACAGTGAAGGATTATATTCCATTTGCCTTCTTAATTACCTACTGCATCTGCAAACTAACGTTTTGTGATTCATGCACAAGGCCACCCAGGTCACTCTGTAAAGCAGCGTGCTACAGTTTTTCACCATTTAAATAATAGTCCATTTTGTTGTTATTCCAACCAAAATGGATGACCTCACACTTACCAATATTGTACTCCATCTGTACTTCAAGAAATAACCAGCAACAAACTGGTTCAAGTTAAAGGGAAGATTCATATACACTGTGCAGCCTCTAGACCATAAACCCCACAAATACCACTTGCTCATTGATCAACACACCTCCACAAAGATCATATCTCCAATGATCTATCAGAATCTGTCCCATTGGGAGCTAGTGAAATATGACTGACTCGGCTTTGTCTCAATCATGTCATGATGGCTGTGCTGTACTTGTAGAAGGGTATCAACTTTGATTCAAATGCATTAACAAGTTGATTTTTGGAAAGGTAGGACAATCAAGGGGCAAGGAGCTAATGCAGATAAATTGAATCGATGTAAAGATGAATGATGATCCAGTTGAATGGGTTTCAGGGCTGAATGATTAGATTAGATTGCTTACAGTGTGGAAACAGGCCCTTCGGCCCAACAAGTCCACACCGCCACGCCGAAGCGTAACCCACCCATACCCCTACATCTATATCTACATCTACCCCTTACCTAACACTACGGGCAATTTAGCATGGCCAATTCACCTGACCTGCACATCTTTGGACTGTGGGAGGAAACTAGAGCACCCGGAGGAAACCCACGCAGACACGGGGAGAATGTGTAAACTCCACACAGTCAGTCGCCTGAGGCGGGAATTGAACCCGGGTCTCCGGCGCTGCGAGGCAGCAGTGCTAACCACTGTGCCACCGTGCCACCCATGGCCTATATTGGTCTGTATTCCAGTATGCTAAAATTAGCACAGAATATAGGACCAAGCAAAAACACGGAGAAAAATTAATTGAGACATGCAGGTCAGTTCAATCCTATTGAATAGATTAATGACTTGAAATTGTGCCCTATTGTCTTCATAATTTTTTGAAAGTCTCTTCTGGATTTTGTCACATTTTTGTGTCAGCTACCAAGACCAGATGTCAACCAGCATTGCATTCCATGTCTCTGACATATGACAGTATTCACAGAAAAGGGTTATCACTTGGGAATGTTGTCAGTGCAGGATTACAGGGAAATTCTTTGGCACGCATTCCTAAATTATTAAAGTGAGAAGCCTCTAGGAAAGTGAACCAAACCATGGAAGAGGCTGTTGAAGCACAGCAGTAAATAATGCTAAATCACTTAATAATTCCATGTGTCTGGCATTGGGTTGTGTCTAAAACATAGTTTATACAAATCAACTAGTGGCTCCTCATGGAGAAGGAAGGGATGCCAGATTAGCTTGTTCCAATTGAAAAACAATGTTTATTGAGCAACAGTTGTTGGAAGATTGCCATTTTTCAACAATCTAATCATAAAATCTGCCCATGCCCAGACTCCATACTGTCTGCACAGCTTGATGGTTGATCCCAATATTAACAGAACTGAGTAGCCCAGTGAGTTAATGAGTCTTTAGACTGAAATTTCCGATGGACAATTACTTACTCCTCCCGTATTCCTGGCAGAAAATATACAACGTATCGTCAGTGGGTTGTAATCCCGGAACTCACTACTCAACTGCATTGTGGTCCACCTATGCCAAATGGACAGCAGCTCACCATCACCTTCTAAAGCACAACTAGGGATGGACAATGAATTCTAGCCAGCCAGCAACACCACCATCCCATGAATGAATAAAACATATTTCAAGAGAAACTTCTGATTGTCTGATAAATGATTTGATTAATAATTGTCGCATTGTACAGTGAAAAGTTTTGTTTTGCGTGGAGTAGAGGCAGATCATTACCATACAAAGTGCACACGGGTAATAGAACGGAATCAGGAATACAATGTTACGGCTGCAGAGAAGGTGCACAAAGAGCAAGATCAACTTTGAATTTAAAATTTGAAAGGTCCATTCAAAAGCTTCTCTCATCTGCAAAGATAGGTTTACTAAATTTGAACCTATAATAGTCAAAATTAAGTGTTCTCCCTGAATGCAAATATGTGAAACCTATCCTGTGATCACAACTTCAATGGATGGAAGTGTAGTATGAACAGCAGGGATGGGGAAGGGATCGACATTGTAAGATTCTACACTCAGGTGAGTGAACTTTAGCAGGCTTTATTGAACATATCTGTACAAAAAGAATTATAAGGGAGGACACCTGTGGAACAGAGTCAGACTCCACTTGGTTCATCATTCTCATCAACCATCTTCTGTGAGTCCACTGTGATTTCTGTTGCCTATACAATGCAGCCCAAAACTTTAATTTTTGGCTTCAAGAACTTGCACTTCATTAAATGTAAACCTAGTATCCAATAGTATGTCCCAGAGTCTTCTTACCTCAATAGATTCAGGCTTCATGACCATGTGTTTGAACATCACTATGAAATTACTTCTCATGAACATGCTCAAAAGTTAATCTTTTAATATATTTCACAAATGTCAAGTTTCCTGATCACATCGAACCCACTCACCTCTGGGTTTAACTGAGGTAAGAAGGTGGGCAGTGGACCAGCTTGCTCCAAGAAGGCAGATTGATGCTTTAAAAACAACATTAGGCTTGTGAACCTCATTGTGACACATCCTTTCAGCTCTAGCACTGGTCAGCCAGGTTTCTACAGTTTCAGATAATCTGACAGCTGCATCCACACATGGGCCTTGTCAGACCCCAAAAGCCTCTGATTTCTCCCCAAACTCATTACCCTTGGATCTTCCCCTGGAAACAGCAGGAATTCTGATTGAAAGCCCCCTACCCTTCATATATTATTGTAGTAGGTACTCAGATCTTTATTTTATTTCATCTTACCAATGCTGTTGAAATTTGCCCGTGATAAATACTGAAGCAGGTGGCATAAAAAGTGTAAGAGCAAAGGTAGTGTGTGGGAGCTGAGAGGTTATCACAGTCAGGGCTATAGATAGTATTTTATTTTACATTATCACTTTCTGGTCAAAGTCCCAAAACAATGAGTTGGGCATATTAAATAGCTCCCCTTGTACATGACATCCAAAATGCTGCCCTCCACGCTTGTTCCCAGGCCAGTGAACCCAATTGCAGTTAGTATTTACCGTATCACTCCAGTCCTCTCAGAACAAAAATTCCAGCAGCCAGGGCAGTGTGCTTTGTGGATGAAAATTCAATCCATGATGTACAAACTGGAAACACAGTTCATGGGGGATTCTTGACAGTTTCATTACCATTTGTGAAATCAACTACACATTTTTCAGCAAGACCTGGAGAACATTCAAGCTGGAGCTGATAAGTGGCAAGTAATATTTGTGCCGCACTAATATCAGGGAATAACCATGTTACCATTATTGACAGTAACAGGCACATTCCATGAATGAATAAGAAAGTCAAGTAAAATTCAACACAATATATGCACATTAGATTACTTACAGTGTGGAAACAGGCCCTTCGGCCCAACAAATCCACACCACCCCGCCGAAGCGCAACCCACCCATACCCCTACATCTACATCTACCCCTTACCTAACACTACGGGCAATTTAGCATGGCCAATTCACCTGACCTGCACATCTTTGGACTGTGGGAGGAAACCGGAGTACCCGGAGAATGTGCAAACTCCACACAGAGAGTCGCCTGATGCGGGAATTGAACCCGGGTCTCTGGCGCTGTGAGGCAGCAGTGCTAACCACTGTGCCACCATGCTGCCCATAAATTGGATCCTTAAACCACCAGCAGCTCTCTCTCTCTCTCTCTCTCTCTCTCTCTCTCTCTCTCTCTCTCTCTCTCTCTCTCTCTCTCTCTCTCTCTCTCTCTCTCTCTCTCTCTCTCTCTCTCTCTCTCTCTCTCTCTCTCTCTCTCTCTCTCTCTCTCTCTCTCTCTCTCTCTCTCTCTCTCTCTCTCTCTCTCTCTCTCTCTCTCTCCCCCACCCCCCCCCCCCCCCCCCAATGAGAGAACAGCCCTTTAGTCCTCTGAGATAATGGTAACTTTACCTTTATTTATGTAAATGCTCTTCTGGATGTTTTACCTTATTCCATCCTTTCCAGGATCAAAGAAAGGAGAGAAGCAGGAGGGATTGAAGCAGAAGATCAGACATGAGAGTCTGGAATAGTGGGACCTCACTGGAAGCAGAGGGGAGTGTTGACAATCTCTGCCCCTGTTTTTCATGTTTTTATTTCTTGTCCAAACTTAGCTGATTCCTTTTACAGTTAGTGCCAAGGTCAAGAATCATCATCTCATTTCCAACTTTAGCAGGATTTCAAACTGGAATATTCCCCTTTCCACATTCTAATTTGTCTGGTAATCTAAATATTGTTTTGGAGCTGAAATCTGACCTTATCTACAAACCATGTTTATTGGTATGCAACTTAATGTTGTAGAATGTCCCAAGCTGTTTTGTAAGAGCTGTTCCATTGACATTGTGCCACATCAGAGAATATGATTCCTTATACACAAGGATGTTGGTATGCGCATGGATGTTGTGTTTGTCAAAAAAAGGTGACTCAAAATTTGTTTTAAAGGAGTTAAGGTGAAGAGAGGTTGAATAATGTGGGATAAAATTTCACAAATGAGACCTGGGCAGCTGAAAGCATGGCTGTCAAAGTTGGAGCGGTAAAATCTAAGGACAAGGTATTCCTTCCACTTTCATTTTACACTGCCAAAAGCCCTTTCTTAAGGCAAGAAATGGATTGAAATTGTTTTCAGTAGCAATCTACCCAGGAAATTCCATGTCATAAGAACATAAAAGCATAAAGAATAGGAGCAGGTGTAGGCCATCCAACCTATCGATCCTGCTCCACCATTCAATAAGATCATGGCTGATCTTTTCATGGGCTCAGCTCTACCTACCCGTCCACTCGCCATAATCCTTGATTCCTTTACTGCTCAAAAATCTATCTATCTTTGTTTTAAAACTGTTCAATGAAACAGCCTCAACTGCTTTGCTGAGCAGGGAATTGCACAGATTCACAACCCTTTGGATGAAGAAGTCTCTCCTCAACTCAGTCCTAAACCTGGTCCCCCTAATTTTAAGGTTATGTCCTTTAGTTCTAGTTCTACCTGCCAGGGGAAACAATCTCCCTTCTTCTATCTTATCTATTCCCTTCTTAATGTTACATGTATCTGTAATATCCCCCCTCATTTTTCTAAATTTCACTGAATATAGTCCCAATCTACTCAATCACTCCTCTTAAGCCAACCCTCTGGACTCTTGAATCAACCTAGTGACCTCCTCTGCACCCCTTCTAGTGCCTCAAGTTAGGAGACCAAAACTGTACTCTGTACTCTAGGTGTGGCCTCACCAGCACCCTATACAGCTGCAGCATAACCTCCCTACTTTTGAACCACATCCCTCTAACAATCAAGGACAAAATTCCATTTGCCTTCTTAATTACCTGCTGCATTTGACAGCCAACATTTTGTGACCATGCACAAGGACACTCAGGTCCCTCTGCACAGCAGCATGCTGCAGTTTTTCATCATTTAAATAATAGGCTGTTTTGTTGTTATTCCTGCCAAAATGAATGACTTCACATTTACCAACATTGTACTCCATCTGCCAGAGCCTTACCCACTCACTTAACCTTTCTGTATCTCTCTGCAGACTTTGTGTCCTGTACACACACTGCTGTACCACTCATCTTAATGTCATCTGTGAACTTTGACACACTACACTTAGTCCTCAACTCTAAATCATCTATGTAAATTGTAAACTATTGCAGTCCCAACATCAATCCCTGAGGAACACTATGAGCCACTGATCACCAACAAGAAAAGCACCCATGTATCTCTACTTTTCCCTTTCTGTTAGTTAACTAATCCTGTATCCATGCATTACCCTTGACACTGTGCATATTTATCCTATGCAACAGCCTCTTATGTGGCCCACTGGCCATGGGTTCTGTGGATCCTTGTGCAGCTGATGAGCCTGATCCTAGATCCATATCTTTGAACACATGTTTGGCAGATATTTCCAGGGGGAGGCCTTGAGATTGTTGGCATTTCTTTCTCCGATTCCTTTTCTAGACTTCCTTTTTCCAATGGGTGTTGTCCAAGAATTGTGTCCTTTTTTAGATGAGCTACCTCCACTTTGGTTTCTTCCAAATGAGAGTTTCCCATGCACTGAGTCTGTATTGCATTTCTTGAGGGATGCTTTTGGGGAGTCTTTGAAATGCTTTGTTTGCCCTCCTCTCATTCAAGTGTCTTCCCTGAACCGAGTGAAGAAGGTTTGCTTTGGTATTCAGAACTCAGGCATCCTACATGCATGGCCAGCCCAGTGGAATTGTTTTTGGGTGATCATGGCCTCGATACTGGTGCTGTTAGCTGTTTCAAGGACACTAATGTTCGTACGCATGTCCTCCCAGCTGATGTGGAGAATCTGTCTCAAACCGCATTGATAGTACTTCTCAAATATCTTGACATGATGCCTATACATAGTCCAAGTTCCTGACCTATATAGAAGAGTCAGAAGGATAACTGCCTTATACACAAGGATTTTCGTATCAGCATAGATGTCAAGGTCATCAAAGACTTTCATCTTTAGGCATCCGAAAACCTGAGTTGGAAACCACCCTGTTGTAAACAGAAAATGTCAGACAAGAGTGACTATAATGTAACCATTCTGGAAGAAGGTTGCGAAAAAGTTGTAATATGGTCATTGACTTCAGAAAATGGAATAGACTGGCCCATGTCTGCATCAATGGCACTGAGGTGGAAATGGTCAAGAGCGCCAAGTTCTTAGGAATGACGATTACCAACAGTCTGTCCTGGTCCACCACGTTGATGCAATAGTCAAGAAAGCACAACTACATCTCTACTTCTTCAGGAGGTGAAGGAAATTCGGCATGTCCACAAAGACTCTTACCAATTTTTATAGATGTATTATAGAAAGCATCCTATCTGGATGCATCACAGCATGGTTTGGCAACTGCCTTCACTACTGAGACTCGTGAATACAGCCCAGTACATCACGCCAACCTTCAATCCATTGATGCCATCTATACATCCCGCTATCTCAGGAAAGGAACCAACATAATCAAGACCCCTCCCACCCTGGTGAAACTCTCTTTCACCTTCTTTTATTGGGCATAAGATATAGAGCCATAGAGTCATAGAGATGTACAGCATGGAAACAGACCCTTCAGCCCAACTCGTCCATGCTGACCAGATATCTCAACTCAATCTAGTCCGACCTGCCAGCACCGGCCCATATCCCTCCAAACCCTTCCTATTCATATACCCATCCAAATGTCTTTTAAATGTTGTAATTGTACCAGCCTCCACCACTTCCTCTGGCAGCTCATTCCATACACATATCACCCTCTGCATGAAGAAATTGCCCCTTAGGTCTATTTTATGTCTTTCCCCTCACCCGTTAACTATTTCTTCTAGTTTTGGACTCCCCCACAACAGAGAAAATACTTTATCTGTTTATCCTATCCATGCCCCTCATAATTTTGTAAACGTCTATAAGGTCACCCCTCAGCCTCCGACGATCCAAGGAATATAGTCCTAGCCTATTCAACCTCCCCCATAGCTCAAATCCTCCAACCCTGGCAATATCCTTGTGCATCTTTTCTGAACTCTTTCAAGCTTCATAACATCTTTCTGATAGGAAGGAGACCAGAATTGCACGCAATATTCCAACAGTGGCCTAATCAATGTCCTGTACAGCCGCAACATGACCTCCCAATTCCTGTACTCAATACTCTGACCAATAAAGGAAAGCATACCAAATGCCTTCTTCAATATTTTATCTAACTGCGACTCCACTTTCAAGGAGCTATGAACCTGCACTCCAAGATTTCTTTGTTTAGCAAAACTCCCTAGGACTTTACCATTACTTTGCACATACAAACAATTTCAAGAACAGCTTCTTCCCTGCTGTTATCAGACTTCTGAATAGACCTCTCAAATGTTAATTTTGATCTCTCTCTCTTTGCCTCTTCTCTGCAGTTGAAACACTGTATTCTGCACTCTGTTTATGCTATGCTGATTCACTTTGCATGGTACAATCTGGCTGTATAGCCTCCAAAACAACTTTTCACCATCTCGGTACATGGGATAACAGTAAATCAAACTCAAAATAGGGTGACTGGGAATGGAATATAATTTGGGAAACTTTGGCAAGAAGAATAGTGGAGCTGGATATTATGTAAATGAGGAGAGCATGCAGAAAGCTGTGGCAGAATGGAATTTGGGAGTTGTGAATGAATCACAAAAGCTAATATCTAAGTTCAGCAGGTAATAGAGGAGATGGTTAGCCTTTATTTCAAAAGGAATGGTGGATTAAAATAGGAAAGTTTGGTAAAACTAAACAGGGCACCAGTCAGACCATTTGACCCGATGACACTGAAGGAATGACAATATACTTCCAAATCTGAATGGTGAGTGGCCACACTACACTATACTGCAACACTACTCCGACCAATGACAACTGCCATGGTAAAAATATGGAAAAAAAGAACAAGTACAAAATAAACCTTTCAAATTAATTAAGGTCTCAGATTTCTGGCAGAATTTATGCTGAGTCAAAAGATTATATCACACTCCAGAATCATGAATTTATAATCTAGACTGCAACTCCAGTGCAGTATTGAGAGCACTGTCAGAGGTGCCATCTTTCTGATAAGGCATGAATCAAGTCAGTGTCTTCCCTTTCAGGTGGTTGTGAGAGATCCCATTGCACAATTCAGAGAAGAACGGATGAATTATTCCCAGGTTGTGGCCTATATTCATCCTTCAAGCTACATTAAAACAGACTAATTATCATTATCCTATTTCTGTGAGGCCTTGCTGTGTACAATTTGGCTGAAGCACTTTCTACATTTCAACCCTGGCTTCTCTTCATCATTGTTTCATTTGGTGTAAATGCTTTCAGATGTCCTGAGTTCATGGCAAGTACTGTATGCAAGGAAATTATTTCTTTTTCTCTCGAAAATTTTGAAACGAATGATAAATTGACTGAATAGCATCTTCTTTGCTTCAACTAATTTAAACTGAAAAAACTGGGCAGCATGGCAATTTGGGCTAAAGAGTCTGTTTTCATGTTGTAGACCTCTATGATTTCTATGACTCTAAAACCGGAAATGGGTTTTGAAGTTAACATTTTTGAGAAATGAAGTAATTGAGGAATTAATAGAGGATGAATTGATATGAATAAGTAATGTCTTACCTTGGTGTAGTGCCTTTTGCATCCACAGAATGTCATAGAAACAGGTGAATGTCATTTAAGTATCATTCCTGTTGCACCATTCATGTAAATCATGATGGATTTACATCTTATTTCTGCCTATTCACCATATTTAATACAGGATTAATATAACTGCTTATAATCTTGGCTCAAAATTAGAATGCAGCAGAAAATTCAGTTTAATGAGATGATTAGAGTCCATCTGGTATGCAGGATTAATGATGTAGCCATGCCAAAGCGCACACTAGCTGAAGCCCAACTGGACTTCAAACAGATGCTGCAACTGGCTTTATCATTGGAAAATGTGGCAAATGGAGCATATGAGTTGCAGGATATTCCGATGGAAGTGGACAACTCTTGCCAATTGAGGGGAATCACCATTTGAGTGGAGGCAATTACATAGCCTAACTCAGTATGTATCCTGATCAGAGGGAGTGGAGGTCAGCCTACAGCAATACCCCTAAACAAAGCCAAGTCTCAGCCAACAAGTTAAAAACGTTTTCAGGATCCTGGCTGGCAAGCCTTTGTAGGTGTTGCCAGTATGTGGATTCAAGACATCAAAAGCGCCCCACTAGACCTAAATTGAGAAAGTCGACTTGTTGGCTGGTATCCAGGAGAGTATCCAAGAGAGTTCATACCCTGGAAGGTCCCCCTACATCTGGGTTTGAACAGTTAAATTGCTTAGCAACTTCAAAATCAGAACTAATCAAAGTAAACTTTTGGTTAAATGTCCATCATTAATACCAGCACAGCTGAATCAGTGATTGCAAAACCAGTTTTTAATAAAATTCGGTGTGAATTCCAGCCCTTAAATTTGCACAAGACCTTAGCTAGGCCCAGAACTTATACCAGTGAAACTTTACAGATTAAAGATACGTTACAGCTGTACAAGACTTTGGAAGGCCAATTGCATACAATTCTGGTCCCCCTGTTATCAGAAGAATGCTATTAAATTGTAAAGGGGGCAAAAAGATTTACAAGGATGCTATTGAGACTGGAAGGTTTGAGTTATAAGGAGTGGCTGGGTAGGCTAGAACTTTGCTTTCTCTCGAACATAGGAGGCTGAGGGGTGACCTTATAGATGTTTATAAAATCATGACAGACATGGATGGGATGAATAACCAATATCTTTTTGCCAGGGTAGGGGAGAGCATAGGTTTAAGGTATGAGGGCAAAGATTTAAAAGGAACCTGATGGACATTTTTTTCTGAAGCCGATCTAACCTACACTATTCCATGTACGTTCATATGCTTGTCCAATGACGACCTAAATGTACTTAAAGTTGGCGAATCTACTACCGTTTCAGGCAAAGCATTCCATACCCTTACTACTCTCTGAGGAAAGAAACTACCTCTGATATCTATCCTATATCTATCACCCCTCAATTTAAAGCTATGCCCCCTTGTGCTCGCCGTCACTATTCTTGGAAAAAGGATCTCCCTGTCCACCCTATCTAACCCTCTGATCATCTTATATGTCTCTATTAAGTCACCTCTCCACCTTCTTCTCTCTAACGAAAATAGCCTCAAGTCCCTCAGCCTTTCCTTGTAAGAACTTCCCTCCATACCAGGCAACCTCCTAGTAAATCTCCTCTGTACCCTTTCCAAAGTTTCCACATTCTTCTTATACTGCGGTGACCAGAACTGTACACAATATTCCAAGTGCAGCCGCACCAGAGTTTTGTACAGCTGCAGCATAACCTCATGGTTCCAGAACTCAATCCCTCTATTAATAAAAGCTAAAACACTGTATGCCTTCTTAACAACCCTGTCGACCTGGTTGGCAACATTCAAGGATCTGTGTACATGGACACTGAGATCTCTCTGCTCATCTACACTATCAAGAATCTTACCATCAGCCCAGTACTTTGCATTCCGGTTACTCTGACCAAAGTGAATCACCTCACACTTGTCCACATTAAACTCCATTTGCCACCTCTCAGTCCAGCTCTGCAGCTTATCTATGTCTCTCTGTAACCTACAACATCCTTTGTCACCATCCACATAGAACATAGAACATAGAACATAGAACATAGAACATAGAACAATACAGCACAGAACAGGCCCTTCGGCCCGCGATGTTATGCCGAACATTTGTCCTAGCTTAAGCACCCATCCATGTACCTATCCAATTGCCACTTAAAGGTCACCAATGATTCTGACTCTGCCACTCCCACAGGCAGCGCATTCCATGCCCCCATCACTCTCTGGGTAAAGAACCTACCCCTTCCATCCCCCCATACCTTCCACCCTTCACCTTAAATTTATGTCCCCTTGTAACACTGTTGTACCCGGGGAAAAAGTTTCTGACTGTCTACTCTATCTATTCCTCTGATCATCTTATAAACCTCTATCAAGTCACCCCTCATCCTTCGCCGTTCCAATGAGAAAAGGCCTAGCACTCTCAACCTATCCTCGTACGACCTATTCTCCATTCCAGGCAACATCCTGGTAAATCTCCTCTGCACCCTCTCCAAAGCTTCCACATCTTTCCTCAAGTGAGGCGACCAGAACTGCACACAGTACTCCAAATGTGGCCTTCCCAAGGTCCTGTACAGCTGCAACATCACTTCACGACTCTTGAATTCAATCCCTCTGCTAATGAACGCTAATACACCATAGGCCTTCTTACAAGCTCTATCCACCTGAGTGGCAACTTTCAAAGAGCTATGAACATAGACCCCAAGATCCCTCTGCTCCTCCACCTTGCTAAGAACCCTACCGTTAACCCTGTATTCCGCATTCTTATTTGTCCTTCCAAAATGGACAACCTCACACTTGGCAGGGTTGAACTCCATCTGCCACTCCTCAGCCCAGCTCTGCATCATATCTAAGTCCCTTTGCAGCCGACAACAGCCCTCCTCACTACTCACAACTCCACTAATCTTCATATCATCTGCAAATTTACTGACCCACCTTCGACTCCCTCTTCCAAGTCATTCATAAAAATTACAAACAGCAGAGGACCCAGAGCTGATCCCTGTGGAACTCCACTTGTAACTGGGCTCCAGGCTGAATATTTACCATCTACCACCACTCTCTGACTTCGACCAGTTAGCCAGTTTTCTATCCAACTGTCCAAATTTCCCTCTATCCCATGCCTCCTGACTTTCTGCATAAACCTACCATGGGGAACCTTATCAAATGCCTTACTAAAATCCATGTACACTACATCCACTGCTCTACCCTCATCCACATGCTTGGTCACCTCCTCAAAGAATTCAATAAGACTTGTAAGGCAAGACCTACCCCTCACAAATCCATGCTGGCTGTCCCTAATTAAGCAGTGCCTTTCCAGATACCCTCAGTACCCTTTCCATTACTTTGCCTACCACCGAAGTAAGACTAACTGACTTGTAATTCCCGGGGTTATCCCTATTCCCTTTTTTGAACAGGGGCACAACATTCGCCACTCTCCAGTCCCCTGGTACCACCCCCACTGACAGTGAAGACGAAAAGATCATTGCCAACGGCTCTGCAATTTCCTCTCTTGCTTCCCACATAATCCTAGGATATATCCCGTCAGGCCAGGGGGACTTGTCTATCCTCAAGATTTTCAAAATGCCCAACACATCTTCCTTCCTAACAATTATCTCTTCTAGCTTACCAGTCTGTTTTACACTCTCCTCTTCAACAATATGGTCCCTCTCATTTGTAAATACTGAAGAAAAGTACTCATTTAAGATCTCTCCTATCTCTTCCGACTCAATACACAGTCTCCCACTACTGTCCTTGATCGGGCCTACCCTCGTTCTCGTCATTCTCATGTTTCTCACATACTCATAAAATACCTTGAGGTTGTCCTTGATCCTACCCACCAAAGATTTTTCATGTCCTCTCTTAGCTCTCCTAATCCCTTTCTTCAGCTCCCTTCTGGCTATCCTGTATCCCTCCAATGCTCTGTCTGAACCTTGTTTCCTCAACCTTATGTAAGCCTCCTTCTTCCTCTTTACAAGACATTCAACGTCCCTTGTCAACCAAGGTTCCCTCACACGACTATCTCTTTCCTGCCTGACAGGTACATACATATCAAGGACACGTCGTATCTGTTCCTTGAAAAAGTTCCACATTTCCACAACTCCACCGACCTTAGTGTCGTCTGCACATTTACTAACCCACCCTGCTACGCCGTCATCCAGTTTCCAAAACCTGGTCAGCGTGGATGAGTTGCGCCAAAGGGCCTGCTATATACCTCTATTACTCTATATTGTGGTGAATATGGAAATCTGGCTAAGAAAGATGAGACTAAGTTTTAAATATTTCTGTATAAAAGGTATTCAGGAACAACAGGGAAGAAAGGAAGTGAAGCAGAATTGGTGACGGAGAATGTCGTAGTGCTGGAGAGGGGAGTTGGTAGTCAGGGATCCCTTAAGTGGTGGGGGGGGCAGGAGAGTCAGGTGCCCTTCAGGACTTTCCCTCAAGAACCTTCTCTCTCCAGCACTACCATATCTGCAGAGGTTCCTCACTTCTTAAAAAAAAGGGTAACCTGGCTATTGAAAGGAAATGCAGTGTGAATAGACCTGCACTTACCTAGTCAGATCTCCACAGTCCGGTTTCCAGAAATTTCCATTTCAGTGGAGGCAGCTGGTTGTTTAGAGGCCAGTAACACATGCATGAGATAAAGACCACCTCAGATCCTGCTCCTGCAAAAATAACAAATGCTGTGTTCAGGGATGGGACTTGCAATTCCCAACATCTTTTGGCATTTTAGTAAATGAGACTGTGGAGACATTCTCCATTTGAAAGAAAATTACAGCCAAGTGGGACAAAGCACATATTATAAAGGTTTTCTCTCCATGAACCAACCACCAATTCCATCGGACCACAAGACAATAGTAGGCCATTCATCTCATTGAGTATGCTCTACCATTCAACGAGATCATGTATGATAAAGTCATAGAGTCATAGAGATATACAGCGCAGAAACAGACCCTTCAATCCATCTCATCCATGCCAACCAGACATCCTAAACCAATCCAGTCCCATTTGCCAGCATTTGGCCCATATCCCACTCAACCCTTCACTTTCATATACCTTCCAGATGCCTTTTAAATGTTGTAATTGTGCCAGCCTCCATCACTTCCTCTGGCAGCACATTCTGTATACATACCACCCTCTGGGTGAAGAAGTTGCCCCGTAGGTCTCTTTTAAATCTTTGCCCTCTTTCCCTAAACCTATGTTTTGGACTCCCTTACCCTGAGAAGAAGACCTTGACTATTCACCTTATCCATGCCCCTGATGATTTTATAAATCTCTGGAAGGTCTCCCTTCCGACTCTGATGCTCCAGGGAAAATAGCCCCAGCCTTTCAGCCTTTCCCTATAGCTCAAACTCTTCTGGTAACAACATCCTTGTAAATCTTTTCTGAACATTTTAAAGTTTCATAACTTCTTTCAGGAATCGCACATGGTATTCTAAAAGTGGGCGAATCAATGTCCTGTACAGTCGCAACATAACCTCCCAACTCCTATACTCAATACTCTGACCAATAAAGGCAAGCACACCAAATGCCTTCTTCACTATTCAATCTACCTGTAACTCCACTTTCAAGGAAATATGATCCTGCACCTCTAGGTTTCTTTGTTCAGCAACACTCCCCAGGATGTTACCATTAAGTATATAGATCCTGCTCTGATTTGCCTTTCCAAAATGCAGTATCTCACATTTATCTAAATTAACCTTCACTTGCTACTCCTTGGCCCATATGCCCATCTCATCAAGGTTGCACTCTTGAGGTAACCTTCTTCACCATCCACTGCACCACCAATTTTGGTGATCTGATCATCCTCAACTCCTCTTCCTTTCTGTCTCTTCAGAACCCCATATTTCCTTACTGATTAAAGATCCCGCTAAGTCAGCCATGAAATTCTATGACTCTATGATTCACTAACACAGCTTCAACAGTCTTCTCTGGTAAAGAATACCATAGGTTCACTACCCTCTGAGAGAAGAAATTCCTCCTCATCTCTGCTTTAAATGTGTCACCTCTTATTCTGAGATTATGCAGTCTGGTTCTAGATTCTCCCACATGGGCAAATTGATATGAACACAATCCTTAAGTGACATGTTGATGCACAAATCCAAACGTGCTGGACTCCCATCCCCTTCCCTGTCTCCCCCACACATAACTGCAGTTTGGGTATTATTTCTTCAGTTATATGGGATCTGATCATATCCCACACTAATAAATAGCAATGTTTATGTGGGGCACTGTATCATCTATTCCACAGATTGTCCATTCATAATGTTACTCCATCATCATCCATTTGGATATTGTCACAGAAATGGACAAAAACTCGTGCAGTAAACTTAATTACTGCTGAGAGTTGACATTTGAAAACTACCATTGACGTTAATTTAATTCTGTTGGCCATGAAGGTGGCTACCACCATAAATCTTGTTTTCTCATGTCCTGCATTTTCATTGTTTCTCAACCCTTCCACAATCCAGTGTTCGTGCATATGACAATTCACAGTATTTCATGTTTGTTGCCACGTGCTATAGTGGTTAGTCATGTTTTGTCAGTATTAGATTAGATTAGATTACTTACAGTGTGGAAACAGGCCCTTCGGCCCAACAAGTCCACACCGCCCCGCCGAAGCGTAACCCACCCATACCCCTACATCTACATTTACCCCTTACCTAACACTATGGGCAATTTAGCATGGCCAATTCACCTGTCCTGCACATCTTTGGACTGTGGGAGGAAACCGGAGCACCCGGAGGAAACCCACGCAGACACGGGGAGAACGTGCAAACTCCACACAGTCAGTCGCCTGAGGCGGGAATTGAACCCGGGTCTCAGGCGCTGTGAGGCAGCAGTGCTAACCACTGTGCCACCGTGCCGCCCATTTGATGAATTGCCTGAAACTACTAATTTGATTGTCTCTGGATAATCTTGTGTTTGATTTGATTTGATTTATTCAGTACAGTGAAAGGTTTTGTTTTGTGTGCAGCACAGCAGATCATAACATACAAAGACACATAGATCACAGGGTGATTAAACAGTCAGGTATAGAAAGTTACGGCTGCAAAGAAGGTGTAAAACAAAATCAACATTAGATTTGAAACTTGAGCGATCCATTCAGAAGTCTGATAACAGCTAGGAAGAAGCTGTTCTTGAACTTGTTGGTACATGTGCTTATGCTTTTGTAACTTCTGCCTGATGAGAGAGGTTGGAAGAGATTCTGCCAGAGTGGGAGAGGTTTCGATAGTGTTGGCTACCTCTCCGAGGCAATGAGAGATGTATGGAGTCAATGGATGGAAGGTTGGCTTGCATGATTGTCTGGGCTGTGTTCACAACTTCCTGTAGTTTCTGACAGTCCTGGGCAGAGCAGTTGGTGTACCAAGCCATGATGCATCCAGTTAGTATGCAAAAACTAGGTACTTTCATTCAGCAAAACAGTGACACCAATTACAGAAGAACCTCGCTATCCTAAGGACAAGGGGAGGCAGTATTTCATTCAGTTAATCAAATTCTAGATAACCGAATACCAAACAACATAGTTTAGCTGAACATCGAGACCTTGCGATCTTGCCGGATAATCTGATATTCGGATAATTGAATGCCAGATAATCGCAGTTCCTCCGTAAATGTCACTCTGAAATATTGTTGGACTTGGAGATTGCTTTAAGTGCACATACACATATTACATTTTTGGAGATTATTAAATCATTGTGACAATTTTCGAGGATTCATTCCAATAACTGCTTCTCAAGATCACGCTAGTGTGACTTGTTCCTGTTTTCATGTCCATTTGATTGTGTGCATCTTCTGCAGAATACATTTCATCTTCTTCCAAACTCCTACAGTTTTCCAGCAGCAATTAATTCCTTCATCACATCACAGTTAATGGACGGGTTAGTAAATATCATGATGCTTAACTTTTAACCAGATTCGTACTACACTCAGATTAGATTAGATTAGATTACTTACAGTGTGGAAACAGGCCCTTCGGGCCAACAAGTCCACACCGCCCCGTCGAAGCGCAACCCACCCATACCCCTACATTTACCCCTTACCTAACACTACGGGCAATTTAGCATGGCCAATTCACCTGACCTGCACATCTTTGGACTGTGGGAGGAAACCGGAGCACCCGGAGGAAACCCACGCAGACACGGGGAGAACGTGCAAACTCCACACAGTTAGTCGCCTGAGGCGGGAATTGAACCCGGGTCTCTGGCGCTGTGAGGCAGCAGTGCTAACCACTGTGCCACCGTGCCACCCATTTTTTAAATAATTGAGACTGCTCGTTTTGCTGCAGACAACACCCACCAGTCATCACGGGTACGGCGATCAAGTCGTGCGTCTATCCCTGTCAAATGTTTTATTGCGTAGATGACGCTTCCGGCTTTGTGAAGCACGTTGTTTGGAAACACAGCAACCACACAAGCGATAGAGGTAAAGTATTTTGGATGCTGGAATCTAAAATAAATACAACAAAAACTAACAAAAGTTACATTGGACTGGAAACATTAACTCTGCTTTTTCCCACTACAAATGCTGTGTTTCTCCATCCCTTTCTGATCTTATTTCATACTCTGGTGGTTTTGAAAGAAGACTCTTTCTCTTCGCTCTAGTAGGGTCTGTCAATGTGGTATATCTAAAACACCAGTGCATATTCACAACACAACCCGTGTCACCTGCTTGATCCCTGCGCTCAGTAATAAGTAAGTAAGGCATATAGGTGTGGGATGTGAGGTCAGATTACATGCCAAGTATAGGCAATGACATGATTTTAGGGACCACACAAATGGAATTGTCTTATGTACTAGGGCACCTTATGTGTCACATTATATTAATAATCCAATCTGTCTCGAATGCCTCAATTAAACCTTCCTCAACCACACTGTATGGCAGAGTATTCTGCTCCTAACCACTTGCTGTGGATACAGGGCATCAATCATCCAATCTTGCCTTGATACAGGGTTTGTGCAATATTACATCCTTTTGAAATATGATGTGTAAGGAAAGTGCAGAAAATGCAGGATTTTGCATTTAATTTCAGTAATGAGAAAGCTTTTAAAAAGACAAACTGATGAAAACAGGATGAAGGAGCAAGTTTCTACTGATGCTGGAATCTGTCTGAAAACGACAAATGCTGGAAATCATAACAGATCAGGCAGCATTTGTGGAGAGAGAGCACTGTAACGCTTCCACACTTCATCAGAATCTTCAACAAAATTGGTGATGATTTGGACAAATGTTGAGAACCAGAGATTACCAATTTAAAGATGACTAGCCAAATGAGGAATAATCTTTTTATGCACCCAATGATTTGGAACTTAAGTGCTTTTCTGAGTGTTGTGGGAGGAAATATATCATAGAATTGAATTGTCATCTGAAATAGACAAAGTTGCAGAGATATGGAGTAAAAGGCTTTGGGGACAAATCGAAGTGCACTTGCAGAGAACCAGCATGGGCTGACTGCCCTCCTTCAAACTCACTCTCAGCTGGAGCTTTATGTCCTTTTTTGACACTTTAGAAGTAATGAGAAGGTATTAGCTGTGATGAATCTTGGGTTGTGAAACCACAGTTACATTGATATAATCTAAGTTATTCTGAGAAGGAAGCTGGGTTATTCTCCTTAGACTAGAGACAACTCAGGGATACCGTGGATCTGGAGTCACATGTGGTCCAGAATGGGTAGATATCCATAACGCCATAAAATCTGTAAGTCATAGGAGCAGAAATTAGGCCGTTCAGCCCATTAAGTTCTGCTCCACCATTCAAGCAAGGCTGATCCGTCTCTCAACCCCATTCTCCCGCTTTCTCCCTGTAACTTTTGATCCCCTTGATACTCGAGAACCTATCAATTTCAGTCTTAAATACACTCAATGAGCTGGCCTCCACAACCTTCTGTGACAATGAATTCCATAGATTCACCATTCTCTCCCTGAAGAACTTTCTCCTTATCTCCATTCTATAAGGTCTTCCCTTTACTCTAAGGCTATGCCCTCGAATCCTAGTCTTTCCTACCAATGGAAACATCTTCCCAACATCTACTCTGTCCAGGCCATTCAGTATTCTGTATATTTCAATTAGATCCCTCCTCATCCTTCTAAACTCCATCAAATATAAACCCAGAGTCTTCAACCGTTCCTCATATGTTAAGCTTTTCATTCCTGGGACCATTCTCGTGTATGTCCTCTGAACATGCTCTGGGATATCCTTCCTGAGATATGGGGCCCAAAACTGCACACAGTACTCCAAATGTGGTCAAACCAGAGCCTCAGAAGTACATCCCTGCTTTTATATTCAAGTCCTGTCAGAATCCTTTCATAAAGGTTATTGGTGAAGCATATGACAGGGATTAAAGTGTGAGTCTAGCTATCAGAACTGTCAGGGATGTCAATTAGACCCATCAGTGAACCAAGAGACTCCATCTGAAAAATTTTCTAAAGAGCAAAATTCAAAATGGCCGGAGGCTGTTGTGTGGATGGCAAGCATTCCTACAGGATAGACTGAGGCCACAGCTGTAACTCTCTGGCAAATGTGGGTGATTAAGGATTTGTTAAATGACCCTGTTAAATTGGGTCTGGGAGCCACCTCATTTCATCAATGAGATTTTACAGGGCTTTCATGTAGTCTGGAAAATTCCACATAGCTTGCTGTTTAAATTCATGTATCACTGGACATCGGAGTGTGTCTGGGAAAATTAACAAACAGTGAAATTCACAACTGATCTTGGAGGAACTGATTGGACAAAGTTCAATCAGATAAGTGCATTAGTTTAAGTGTGACCTACAGAAAGTCATGAGTAGAGTGAGTTCTTTCTTGATTATATGTTTTTTGAGATATGTCTCTTGATTAAACTTAAAATATAAGCCATAACTATTAGTTTAACCTGGGGCAGTGTTTTGTAGATGAATAAGACGGTGTTATTTTCTGGGTCTGTGGATTGTGAAGGAGCAAAATTGGCCTTTATTAGAGTGATATGTGCTTCTTGTCAGATGTAGAAGTTTAAAGAGAGTTTAAGGGTTACCGCGGATTATATCTGCAATAAATACTGTTGCTTGTGAATCTTATCATCGAATGTTCGGTTGGAGAGACAGTTAGAAGCAATGAGGAATTTGCAACAGCAACAGTATGTGATGGATGGCAGTTATAGGAAGAGGGGAACGTCTCAGATACAGTTACATAGATGGGTTAACTCCAGGAAGGGTAAGAGAGGTAGGCAGCTAATGCAGGAGTCTTCTGTGGCTATACCCATTTCAACAACTATGCTGATTGGGAAAATGTAGGGGGTGATGGATTCTCAGGCGAACGTAGCATGAACAGCCAAGTTTCTGGTATTGAGACTGGCTCTAATGCAACGAGAGGTACGTCGGGTTCCAAGAGATTAATTGTGTTAGGGGACTCTCTAGTCCGAGGTACCGACAGACATTTCTGTGGCCAGCAGCGAAAAATCCGAATAGTGTGTTGCTTCCCTGGTGCCAGGATCAAGAATGTCTCAGAGAAGGTGCAGAATGTTCTCAAGGGGGAGAGGGGCCAGCCAAAGGTCATTGTACACATTGGAACCAAAGACATAGGAAGGGAAAAGGTTGAGATTCTGAAGGGAGATTACAGAGAGATAGGCAGAAATTTAAAAAGGAAGTCCTCAAGGGTAGTAATATCTGACTACTCCCAGTGCCATGAGCTAGTGAGGACAGGAATAGGAGGATAGAGCAGATAAATGCATGACTGAGGAGCTGGTGTATGGGAGAAGGATTCACATTTTTGGATCATTGGAATCTCTTTTGGGGTAGAAGTGACCAGTGCAAGAAGGATGGATTGCACCTAAATTGGAAGGGGACTAATGTACAGGCAGGGAAATCTGCTAGAACTGCTTGGGACGATTTAAACT
The DNA here is from genome assembly GCF_047496795.1 of Chiloscyllium punctatum. NCBI lineage: Eukaryota > Metazoa > Chordata > Chondrichthyes > Orectolobiformes > Hemiscylliidae > Chiloscyllium > Chiloscyllium punctatum. The sequence continues at coordinate 142,015,426 of NC_092739.1, read as the reverse complement.
AGTAAGGTGGGGGATGGGACCCAGGGGGATAGTGAGGAAAGAGATCAATCTGAGAATGGTACAGTTGAGAACAAAAGTGAGTCAACCAGTCAGGGCAGGCAGGGACAGGGTAGGACTAATAAATTAAACTGCACTTATTTCAATGCAAAGGGCCTAACAGGGAAGGTAGATGAGCTCAGGGCCTGGTTAGGAACATGGGACTGGGATATCATAGCAATTACAGAAACATGGCTCAGGGATGGATAGGACTGGCAGTTTAATGTTCCAGGATACAAATGCTACAGGGAGGATAGCAAGGGAGGCAAGAGAGGAGGGGGAGTGGCATTTTTGATAAGGGATAGTATCACAGCTGTGCTGAGGGAGGATATTCCTCGAAAAACATCCAGGGAAGTTATTTGGAATGAACTGAGAAATAAAAAAGGGATGATCACATTATTGGGACTGTATTATAGACCCCCTAAAGAGGGAAATTGAGAAACAAACTTGTAAGGAGATCTCAGCTATCTGTAAGAATAATAGGGTGGTTATGGGAGGGGATTTTAACTTTCCAAACATAGATTGGGACTGTCATAGTGTTAAAGGTTTAGATGGAGAGGAATTTGTTAAGTGTGTACAAGAAGATTTTCTGATTCAGTATGTGGATGTACCTACTAGAGAAGGTGCAAAACTTGACTTACTCTTAGGGAATAAGGGAGGGCAGGTGACTGAGGTGTCAGTGGGGGAGCACTTTGGGGCCAGCGACCTTAATTCTATTTGTTTTAAAATAGTGATGGAAAAGGATAGACCAGATCTAAAAGGTGAAGTTCTAAATTGGAGAAAAGCCAATTTTGCTGGCATTAGGCAAGAACTTTCGAAAGCTGATTGGGTTCAGATGTTCGCAGGTTAAAGGACAGCTGGAAAATGGGAAGCCTTCAGAAATGAGATAGTATATTCCTATTAGGGTGAAAGGAAAGGCTGGTAGGTATAGGGAATGCTGGATGACTAAAGAAATTAAGGGTATGGTTAAGAAAAAGAGGGAAGCATATGTAAGGTATAGACAGGATAGATCGAGTGAATGCTTAGAAGAGTATAAAGGCAATAGGAGTATACTGAAGAGGGAAATCAGGAGGGCAAAAAGGGGACATGAGATAGCTTTGGCAAATAGAGTTGTGGAGAATCCAAACGGATTTTACAAATACATTAAGGACAAATGGGTAACTAGGGAGAGAATAGGGCCCCTCAAAGATCAACAAGGCGGCCTTTGTGTGGAGCCGCAGAAAATGGGGGAGATACTAAATGAGTATTTTGCGTCAGTACTTACTGTGGAAAAGGATTTGGAAGATATAGACTGTAGGGAAATAGATGGTGACATCTTGCAAAATGTCCAGATTACAGAGGAGGAAGTGCTGGATGTCTTGAAATGCGTAAAGGTGGATAAATCCCCAGGACCTGATCAGGTGTACCCTAGAACATTGAGGGAAGCTGGAGAAGTGATTGCTGGGCCTCTTGCTGAGATATTTGTATCATGGATTGTCACAGGTGAGGTGACGGAAGACTGGAGGTTGACTAACGTGGTGCCACTGTTTATGAAGGGTGGTAAGGACAAGCCAGGGAACAACAAACCAGTGAGCCTGACTCGGTGGTGGGCAAGTTGTTGGAGGGAATCCTGAGGGACAGGATGTACATGCATTTGGAAAGACAATGTATTATTAGGGATAGCCAACATGGCTTTGTGCGTGGGAAATCATGTCTCACAAACTTGATTGAGTTTTTTTGAAGAAGTAACACAGAGGATTGATGAGGGCAGAGCAGTAAATGTGGTCTATATGGACTTCAGTAATGCGTTCGACAAGCTTCCTCATGGGAGACTGGTGAGCAAGGTTAGATCTCGTGGAATACAGGGAGAACTGGCCATGTAGATACAGAACTGGCTCAAAGATAAAAGACAGAGGGTGGTGGTTTTTCAGACTTAGAGGCCTGTGACCAATGGAGTGCCACAAGGATCGGTCCTGGGTCTTCTGCTTGTTGTCATATACATAAATGATTTGGATGTGAGCATAAGAGGTACAGTTAGTAAGTTTGCAGATGACACCAAAATTGGAGGTGTAGTGGACAGCAAAGAGGGTTACCTCAGATTACAACAGGATCCTGACCAGATGGGCCAATGGGCTGAGAAGTGGCAGATGGAGTTCAGATAAATGTGACGTGCTGCATTTTGGCAAAGCAAATCTTAGTAGGACTTATACACTTAATGGTAAGTTCCTCAGGAGTGTTGCTGAACAAAGACACCTTGGAGTGCAGGTTCATAGCGGCTTGAAAGTAGAGTCGCAGGTAGATAGGATAGTGAAGAAGGTGTTTGGGATGCTTTCTTTTATTGGTCAGAGTATTGAGTACAGGAGTACAGGAGTACAGTCATGTTGCGGCTGTACAGGATATTGGTTAGGCCACTCTTGGAATATTGTGTGCAATTCTGGTCTCCTTCCTATCGGAAGGATGTTGTGAAAATTGAAAGGGTTCAGAAAAGATTTACAAGGATGTTGCCAGGGTTGGAGGATTTGAGCTATAGGGAGAGGGTGAACAGGCGGGCTGTTTTCCCTGCAGCGTCAGAGGCTGAGGGGTGACCCTATAGAGGTTTACAAAATCATGAGGGGCATGGATAGGATAAATAGACAAAGTCTTTTCCCTGGGGTCGGGAAGTCCAGAACTAGAGGTCTTAGGTTTAGGGTGAGAGGGGAAAGATATAAAAGAGACCTAAGGAGCAACTTTTTCACGCAGAGGGTGGTACGTGTATGGAATGAGCTGCCAGAGGATGTGGTGGAGGCTGGTACAATTGCAACATTTAAAAGGCATCTGAGTGGGTATATGAATAGGAAGGGTTTGGAGGGATATGGGCCCTGGTGCTGGCAGGTGGGACTAGATTGGGTTGGGATATCTGTTCAGCATGGGCGGATTGAACCGAAAGGTCTGTTTCCATGCTGAACATCTCAATGACTCTGTGACTCTAAGAGTTTTCAGCGGACAATTTAATTACTCTCACCTAGGCTACCTGCCATAAGAGTCATAGAATCCCTAAAGTGTGGAAGCAAGCCATTCAGCCCATCGAGTCCACACACTCTCTGAAGAGCATCCCACCCAGACCCACCTCCCTCGCTCCCACCCTATTCACACAGAGACAGGAGGAATGTGCAATCTCTACACAGAAAGTTGCCCAAGGGTGGATTCGAACCAGGGTCCCTGGCATTGTGAGGGTGTGGTGCTAACCACTGAGTTACTGTACTGCTATTGGTGTCGCTATAACCACCACCTCAATGAAAATTGTTCAGAGACGGACAATGGTGATGGATCAGCACATGGGCATAGAGCACGGAATTGTGAACATTCTTACCTTTGCATCCAAATGAAAAAACAAGCCGTAGCTTCCTGATTGGAAAGGAAACCAGAATATCTGATGGCTTCACTGATACACACTGATTTACTGGGTGTTTTTAAAGCTTTTACATCTTTTCTTCATGAACTTGTCGTGCTTTGCTTCTGATCAATGTTCCCACTGGTGGTATTTCATATAATTGGGAAATGGGTGGATGGAAGGGCTGACAACTCCGCTTCTGGTTGTGATTCTAACCTGTATTCATATACGTGAAGCACTTTGTAATATTTGACAAAATATGCAGAAATATACACCATGCGAAACTCCTTTTAATAGCTTTCAAATATCACTGGGTGATTGTTAAGTTGCATTATTCGCATTATTTTACTAATGTGGGGTTTATCAGCTACCATTTAAGGAATACATATACCACCGCATGACAGGCCAAGGAAGAATGTACTGAGGCACTACCAAGGAACTGCACTACTTGTAATAAGCAAGTTTCTCTGCAATTGGGAACAGTTCAACTTTTACACCATCTGTATTTACTGGCCTCTGATGATTCTGGCAAAATGGATCCTGCACTTCCAAGAAAACAATTATGATGTGTATAGGCTCAATTATTTATTTTTCATAGTGCCAGGTAACCCTGGCAGGCAGCTCATTATAATTAAGAATTGAGGACTCCCACACTGAGTAAAAAAGCTGACTTTATAAAATGCTATGTCAGTTGGAAGGATTAATGTTGACCTTGGGGCAAAATGGGCAACAATGATTGATCATGCAAGAGCACCGTCATTGGTCTGACCACTGATTAATCTCTCCTAATTCCCATTTCCAAGAAGTCAATAGAAACAGCAATCAGGAGAGGTAAACAAAGGCATTCTTTGACGTCCAGCTCATCCTCCTAATTCAGCAGGCACCCTGGCTACCTGGGTGGAATAAGTAATTGAAGACTCCCAGTTGTCTCCAAACTGGAAGTGTCATAGTAAATGTGTGCTTTTATTTTTTTCATGGAATGTGCATTTTGCTGGCATTCATTGCTATTCCTGAATTGCTGTTGAACAGAATTACTTGCTCGGCCATTCCAGAGGGCAATCAAGAGTCAGCTACATTGCTGAGGGTCTGGTGTCAATTGTAGGGCTGACCCAGTAAGGCTGGCAGATTTCCCTAATGAACATCAGTGAACCGGATGGGTTTTTAAGACAATTGGTTTAGTTTCACGGCACCACCAATGAGGTTAGTTTTCAATTGCAGATTTATACATCAAATTCAAATTTTGCAAACCATCTTAACTAAATTTGAACCCATATCTCCAAAGCATTAGCTTGTGTGTCTGGACTATCAGGAAAATCGATGTTTCGGGCAAAAGCCCTTCATCAGGAATGGGGCCCCATTCCTGATGAAGGGCTTTTGCCCGAAATGTCAATTTTCCTGCCTGACCTGCTGTGCTTTTCTAGCACCACTCTAATCTTGACTCTGATCTCCAGCATCTGCAGTCCTCACTTTCATCTCACTGGACTATCAGCCAAGGGATATTACCATTTTGTGTTATCTTCTGCTGGTTGAATTTTTCAAAGAGGTAGTCAAGTGAGCAGATGACAGTAATGCAATTGATGTAGTTTATATGGCTTTAAGCAAATCCTTTGTCTGGGTCCTGCAGAGATGACTGATAAAGTAGGTAAAAGCACATGGGATTCAGGGTAACCTGACAAGTTGGATCCAAAATTGGCTTAGTGGTAGGGGGGTGTAATAGAAGACTGTTTGAGAGACTGGAGAGAAGAATCCAGTGGAATACCATAGGGTGCTAGATCACTTATTGCTTGCGATGCATATTAACAATCTAGATGAGAACATGGGCAGTGGATGATAAGCAGTGGCAGACAATGCAAAGATTACCCCATGGTTGCTTGGGTGTGGAAGAAGGTCTTACGTTACAGGAAGATGTAAATGGATTGGTCAGATGGGCAGATTAATGGCAGATGGAATTGAATCTTAATAAGTTCAAAGAAGTAACAAAACAAGAGACTACTCAAATACTGGCAGAACACAATGAAGCTCAGAGGAACAGAGGGATTTTGGGGTGTATGCCCCCAAATCCCTGAAGATGGCATGGCAGGTTAATATGGTAACTAAAAAGGCATACAGGACACTTGTCTTTATCAGTCATGTCATAGATTATAAGAGCATGGTGATTATGTTGGAGCTGTACAGAACTTTAGTTAGGCCACAGCTGAAGTACTGTCAAACATGAAGGAAAGACATGATTGCAGTGGAGGGGGTGCAGAGGAGATTCACCAGAATGCTGCCTGGGATGGAATACTTTAGCAATGAAGAGAGGCTGGATAGGCTTGGGTTGTTTCATTTGGAGTAGAATTTTGTTTTGATAAGGGATAGCATTACAGCTGTACCTAGGGAGGATATTCCTCGAAATACATCCAGGAATGTTATTTGAGTGGAACTGAGAAATAAGAAAGGGATGATCACCTTATTGGGATTGTATTATAGACCCCCTAATTGTCAGAGGGAAAATGAGAAGCAAATTTATAAGGAGATCTCAGTTATCTGTAAGGATAATAGGGTATATGGGAGGGGATTTTAACTTTCCAAACATAGATTGGGACTGCCACTGTGTTGAGTGTTTAGAGGGAGAGTGTTGTTAAGCGTGTACAAGAAGATTTTCTGGTTCAGTATGTGGATGTACCTACTCGAGAAGATGCAAAACTTACCTACTCTTGAGAAATAAGGCAGGGCAGGTGACTGAGATGTCAGTGGGGGAACATTTTGGGGCCAGCGACCATAATTTTATTTATTTTAAAATAGTGATGGAAAAGAATAGACCAGATCTAAAAGTTGAAGTTCTAAATTGGAGGAAGGCCAATTTTGACAGTATTAGGCAAGAACTTTCAAAAGCTGATTGGGGGCAGATATTTGCAGGTAAAGGGACGGCTGGAAAATGGGAAGCCTCCAGAAATGAGATAACGAGAGTTCAGAGAAAGTACATTCCTGTTAGAGTGAAAGGAAAGGCTGGTAAGTATAGAGAATGCTGGATGACTAAAGAAATTGAGGGTTTGGTTAAGAAAAAGAAGGAAGTATATGTCAGGTATAGAAAGAATAGATCCAGTGAATCCATAGAAGAGTGTAAAGGAAGTGGGAGTATACTTAAGAGAATAGGCGGGGGCTGTTTTCCCTGGAGCATCAGAGGCTGAGGGATGACCTTATACAGGTTTATAACATCATGAGGGTCATGGATAGGATAAATAGACAAAGTCTTTTCCCTGGGGTCGGGGAGTCCTGAATTAGAGGGCATAGGTTTAGGGTGAGAGTTGCCTAAGGGGCAACTTTTTCACTCCGACGGTGGTACGTGTATGGAATGAGCTGCCAGAGGATGTGGTGGAGGCTGGTACAATTGCAATATTTGAAAGGCATCTCGATGGGCATATGAATAGGAAGGGTTTGGAGGGATATGGACTGGGTGCTGGCAGGTGGGACTAGATTGGGTTGGGATATCCGGTCGACATGGACAGGTTGGACCAACGGGTCTGTTTCCATGCTGTATATCTCTTTGATTCTATGACTCTAAAATGTCGACATGTTGACATATTAGACATGTATAAGGTTATGAGGAGTTTATAGAGTGAATAGGAAGCAGCTGTTCCCCTGAGTTGAAACGTCACTAATAAGGGAGACATAATTTTAAGGTGAAAGGCAGAAGGTTGAAAGAGCATTTGAGAAAAATCTTTCTCATCCAGAGCCCATTGGGAGTCTGGAATGTACTGTAAAAATTACAAGCTTTGAACTGTATTTGGATGAGCACTTGAAATGTCATAAATCCCGTTTTCTGCCTTCTGCCAGTCAGCCAATCCTCTATCTATGTCAGTACTTTGCCTCTAACATGTTGGGTTCTTATCTTATTTAGCTGCTTCCTTATCAAATACCTTCTGGAAATCCAAATAGATCACATCCAATGGCTCGCCTTTATCTAACTTGCTCTGTAACTCCACAAAGAACCAACAGACCACCTGGTTGGCACCACACCCACAAACAACTTCTCCCTTCACCATTGATGCTCAGTAGCAGCAGTGTGTACTATCTACAAGGTATACTGTGGAATATCATCAAATATCCTCAAATAGCATATTCCAAACCCATGATCATTTCTATCTAGAAGGACAAGGGCAACAGATACATTGGAACACCACCAACTGCAAGTTTCCTTCCACTCTGACTTGGAAATATATCACCGTTCCTTCACTGTCGCTGGGTCAAAATCCTGGAATTCCTTCTCCAACGGTATTGTGTCTCCTTACAGCACATGGGCAGCAGTGGTTCTAGAAGGCAGCTTCACCTCCACCTTCTCAAGGACAATTAGACATGGGCAATAAATGCTAGTTCAGTCAATGATGCCCACTTCCTGGGTGCTGGTGAGGAGGTGGAGGGAGTTGTTATAAGACATCCCATGACATTACTTAAAACAAGGACAAAACTGCTCTCTCTACTGACCTGGCCATCATTTATTGATTAACCAGCGTCACCTGAATAAAAGAGAAAAGTGGGCTGTTTTATGTTCTTCGTTGTGGCATATCAGGAGGAATGTTACTGGGTGAGAGAGTGGTGTGTGATCATTCTATAACCTTCCTGCTCTTCCCAGATCAGAGCTAGGGTGTGAAGGTGTGTAATGAAACTTATCCAATGTCCCCCTCCCTCTTACTGCTAGTTGAGGCCCTGAAATGGCCAACTAATAACAACTTTAGGGCCTTAAATTGCGTGCAGGCAGGTCTGTCGCCACTGAGTATTCATGACAAGGAAAACTCTGTAGGCTGCTTGTGGTCTCCTGTGTATGGTCCATCATTCAGAGGCTATGGCCTTGATTTCGGGAATTTGCACTGGGAGGAGAGTGGGAGGGGGTGGGGAAGTTATGTGGCCTGTTGGGAGCCACCTTGTTGTCCAAACCCCATTCTCACCGCCCTGAACCCAACCTTGTGAAAACACACTCACTAGGATTTGAGGTAACCTGGGTCTCTTACTGTCTCTCCAGCTGACAGGTGAGACCACTGATCTTTTCATCAAAAACCCCCAGGTTATCTGTTTGTTACCGTACTGCAGGGTTGTGGGATCTTGCTGTGCACAAACTGACTGCCATTTGTTGCTATATCAAAACTGTGGATACGCCTCAGGCGTTACAAAGCTGGAAGGTATTTTGGGTCACATCAATTTTCGAAGATCTGAGAGGATTTGTTGTTTCTTAATCATGCAGTTTAGACAACGCTGTTTTAAAAAAGCCTTTTCACCATGCTCAGCCTCAATTGCTTAAAATCAAGATTATACAGTGGTGCTGGAAAAGGTCAGGCAGCATCCGAGGAGCAGGAAAATCGACATTTCGGGCAAAAGCCCTTCATCAGGAATTCCACTCTACTCTCCAGCATCTGCAGTAGCCACCTCTGCCCACTTTTGCTTAAATATTGGGCACTGCTCCATTGCAATGTGCATGGACTGAACATTTCTGAGTACTGGATTAGTGGTGCTGGAAGAGCACAGCAGTTCAGGCAGCATCCAACGAGCAGCGAAATCGACGTTTCGGGCAAAAGCCCTTCACGATGAAGGGCTTTTGCCCGAAACGTCGATTTCGCTGCTCATTGGATGCTGCCTGAACTGCTGTGCTCTTCCAGCACCACTAATCCAGTATTTGGTTTTCAGCATCTGCAGTCATTGTTTTTACCTTGAACATTTCTGAGGGTGAGTGTGGAAGGAAGCTGATCAGGCTGAATGGAGTCATGTTCCACCAACATCACAGTGTTTTTTTTAAGATTGGTGCATTCTTGCTATTCTGTTAGCAGGACATAAACCAACCCCCAAACACGGGAAGCATGGCCCCTAACTTTACAACATACTTGTATTTTTAATGCTGTAATTAGTATTATTAAATTTCAAGTTTCATGTGAAGTTGCCCTCTCTGTGAAGACCTGATGGCTTTAACCTGTGAAAGTATCTTGGTTCAAACTGAAACATTATAAACTTGTGATAAAATGGGAATAGTTGGTGGATCCTACAGGAACTGTATCATTCTGTTCACTCCCTTGATAAGGCAACTGCATGAACTTAATTCTTTCCCTGTAGGATAGTAAAGTAACTTAATATTTCTCTGACGACAGGCTTGAGTGCCACTGAAATGGAAACAGTATTCCACTAACTAATAAGTGCGAACTTTTTATTGCCAATTTTCAACATTCCACCTCAATGGGACCCTTAAACCTGGAAAGGTTTACCTCCTGTTGCTTAGCCCATCAGAAGAGTGTAACTGTTGGAAAAGCAGCAAGATTTCTGTCTCCTGACCAGTAACAATAATTGCACAAAATTGCAAGAAGTCACGGACTGCTTACAGAGCAAAGTTTATCTCCCACCACAAGAGCACCTCATTACAGTTGTCAGTTTTCAGCCCTGTTTATTACTATGTCAGAAAAGTGTCATTCATTTTGGGGTTAGCAAAGTTTCATGTTAAAAACCTTCAAACAGTGCTCTGTGATTCAGTAAGCAGTATTGGGTTGAATTTGAAGTGCTTTAGAACTTCCTAAAGCTCTGAAAGGTAAGTTTATTCTTGTTTACATAAAGACTTAGTGAGCCACAAAGTACAAGAATGAGAATGAAGCAAGTACAGAGGTATAGCGAGTTGCAGGTTCATGCTTATTCTATGATGTGATGCCTGGGTGGCAACCACAGGTTGGTTGAGGCATATTGATGCCATGAATCCTTTTCGTTTTATTTATTTATTTTTGTGGGATGAGGGCATCGCTGCCTGCCCAGCATTTATTGCCCATCCCTAACAGCCCTTGAGGTGATGCTGGTGAGCTGCCTTCTTGAACTGCTGCAATCCACATGTTGTCAGTTCACCTACACTGCCCTTATGGAGGGAATTCCAGGATTTTGACCCAGCGACAGTGGAGGAATGATGATATATTTCCAAGTCAGGATAGTGAGTAGCTTGGAGGGGAACTTGTAGGTAGTGGTGTTTCCATGTATCTGCTGCCCTTGTCCTTCTAGATGGAAGTAGTCGTGGGTTTGAAAGGTGCTGTCAGAGGATCTTGAGTGCATTTCTGCAGATAGTACACATTGGGGCTACATAACAGTGGATGTTGTGGATGTGGTGCCAATCAAGTGGGCTGCTTTGCCCTAGATGGTGTCAAGTTTTTTGAGTGTTGTTGGTGCTGCACCTATCCAGGGAAGTGGGGAGTATTCCATCACACTGCTGACTTGTAAATGGACAGGCTCTGGGGAATCACAAGGTGAGTTACTCGCTGCAGTATTCCAAGTGTCTGACCTGCTCTTGTAGTCATTGTGTTTAAGTGGTGAGTCCAATTGAGTTTCTGGCCAATGATAATCCCAGGATGTTGTTAATAAGGGATTCAGTGATGATAATACCATTGAATGTCAAGGGCTGTGATTAGAATGTGTCTTATTGGTAATGGTAATTGCCTTGTATTTGTGTGCTGCAATTGTTACTTGCCATTTATCAGCCCAAGCCTGAATATTGTCCAGATCTTGTTGCATTTGAAAATGGTCTGCTTCAGTATCTGAGGAGTTGTGAATGGTGCTGAACATTGTGCAATCACCAGCGAACCTCCCTACTTTCTAACCTTATGATGGAGGGAAGATCATTGATGAAGCAACTAAAGGTGTTTGGGCCTAGGACACTACCCTGAGGAACTCCTGCGGAGATGTCCTGAAGCTGAGATGATTAGCCTCCAACAGCCACAACCATCTTCCTATGTGTCAGGTGTGACTCCAACCACCGGAGAGTTTGTCCCCGACACCTATTGATACCAGTTTTGCTCGGGCTCCATGATTCCACACTCGATCAACTGCAGCCTTGATGTCAAGGACTGTCACCCTTACTTCACCTCTGGAATTCAGCTCTTCCATCCATGTTTGGACCAAGGCTGTAATAAGGTCAGGAGCCGAGTGGCCCAAACTGGGCCTCACTGAGCAGGTTATTGCTGAGCAGGTGCTGCTTGATGACACTGTTGTTGACATCTTCCATCACTTTACTGATGATCGAGAGTAGACTGATGGGGCTGTAATTGGCTGGGTTGGATTTGTCCTGCTTTTTCTGTGCAGGACATACCTGGGGAATTTTCCACATTGATGGGTAGATGCCAGTGTTGTAACTATACTGGAACAGCTTGGCCAAGGGAGTGGTAAGTTCTGGAACACAAGTCTTCAGTACTATTAATGTAATGTTGTCAAGGCTTGTCGCCTTTGCAGTATCCAGTGTCTCCAACCCTTTCTTGATATCACGTGATGTGAATTGAATTGGCTGAAGACTGGTATCTGTGATGGTGGGCACCACTGATGGATCCTCCACTGATGTGTTGGGCTATTCCATAAAAAGGCTGGGGATATTTGTGGAGCTTCCTCCTCCAGGGAGTTGTTTAATCATCCACCATTTATGACTAGATGTGGCAGGACCTTAGATCTGATCCTTTGGCTGTGGGATCACTGAGCTCTATCTATCACTTGGGTATGCAAGTGGTTCTGTTTGGTAGCTTCACCAAGTTGACACCTAATCTTCAGGTGTGCTGGTGCTGCTCCTGGCATGCCCTCCTGCACTCTCCATTGAACTAGGATTGATGGTAATGGTTGAGTGGGGACTGTGCCAGACCATGACATTAGAGATTGTGCTTCAGTTCAATACTATTACTGTTGATGGCCCACAGCGTCTTATGGATGCCCGGTCTTGAATTGCTGGATCTGTTTGAAGTCTGTTTCATTTAGCACGGTGATAGTGCCACACAATACGATCGAGGTTATTCTCAATGTGAAGGCAGGACATAGTCTCCACAAGGGCTGTACAGAATTACTCTTACTAATACTGTCATGGACAGATGCATCTACAGCTGGCAGGTTGGTGTGGATAAGGTCAAGTATGTTTTCCCTCTTGTTTCGTTCACCACCTACTGCAGACCCAGTCCAGCAGTGATGTCTTTTAGGACCTGACCAGTTCTATCAGTCGTAATGCCACTGAGCCACTGTTGGTGGTGGACATTGAAATCTCCCACCCAGAGTAAATTTTGTGTCCTTATCACCCTCAGTGCTTTCTCTAAATATCGTTTAACATGGAGGAGTACTGATTCATCAGCTGAGGGAATGTGGTACGTGGTATTCAGCAGGATGGTTTCTTGCCCATGTTTAACCTGAAGCCATGCAAATTCATGGAATCCAGATCTGACAATCGACAATGATCATGGTCATGAGTACATTCTCAATTCCAAATTTCATTTTTAATTGAAATCAAATTCACTTTGAATCAGTGTCCCCAGAATATTAGCTCAGTTTCTGAATTAATAGTTGAGAGTGTGGTGCACAGCAGGCAGCATCCAAGGAGCAGGAGAATTGACATTTCGGGCAAAAGCCCTTCATCAGGAATGAGGCTGGGAACCTCAGGGGTGGAGAGATAAATGGGAGGGGGGTTGAGCTGGGGGAAAGATAGCTGAGAGTGCAATAGGTGGATGGAGGTGGGGGTAAAGGAGATAGGTTGGAGGGGAAGGTGGAGTGGATAGGTGGGAAGGAAGATGGACAGGTAGGACAGGTCATGAGAACAGTGCTGAGCTGAAAGGTTAGAACTAAGGTAAGGTGGGGGGAAGGGAAATGAGGAAACTGGTGAAGTCCACATTGATGCTGTGGGGTTGAAGGGTCCCAATGTGGAAGAGGAGGCGTTCTTCCTCCAGGCGTCGGGTGGTGAGGGAGTGGCGATGGAGGAGGCCCAGGACCTGCATGTCCTCAGTGGAGTGGGAGGGGGAGTTGAAGTATTTAGCCACAGAGTAGTGGGGTTGATTGGTGCGGGTGACCCAGAGATGTTCTCTGAAGCGCTCTGTGAGTTGGCATCCTGTAGGGTGATGGACCTGGACCTGGACCTGAACCATCTGTGAATCAACTTTACCAACACATTCCAACCTGACCTTAAATTCACCTGAACCTTAAATTCTCTGACACCTCCCTTCCTTTCCTGAACCTCTTAATCTCCATCAACAGTGACCAACTCAACACTGACATTTTCTACAAACCCACTGACTCCCACAGCTTCCTGGATTACACCTCCTCCCACCCTGCCTTCTGCAAAATTGCTATCTCTTATTCCCAATTCCTCTGCCCCTTCCATATCTGCTCCCAGGAGGACCAGTTCCACCACCGAACACACCAGATGGCCTCCTTCTTTAAACACTGCAATTTCCCCTCCCGCCTGGTTGATGATGCCCTCCAGCACATCTCATCCATTTCCCACACCTCCGCCCTCGAACCCCACCCCTCCAACCGCAACAAGGACAGAACCTCCCGGTCCTCACCTTCCACCCCACCAACCTCTGTATACATTGCATCATCCTCCGTCATTTCTGTCACCTACAAATGGACCCCACCACCAGAGATATATTTCCCTCCCCACCCCATCGGCTTTCTGTAAAGACCGTTCCCTCCGCGACTGCCTCGTCAGGTCCACCCTCCCCTCCCGGCGCCTTCCCCTGTCACCGCAGGAATTGCAAAACCTGCACCCACACCTGGCCTCCCTCACCTCCGTCCAAGGCCCCAAAGGAGTCTTCCACATCCATCAAAGTTTCACCTGCACTTCCACACATGTCATTTACTGCATCCGTTGCTCCCAATGCGGTCTCCACTACATTGGGGAGACAGGACACCTACTAGCAGAGCGCTTCAGAGAACATCTCCAGGATACCCAGACCAACCAACCCCCCACCCCGTGCCAAGGACATACAGGTCCTGGGCCTCCTCCATCATCACTCCCTCACCACCACCCGCCTGGAGGAAGAATGCCTCATCTTCCGACTTGGGACCTTCCAACCCCATGGCATCAATGTAGATTTCACCAGTTTTCTCATTTCCCCTCCCCACACCTTACCCAGATCCAACCTTCCAGTTCAGCACCACCCTCATGACCTGTCCCACCTGTCAATCTTCCTTCTCACCTATCTGCCTATAGCACTTTCATCCCACCTCCATCCACCTATAGCACTTTCAGCTACCTTACCCCAGTCCCATTCCCCTCCCATCTATCTCTCCAATCCAAAGCCTCCCAGCCTCATTCCTGATGAAGGGCTTTCGCCCAAAATGTCAATTCTCCTGCTCCTCAGATGCTGCCTGAGCTGCTGTGCTTTTCCAGCACCATATTCTCAACTCTAATCTCTAGCATCTGCAGTCTTCACTTTCACTCTTCTGGATTAATAGTCTAGCAACAATAGTACGAAGCCATTGTCTTCCCTTCATGAATCGTCTTTCTTAACTAGATGTCATTTATTACATGGCAGTAACTATATGCATATTATTAAAGCTCTTAGGCATAAGACCATAAGTTATAAGAGCAGATTTAGGCCATTACACTCCGCGAGTTTACTCTGATATTCAATCACGACATGCTTCTCAACCCCATTCTCCTGCCTTCTCCCTGTTATCCTTGATCCCCTACTCATCTTCACATGTACCTATTATGAATAAGAATTTGGGAGGCACGGTGGCTCAGCGGTTAGCACTGCAGCCTCACAGTGCCAGGGGCCAATGTTCGATTCCAGCCTCGGGCAACTGTCTGTGTGGAGTTTGCACATTCTTCCTGTGTCTGCGTGGGTTTCTTCCAGATACTCCAGTTTCCACCCACAATCCAGGTCAGGTGAATTGGCCGTGCTAAATTGCCCATAGTGTTAGGTGCATTAGTCAGAGGGAAATGGGTCTGGGTAAGTTACTCTTCGGAGGGTCAGTGTGGACTGGTTGGGCTGAAGGGCCTGTTTCCACACTGTAGGGAATCTGATCTAAAATAAGAGAAGACAAGTGTGGTGGTGCCAGCCTCCTTCTGATTCTGGATCCAGAGATTATGACACATTCTCTAACTGGGCTGGGCTCAGTGTAGATCTAACATCAGCTCTTTCAGGCCTTATACAACACACACTCTGAAAGTAACATTAGGTGATCAACGCCATGCTTCCACGCATAGTTAATATTTAATATTAGTTGGGATGGAGTGCAGAATCTACAGCTTTCGATGTTTCTCAACCTTTGGAACAATTCAGTGGAGTCTGTGCTCCACCTGCCTGTGCAGTCTTACAGAAAGCCACCTCCATGTTCACTGTTCAGTTACTGTGGAGTTCAGCCAGGCTCCTGAGACAGAATGTCCAGTCAGAAGGTCTAAAGAAATGGACAGTGAGCACCTCTTTGGCAGAGGCGAGAACAACAGAAGCAATGGGAGTCCTTCAGGGTGAAGGGGCCACCTGTGTGTCTTTTTTAAATTTGTTCACGAGAAGGTGTTGCTCATGCCTAATTGCCATTGGGAAAATTAGGATAAATCTCCTTCTCAAACCACGGCCCTCTACATGGTATAGATGCACTTAAAGTGCCATTAGGAAATGTTGTTATAGAGTCAGAGATGTGCAGCATGTTAACAGACCCTTCAGTCCAAATTGTCCATTCCAACCAGATATCCTAATCTAATCTAGTCCTATTTGCAGCATTTAGCGCACATCCCTCTAAACCCTTCCGATTCATATTCCCATCCAGGTGCCTTTTAAATGTTGTAATTGTACCAGCCTCCCCCACTTCCTCTGGCAGCTCATTCCATACACGCATCAACCTCTGCATGAGTAAGTTGCCTATTAGGTCCCTTATAAATCTTACCCCTCTCACCCTAAACCTATGCCCTCTGTTATAAATCACACAACACCAGGTTAGAGTCCAACAGGTTTATTTGGAAGCACTAGCTTTCAGAGCGCTGTTCCTACATCACAACTACCCGATGAAGGAGCTGTACTCTGAAAGCTAGTGCTTCCAAGTAAACCTGTTGGGCTATAACCTGGTATTGCGTGATTTTTAACATTGTACACCCCAGTCCAACATCAGCACCTCCAAACTATGCCCTCTAGTTTTGGACTCCCCTGCTCTGGCAAAAAGATCTTATCTATTTACCCTATCCAAGCCCATCATGATTTTATAAACCTCTATAAGGTCACCTGTCAGCCTCTGATGCTCCAGGGAAAACAGGCCCAACCTATTCAGCCTCTTCCTATAGCTTGAACCCTCCAAAATTGCCAACATCCATTTCTGAACCCTTTCAAGTTTCACAACGTTGTCCAATAGCAGGGAGACAAGAATTGAACTTGGTATTCCAACAGTGGCCTAACAGTATCCTGTACAGCCACAACATGACATCCCAACTCCTATACTCAATGCACTGACCAATAAAGACAAATGTACCAAATACCTTCTTGACTACCCTGTCTACCTGTAACTCCACCTTCAAGGATCCAGAGAAAATTTAAGAAGGCAGAGTAGCCACAGATAACAAACCATTACAAGAGAATGGGGAGCCCCTTTAAAGGATTTTGTGTTGATGCAGCTATGACCAATGCTCTGGGATGGTGGGTATTAGGTGATCTCCAGGTACCAGCCAGGTTCTATCTGGTCTGCGAGGGTACGGTGGTGCCTGTCCATTGTAGCAATACATTCTGCCCCATGTTATTCCCTTGAGTATCTTAAATCAATGCTGTTGAGTGATTCATCGTTGTCACTATGGACCTGCTCCCAGCAGAAACACAGACAGAGGAGGAGGAGCCACATAATGTTCCACTCTTGGAACTTGCTGTCAGTGCCTCATTCAAACCCACTTTAGCAGAGCCAACAAGATTGATAAGGAAATGAAATACTTAACAACATATTGCAGAGTTGTAGATCACTTACGTGTTCCTCAAACGTATCTCTACGTGGGTTTCTATAATATTTGAATGATTTCCAAAAAAGAACATGTCCTCTTGAAGCTTTTTGACCTCAGGTGAAGTTATTAAAGTTTCCAGAATAAGTACTAGGACAAAGAGTCAGAAAAGATCAGAAATCTAACTAGACGTGGCAAATAAGGGGACAGCTATGAAAACAGGGTGGTTAATGCAGGAATGATAGTGTTATACTTAAATGCTTACACCATACCAAATGAGGTAATTGAGCTTGTAGTGCAGATTCAAGTTGCCAGGTATGATGTTATGGCCCTTACAGAAATATGTCTGCAAGGGCATCAGGGCTGGGCAAAAAATATCCAAGGTTTCACATCCTATTGAAAGGACAAATGGCAGATTGGTTGAGATTTCCTTGTTAGCAAAAAATGCAATTATATCAATAGCAAGAAGTGATATATGGTCAGAAGATGTAGAATCTGTATGAGTCAGGTTGAGGAACTACAACAGTAAAAAGACCCTGATGGGAGTTGTGTATAGGCCTTCTAACCATACTCAGCATGTGGAATGTCAGAAAATAGATCAGGAGATAGATTTGGTATGTAAGGAAGGCAGTATTACAATAATCAATATGGGGACATCAAAATGGGAAAATCAGGTTAATAGCTGATCCCAAGAAAAACAATTCATTGGTCTACGAGGTTTATTTTGGAGCAGCTTGTAATAGGGCCCACTAGGGAACAGGGAATTCTGAATTTGGTGATGTGTAATGAGACATATTAGGGATTAGGGAGCTTAATGTGAAGGAACTCCTAGGAAGCAGCGACTACAATATGATCGAATTCACACTGTACTTTAAGAGGGAGAAGCTGGAAGCAGATATAACACTGTTACAATTGAGGATTCAGAAGCCTGAACACACATATCAGTAAGTTCAGGGACAGCTTCTTCCCAACCGTTCTTAGATAATTGAATGCACTCTCTAGCCTCAAATAATGCTGATCATGCTAATGCTGATCTCTCTTGTACATCCTGTGCAGTGTTACCTGTACATCTCCATTTAAATCTTTTGTTCTGTACATCCTTCATCCTTGCTTACTATGATCTGCCTCCACTGCTCATAAACAAAACTTTTCACTGTACTTCGGTACACGTGGCAATAAATAAATCAAATCAAATGAGAAAAAGGAACTGACTCGAGTTTATTGGAAGGGGAACCTAGCAGGGAAGATGGTGGTGCAGCAATGGTAGGGACTTCTGGGATAATTTGGCAGGCACAATAGAAATTCATCCCAAGGAAGACAAAACATACTAAACGGAGGATGAGGTAACCATGGCTGACAAGGGAAGCAAGAGATCTCATAAAAGCAAAAAAAAAGCATACTATGTGGTTAGAATTAATGGGAAGCCAAATGATTAGAAAGCCTTTACAAACCAGCAGAAGACAATTAAAAGAAAACAATAATGGGGAGAAGATGAAATATGAGGGTAAGCTGGTTCACTAATGTCCTTTAGGGAAGGAAACTGCCGCCTTTATCTGGTCTGGCCTACATGTGACTGCAGACCACAGCAAAGTGGTTGACTGTTAACTGCCCTCTTGGTAATTAGAGTTGGGTAATTAATGCTGACCTAGCCAGCAATGCCCCTATCCCATAAATCAATAAATAAAAAAATAGCTACCGAGCAATATAAGAAAAGATTGCAAGAGTTTTTTTAGATACATGAAAGGCAAGAGACAGTAATTGGACTGCTGGAAATTAGGCTGGAGAAATAGTAATGAGGAATGAAGAAATGGAGGAGGAACTTTGGATCCATCTCCATGGTGGAAGACACTAGTAGCATACCAGCATTCAAAAGAGTCAGAGGACAGAGGTGAGTGTAGTGACCATCACTAAGGCAAAGGTGCTGGGGAAGCTGGAAGGTCTGAATCACCTAGACCAGATGGACTACACCCCAGAGGTCTGAAGGAGTTAGCTGAGAAGATTGTGGAGGCTTTGGTGGTGACCTTTTAGGAATCGCTGGAATCAGGGAGGGACCAAGAGTAATGTAATACCCCTGTTTAAGAAAGGAGGGAGGCATAAGATATGAAACTATAGAACGGTTAGCTTGACTTTGGTCATTGGTAAGATTTTAAAGAATAAGATTGTGGAGTACTTGGAAGTGCATAGTAACATTGGGCTGCGTCAGCATGGCTTCGTCAAGAGTAATATATTGTTGGTCCTTCAGCATTGTTGAGATAAAATCCTAGAATTCCTTCTCTAATTGAATTGTGCATGAATGGCAAAGGAAGAAGGAGTGAAGTGCTTAAATTACCCAGCAAATATCATTTTAATCTTCCTCATGTCTTTTGATAGTTGTTTTATTGGTTATTGTCACACTGCCCCTGGTGGACAGTGTTTGTTATTGAATAATTTGTTAATTTGGTGGTTGGGTTTATTTAAAAAAGAACAAGCCAGTTCTTCCCCAGTGAGAAAACATGGGAATGAGGAGTAGGCCATTTGGCCCTTTGAGCCTGCTTCACCATTTAATATGACTGATCCTCTAAACCAATGCTCTATTCCCACCTTCACCCCATAGCAGCCTCAACTCTTGATCACCTCACAACTCGGGTATGGACAAGCTGACAGTGAAGACAAAAATATCAGTCTACAGTGCCTGCGTTATAAGTACACTGCTGTACAGCCATGAAACGTGCACTACGTATGCCAGACAGGAGAGAAGACCAAGCACCTTCCACTTGAGGAGTATCCACCACATCCTGGGCATATCCTGACAAGACAGAGTGTCCAACATAGCGTTCCTATCTCACACTGGCCTTCCCAGCATGTACACTCTGCTCAGGCAGCATCCACTGCTTGGAAGGTGGCTGCATCCCAAAGGGTATCCTCTATGGAGAACTTGCATCTGCGAAGAGATGCACTGGGTGTCCCCAGCTGCGCTACAAGGGCGTCTGCATGAGGGACATGAAGGTGTTTGATATCGTTATGATAGCAAGCTGGATGAACACCGGATCATCCGGGACGCTGAGGGAGAAATTGAGAGGATGTACAAGGAGGTGGTCACTCCTCAGACACACGATAAGGACAGCTGGATTACAGTCAAGGGGAGGAAAGGGAATCAACAGATAAGGCAGGGATTCCCTGTGGCCGTTCCCCTCAGCAATAAGTATACCTTTTTGGATACTACTGGTGGGGACAGCCTATCAGGGCAAAGCCATAGTTGTCAGGTCTCTGGCACTGAGCCTGACATTGTGGCTCAGAAGGGAAGTGGGGGGAGAATAGAAAAGCGTTAGTGGTAGGGGACTCAATAGTTAGATGATTGACAGGAGATTTTGTGGTGAGGAACAGGACTTCCGGAAGCTATGTTGCCTCCCTGGTGACGGGGTCCAGGAATACGCCGATCAGGTTTACAAGATTCTGAAGGGGGACAGTGAGCAGCCAGAAATCATAGTACATATTGGCACCAATAATATAACCAGGAAAGGGACTGAGGATCTGAAAAGTGACTACAGAGAGTTAGGTTGGAAGCTGAAAAGCAGGACGAGTAGAGTAGTGATCTCAGGTTTGCTACCGGTGCCACGAGATAGTGAGGTAAGGAACAGTCAGCAAATGCAGCTTAACACGTTGCTGCAAAGCTGGTGCAGGAGGGAGGGCTTCAGATACCTGGACCACAGGGGTACCTTCTGGGGAAGGTGGGACCTGTATGTAAAGGACGGTTTGCACCTGAACTGGAGGGGCACAAGTGTCCTGGGTGGGAGATTTGCTCGTGTAGTTTGGGAGGGTTTAAACTAATTTGGCAAGGGGGTCTCAGAGTTACATATCTGAGAGGGGGCAGTTGTAGATGGGTCAGTGACAGGCTGTAGTGAATCTATCAGGAAAGTTTCTCACGCGATAAACAAAGAGATCGGTCGAACTTGAAAGTTGAGTACAGGATTAAAGACAGGATTCTTGGCAGCGTGGAGGAACAGCGGCATCTTGGTGTGCAGGTACGTAGATCCTTAAATGGCCACCCAAGTGGACAGGGTTGCTAAGAAAGCATATAGTGTTTTGGATTTCATTAACAGGGGGATTGAGTTTAAGAGCCATGAGATCTTGTTGCAGCTGTATAAAACTTTGGTTAGACCGCACTTGGAATACTGCGTCCAGTTCTGGTTGCCCTATTATAGGAAAGATGTGGATGCTTTGGAGAGGGTTCAGAGAAGGTTTACCAGGATGCTGCCTGGACTGGAGGTCTTATCTTACGAAGAGAGGTTGACTGAGCTTGGCCTTTTTTCACTGGAAAAAAGAAGGAAGAGAGGGTACCTAATTGAGGTGTATAAGATAATGAGAGGCATAGGTGGAGTTGATAGCCAGAGACTTTTTCCCAAGGCAGAAATTGTGAACATGAGGGGTCATAGTTTTAAGCTGTTTGGCGGAAAGTATAGAGGGGATGTCAGAGGCGGGTTCTTTATGCAGAGAGTTGTGAGAGCATGGAATGCGTTGCCAGCAGCAGTTGTGGAAACGAGGTCATTGGGGATATTTAAGAGACTGCTGGACATGCATCACAGAAATTTGAGGGTTCATACATTAGGTTTATCTTACATGAGGATCAATGGTCGGTGCAACATCGTGGGCTGAAGGGCCTGTTCTGTGCTGTACTGTTCTATGTTCTATGTTCTAATAAAGTGTGTCTGCTTTAACGCAAGGAATATCAGAAATAGGAGCGACGAACTTAGAATATGGATTAGTGCTTGGGGCTATGTTGCTGTGGCCATACCAGAGACATGGATTTCACAGGGGCAGGCATGGTTGCTAGATGTTCCAAGGTTTAGAACATTTAAAAAGAACAGGGAGGATGGAAAAAGAGGAGAGAGTGTAGCATTGCTAATCAGAGAGTGTATCACAGCTACAGAAACAAAGGTTGTTGAGGAAGGCTTGTCTACTGAGTCAGTATGGGTGGTGGTTAGGAACAGCAAGAGAACAGCCGCCTCATTGGGGGTTTTCTACAGACCACCTAATAGCAGTAGAGAGATTGAAGAACTCATAAGCTGGCAGATTTTGGAAAAATGCAGATGTGGCAGAGTTGTTCTTATGGGTGATTACAACTTTCCCAATATCGACTGGAACCTCCTAAGTGTAGATGGTTTGGATGGAGCCGCTCTTGTCAGGTGTGTTCAGGAGGGTTTCCTTAATCAGTATGTCAACAGGCTGACGAGGGGAGAAGCCATTTTGGATTTGGTGCTCGGCAATGTGACAGGTGTCAGATCTCGCGGTGGGAGAACACTTTGGTGACAGTGACCACAACCGCCTCACATTTAGCATAGCCTTGGAGAGGGAAAGGAGCAGTTACCAAGGTAAAATATTTAATTGGGGAAAAGGAAACTATGACGCTATCAGACAGGAGTTGGGAAGTACAGACTGGGAGCAATTGTTCCACAGAAAGGGCACAGCAGACATGTGGAGATTATTTAAGGAGCTGTTGTTGCGAGTGATGCACAAATTTGTTCCTCTGAGACTGTAGAGAAGAAGTAAGATTAAGGAACCTTGGATGACGAGAACAGAGGAGTTTCTTGTCAAAAGGAAGAAGGCAGCTTATGTAAGGTGGAGGAAGCAAGGATCTAGCACAGCTTTAGAGGATTACAGACTTGTTAGAAAGGAGCTCACAAATGGACTGAGGAGAGCCAGGAGGGGGCACAAAAAAGGCTTGGCAGGAAGGATTAGTTAGAACCCAAAGGCATTTTACTCATACGTGAGGAATAAGAGAATGATCAGAGAGAAGGTAGGGCAGATCAGGGATAGTGTAGGAAATTTGTGCGTGGAGTCTGAGCAGATAGGGGAAGCTCTAAATGAGTTTTTTGCTTCAGTTTTCACTAAGGAAAGGGACCTCATTGTGAATGAAAATATCAAGGAGCAGGGATACAGGCTTGACCAGATTAAGATTGATGAAGTTGATGTGCTGGAAACTTTGGCAAATATTAAGATTGATAAGTCCCCAGGGCCAGACCAAATTTATTCTAAGCTGCTCCAGGAAGTGAGAAAGGAGGTTGCTAAGCCGCTGGTGAAGATCTTTGCTTCCTCACTCTCCACAGGAGTCATACTGGAGGATTGGAAAGAGGCAAATGTTCTTTGTCTTTTCAAGAAAGGTAACAGAGAAATCCCTGGCAATTACAGACCAGTTAGTCTTACATTTGTGGTCAGCAAGGTTTTGGAAAGAATTCTGAGGCATAGGATTTAAGACTATTTGGAAAAGCATAGCGTGATTAAAGGCAGTCAGCACGGCTTTGTGAGGAGCAGGTCATGCCTCACAAATCTTATTGAGTTCTTTGAGGAGGTGACGAGACAGGTTAATGAAGGTCGAGCAGTGGACATGGTGTATATGATCTTCAGCAAGGCATTTGATAAGGTTCCCCATGGTAGGCTCATTCATAAAGTCAGGAGGTATGGAATACAGGGAGATTTGGCTATCTGGGTTCAGAATTGGTTGGCTGACCACATACAGATGTGACCCCTGTGACCGGGATTGTCACTCCAGCATTGGTCCCTTCAGCCACAAGCGACATTGCTTCAAAGAAGCAGCAAGCTAGAACAACAAGGATGTAACCCATGACTGAAAGGGGCCTCTCACACCCCATAGCTCATGATCCTTTTTAAATCTGAAAATGTATCACAATTCTTTCAGGAATATATTCACTAACTTGATCCCAACAGCCTTCTATGATGGAGAATACCTTAGGTTAAATACCCTTTTGAGTGAAGAAAGTTCTCATCTCACTCATAAATGGTCTACCCTATATCCTCAGAATATGAACCCTAGTTCTTTGCTCTCCCAGGTAGGAAAAACATTCTCCCTACATCTAGTCTGTCCAGCCATGTTAGAACTTTGTACATTTCAATCAGATCCCCTCTCACCCTTTTCTGGGCCGACCATAAACTGCTCCAAGTGTTGACTAACTCGTGTTTTATGCAGTTCCAAATAATCTCCCTGTTTTTATATTCTATGCTGCAACGAATAAAATCAAGCTTCACCAAACATACCTTGTCCAAGTACCTTCAGAAATCCCTAAACATGTATGCTAAAGTCCCTTTGTTCCTCTATACTTCCTAGTATCCTGCAACTTATTGTTTATTGTCTTACCTTGTTAGCCTTCCCAAACCCATTATCTTATGTTCCTCTGGATTGAACTACATTTGCCACTCGGTTGACCTGATTGGTGCACTGAAAGCTTCTTACAATCCACAGTTTTATTTTTCAAGCACTCAGCCACTTTTTGCATCACCTGCAAACTTCTGAACCATCTCCCCTGCATTTGGATCCAAATCGTTTCTCCCCATACCACAGGGAACAAGAGAGTCTGTGCTGGCCCTGTGGAACTCCAATGGAAACAGCTTTCCAGCCACAAACAGAGCCATAGATAAATAATTGATGCTTCCTGCCTCTGAGCCAAATTTGGATCTAAATTACCACTCTTCCTTGGGTCCCATGGAGTACTTCTCTTCTGAGCTGGCTGCCAATTGTGGAAAATGACTGAAACAGTGCTAAAATCCATGTAGATAAACCATGCTCAAAAGGGAGGTGGTGGCATAGTGGTATTGCCACTGGGTAACTTCATCCAGTAACACAGGCCAGTGAAATGGGTTCAAACCCCACCAAGGTGAAATTTCAATTAGTAAAAATCTGCAATTAATTGGCAAGTGTTGCTTTTAAACAAAAACAACCTTAAGGGAAGGAAATGTCACCTGTACCTGATATAGCTTACATGTGATTTCAGACCTACAGCAAAGTGGTTGACTCTTAGCATGCTAAGTGGCAATGAAGGATGGGCAATAAATGCTGACCCTACAGTAATACCACATCCCATGAATGAGTAAGAAAAAAAATGCACTACCATCATTGACCCTCCTTGCTACTTCTTCAAAAGGTTCAATCATGGTAGCGCGGTGGCTCAGTGGTTAGCATTGCTGCCTCATAGCGCCAAGGACCCAGGTTCAATTCTGTCTTCGGGTGACTGTGTGGAGTTTGCACATTTTCCCCGGGTTTCCTGGGTGCTCTGATTTCCTCCCACAGTCCAAAGGTGTGCAGGTTCGGTGGAATTGGCAGGGTTACAGGGATGGGGTAGGAGGAATGGGTCTGGATGGGATGGTCTTCGGAGGGTTGGTGTAGACATGATGGGCCAAATGACCTGCTTCCACACTGTAGGGATTCTATGTATCATGCTTTAAAAAATCCCTACTGGCCACTTTTGGTTAATTTACATCTTTCTAAATGGAAACGTATTCTGGCCCTCAGAATATTTTCCAGAACACTGACTTGAAATGGAAACAGTCCAAGACCTGGTGTTACTTGCACCGATATCAATTAACTTTTTGTTGTTAGATGTATTCCAGAAAATATGAAGGCCAACATCAGCAGATTATTCAGACATGACTTAAGAGAGTCAGTGAAATAACAGCAAACTGACATGACCTCATTGCTTCAAATTAAAAGTGAAGAGAATATAAATTGTTAAACGTTTTCTTTGAACATGTCAGTGCTGACTCAGAGTTCTTCAAAAGGCTGGTAATGTAATTTTTTCTTCCCTAGAGTGTTTTACAAAACGTTCTAATAAAATGGTTTCTTCACCACCAACCGCAATTGCTATTACTATGGTGATGAGAGAAAAACAATCTTCATTCAAAACCTGTTTTCTTTCTGATTTGCTTCTCAATCAATCTGCAAAACTGCAATATCTTCCAGTCATTTCAGTCATTGATTATTTTTGTTTGGTGCCAGCTAACCACTGATGTTCTAAATGATTTGCCCGTGTTCAACTTGTTTAAAATATAGGAGAATGAGCTCACTGGGATAAATTCACATCATACTCCTCAAGGTAAACACTGAAACATACAATCACCTGGCCCATTGTTTGGGGATGCATTTTGAATGCTTTAATATCTGTAGTCTCTGGCATCTCCAAATTATAGATTAATCATACTATGGTTAGCCCAGTGGTTAAATTACTGATGTAGATTTACTTTGGTAAATATTAAAGCACTGACAGCAGATGTTAAACTGACCCCTTCAACATTCATGCAGCATAACCCAGTGATCCTGACAGTGCCAAATATTTCACCGGTTGGTACAACACTGCCATGAGAATGTGACCGACAGCTCTTCAGGCTTTTCAACTCCCCTGAACAAGACAAAAGAGTTACCCAACTCTCCTCACAGGTTGTGCCCTTTTATGAACTTCTGAAAACTAAAACAATGTTTCAGTCAGTAAATCCTTGGTATTTTTTGAAAGCCGTTAGCAGCATAAATGTTATGACACAGTGTGTAATGAAGTTCTCGAGGAATGACCATTATCTGCATCAAACTGTGTCATGGCACCAGCTCTAGGGACACAAGAACCAGTAAACTTGGGCGTGCAAATCATAATGTGTAACTAATCACTGAGTTCACAGCAAGGATTAAGCTCCTTCAGGCAAACTAGCTTTGTCTGGCGTTCAAATGTTAATGAGGGTCAGGTCATTAGAAGAAAAACGTGTCTTGTAGAGTTTATTGAAAAACACTCAATGTACATTTTTCACCATTTATTGAACATTTGCTGCCTTAGGAGATTTCCTGAATCAGCAGCGATTTGTTTTGTGATTGGTTTGAATAATCTACTCTAAAACAGAGACAGACATCTCGATGTTCAATGTCCAGTAATGACCCTAATAGAACTTACTAATAGATCCTGTTTAAAAATCAGGATTTTTTTAAAGTTCAAATTAACCTTCTATGTAAATCAATGACGTTACCTTTAATCGAAAGATGCACTTCTTAGGACCACTTTGTCGATGCCCATGACTACTCTGTCGGCCTGCTGGTGCAATATTTAGCCTTGGGTAGGTTGTAAATTTCCCCATTTAACAGTTAAAAACACCCATCGATCAGCTTGTTTTCATCATGAACTTTACTTCTTGCAACTGATTTTATTCCTGTTCCTGATCTCTATCACAATTTCTAAATCTCAAAATTCAATTTTTATTCTTGCCTCTGAATTCCAGCATTGCCTCACCCAACCTAACCCTATAATCTCCTTTAACTTGATTTGAAGCTGCTGGTGTTGGACTGGGGTGGAAAAAGTTAAAAATCACACAACACATTGAACAAACCTAGATTGCTGTTAAGTCTTTAATCAATTCAAATAGGAATGGAGGTTTTGATTCATTAATGTATAATTCCCAGAACTTCTTTCAAATCTCATTCCTGAGATAAGTTAAGGTTTTATTTTTAAAAAGGTGGCATCTCAGCTCAGGTAATGCATTAAAGGCATGAGGTTAGAGTCTGTTTGTATCCCAACCTTGAGTCAGATTGGTTCTGTTTCCAAAGTAGGAATTGATCAAATATCACATGAACTGACTGCCTATAGATTATGTGCTTTTTGAACAAAATAGAATGTAGCTGCAAATACAAATCTGCAAATGCAAATTTACCCCATAGACTTATATATGTATGTACGCGCGTGAGGAGAGAGAGAGAGAGAGAGTGTGTGTGTGGAAGGGGGACAGAGTGTGTGAGTGTGTGCGTGTGCTTGATAGAGTGTGTGCATGAGTGTGATGGAGCGTATGCCTGTGAGACGGTGTGCGCATGAGTGTGAGTGTGGGTGTGTGTGTGAGTCAGAGAGAGAGCAAGTGTATGAGAGAGGGTCTGTGTGAGTGTGTGAGTGTGATGGTGTGTAAGAGTGTGTGTGTTTTAATGCTTGTGTGTGAGTGAGAGTACCTGGTGTAGTGGGGTTACCTGAAGTGTGACATGAACCTGAGATCCTGGTTGAGGCCGTCCTCATGGCTACCGAACTTGGCTATCAGCTTCTGCTTGGCGACTTTGCATTGTTGGGTATCCCAAAGTCCACCTTGAAGAATGGTCACCTGAAGATCTGAGGCCATGTCCTTGACTGCTGAAGTGTTCCCCGACTGGCGAGATTTCGAAGCTACTTGGATGCTGCCTGAACTGCTGTGCTCTTCCAGCACCACTAATCCAGATTATTGTGCGGTCTCCATTCATCCATTGTCATAGCGTCTGCTTGGTCTCGCTAATATATGAAGCCTCAGGGCATCCTTGCCTGCAGCATATAAGATAGACAACGTTGGCCGAGTCACAGCAATCTAGGTTTGCTCAATCCATCGCATCACTTGTATGACATTTTGATCTTTTACTAAATTCTGTGTCCTATAATCCTGCCCCATTAGCTACCTGATGAAGGATCAGTGCTCCGAAAGCTTGTACTTGCAAATAAATCTGTTGGACTTTAACCTGGTGCTGTGTGATTTTTTAACCTCCTTCATCTTGGCATTCCACTAAACTCTTCTGACTCTGGCCTTTTTTGCATTTATTTACCACTGAGGACAGGACTTGCATGCTATAGTCACATCCCTGGAACTCCTTTCATTAAATCATAGAATCCCTACACTACTGAAAGTGGCCATTTGGCCCATCATGTCTACACCGATCCTCCAAAGAGCATCCCATCCACACCCGTAACCCCACATTTACCATAGTTAGCCCACCTAACCAGTACAATGTGAACAAGTTTAGCACTGCCAATCCACCCAACCTACACATCTTTAGACTGTGGGAGGAAACCAGAGGAATCGCGCACAGACATGGGGAGAACGTGCCCACAGAGACAGTCACCTGAGGCTGGATTTGAACCTGGATCCCAGATGCTGTGAGGCTGCAATGCTAACCACTGTGTCGCTGTCGCATCCTTTCTTAAAATTCTTCCTATCCAGTTGTCTTCCTCAAAATCCATCTCTTTAACAAAGGTTTAGTCACCCTTCCTGATCTCTACCTTCCCGTCTCATTTTCTGATTCTCATGAATCTATTCATGAAGTGCCTTGGACCATCTTCTGTTCTAAAAATATAGTTTAATTCTTGGGATGGCTGGACTGATGTATGAAGGGAGACAGGATCAGATAGGACTATACTTTCTGGAGTTTAAGAAGAATGAAGGTTGGGGGGAGAGGCAGGGAGGTGGTGTGGGTGGGAGGACCTGAGAGGATCTGTAAAATTATGACAGAACTAGACAAGGTAAATGCAGGAAGGATGTTCCTGATGAGAAAGTCCAGAGAGTTTGGAACCAGGGATCATAGTCTAAGAATATGGGTAAACCATTCAAGCCTGAGATGAGAAAAGACCTCCTCCCTCAGAGAGTGGTCAATCTGTGGAATTGTCTTGCACAGAAAGCATTTGAGGCCAAAACATTGAATTTGTCTAAGAAGGAATTAGATATAGTTTTACAGATATAGGGAGCAAAGGGTATGGGGAATGGAGGAAGCAGGAACTGAATACTGAATCGGATAATGAGCACAATCATATTGAAAGGCAAACAGGCCTGCTCCTGCCCCTATTTTCTATGTGTCTATGTTTCTATGGCATACTATAAATGCAAGCTGTTTCGTTTGCTTGCAGTGATTTTTTTCACATGCCATATAATCACTTCAAGTACCAGGTGAATAATACAGATATTACTAAGACTCTAAAAAGGAGAAATGAATTCAATTCCAACAGTGTATAAGACAGATATCAAAGCCTTGATAAAAGCTTTAAATGATCTTTAACTCATCTATTTTTCAGAAGAAGATCTTTAAAAAAACAAATACAAAAACATACTGTTTGGATCTTGGAGATACAGTGAACAACTTACCAGCACTGAATATTTTTTAGTTAAGTGGAATTAGCTGATTCATGTTACTAAATAATAATCAAATTCATTATTTTTGGAAATGTAACAGGTAGGTGATCATTTCAACCAATCACAATTAAAGTGTAGATGCTTGACATTTGCCACTTTTGAGCATGATGCCTGGGACAGGCCAACAGACATATTAAAAACATAATGTGGATGCTGGAGATTGATAATAAAAACAGAAATTGCTGGAGAAGCTCAACGGGTCTGGCAGCATCTCTGAAAAGAGAAACAGAGTTAGTATTTTCAGTCCAATATGACTTATACAGAACCTGAAGAAGAATCATACAAAAGACATTATTTCCCTCGAGAGAATATGGAGGGGATTTATGAGAATGTTGCTAGGATTTGGAAATTGGGTGAGGGTGAAAGATTGGATAGGTGAGGGTTATTTTCATTAAAACAGAGGAGGCTGAGGGGTAATTAAACCAAGATGTGCAAAATAATGAGCTTGGATAGGGAAAATCTGTTTCCACTTGTGGATAGGCCAATTGCCAGGACGCACAGATTTAAGGTGATTAGAGGGGGCATGAGTAAACCACTTTAACCCAGAGGGTGGTGGGTGGCCTAGTTTGGTGGTGGAGGCAGAAATCCTCAATTCATTGAGGAGGAACCTGGCTCTGCACCTGAAGCCACAAGACTACAGACAAGGCACATGTAAATTGGTTCAAATGGGTGCTGCTGATTTAAGCTGCCAGCTGCAGGAATCGATGGTCTGAATGACCTTTATCTGCAACCTTTCTATAAATCTCTGGAAAAAGAAAGGTGTGAATAAAGGAAGAGAAAATAGGAACAAGAGTTATGAGAAAAGTGAAATGTGAGGATTTAAGGCAATATTAAAAAGAAGGAAGCAAATGAAAGTGGGGGAATAACAAACGAGGAAAATAAAAATAAGGGACAGAATGAGAAAGGTTAGAAGAGATGCGAATGCAAATTAGAGAAAGGTCAAGGCAGCAAGAAAGGAAAGTGAAAGAGCAGAGGAGAAAATAAAGGGAATGGAAAAAAGGGAATCATTAAATAAAAAAATGAGAATGGATGAGTGGATACAAGAGAGAGATAAGGAATGTGGCAGGAATAAAATATAAAGGGGTATTATAAGGAGGTGGGAAAATGAGAACGAAAAATAAGAAGGAACAAAAAGCCAATGTAGTCAGACAGAGGGACTGAAGGAGACAAATTCTGAAAGAAAGGCTTACTGATTGATGGAGAGAATGAATGAGAAATTACAATCAAGTAATCGGGAAACAAGAAGTCTATATTTTCATATTACTGTAGTTTTAAAGTGTTAACATGTAAACATGCTGCAGCTGGGGTTAAAATAATGAAAATCTAACATCTGGGCTGGAATGTAAAAGTCAGAATGCTGAACTCAGCGTTTGTGGTTTGATGAAATAATATGATTCTGTTGTCTGCTTGTGAGTTTTGAGAAGTTGGTCACTCTGAGTGTATTTCATTCCCCACTACAGCATTTATAGAATTGTTTATGCCAGTGACTGACCTTAAACACACGTACAGTCATCAAGTCATAGAATCAGACAGCACAGAAACAGACCCTTCAGTCCAGTTCATCTGTGCCAAACAGTCACCCAAACATGACCTAATCGCATCGGCCAGCATTTGGCCCATAACACTCTAAACCCTTCCTATTCATATATCCATCCAAATGATTTTTAAATGTTGTAATTGTACCAGCTGCTACCACTTAAGGTGTGAAAAAGTTACCCCTTAGGTTCTTTTTAAATCTTTCCCCTCTCATGTTAAAACTAATCCAAACCTAGTTTTGGATTCCCCCAACCTGGGGAAAAGATCTTGGCTATTCACCCTATCCATACCCTTATGCTTCTGTAAACCTCTATAAGGTCATCCCCCAGCCTGCAACACTCCAGGGAAAATGACCCAGGCCTATTTAGCCTCTCCATATAGCTCAAACCCTCCAGTCCCTACAACATGCTTGTAAATCTTTTATGATCACTTTCAAGTTTAACAACATTCTTCCTATGGAAGGACAAGCAGTATGGAGTATTCTAAAAGTGACCTAACCAATGTCCTGAACAGCTGCTACATGACATCCCAACTCCTATAATCAATGTTCTGACATGAAAGCAAGTGTGCCAGATGACAATTTCATCACCCTGTCTACCTGTGATTCCATTTTAAAGAACTATGTACTTGCACCCGAAGGTCTCTCAGTTTGACAATACTCCCTAGACCCTATCATTAACTGTGTAAGTCCCTGCCCTGATTTGCCTCACCAAAATGCAACATCTCACATTTTTCTGAATTAAATCCATCTGCCACTCCTCAGCCCATTGTGAAAAAGCAATTAAACATTTCAAGACGAACGCTTGTCTATGTTTTTTGTGATCCAAAATCAATTAATATTTGAAAAGTCGATTATATTGCACAGGACAAGGTCAGAAATAAAAATCTATTAAACAATTGTAACAAGGTGAATAAGATGTTGACGGATGAATTTAATACCTTTTATACAAATACAGAGGATAAGCTATTGCGATTAGAAGAGAAATTACAGGAATTGGAGAATTGAGTAAACGATAAAAGTTATCAGGATTAATAGGGAGTGCAGAATAACCAGACTAGCTGTGATCATATGAAGTGGTGGAGCAGGCCTGAGAGACTAAATGGCTTACTCCTTCCCTGGATTCGCATGTTCATAACAATCAGGAGTTGATACAACCTATAGGATCAAGGTAAATAGATAGAAGGAGATCTGTATAAACAAATAAAGCAGGACGCTGGACATTATATATGATGTGGAAGCACTGACCTCTACACCGCTGAAGCCAAACGCCAACTCGAGGACACCTCTTCCTACTGCTCCCTCGACCATGACCCCACCCCCCATCACCAATGCATCATCTCCCAGACATACAGAACCTCATCACCTCAGGAGATCTCCCACCCACAGCTTCCAACCTCATAGTCCGGGAACCCCGCACTGCCCAGTTCTACCTCCTTCCCAAGATCCACAAGTCTGACCACCCTGGCCGACCCATTGACTCAGCATGCTCCTGCCCCACTGAACTCATCTCTACCTACCTCGACACTGTCCTATCCCCCCTAGTCCAGGAACTCCCCACATACATTCGAGACACCACCCACGCCCTCCACCTCCTCCAAGACTTCCGTTTCCCCGGCCCCCAATGCCTCATCTTCACCATGGATATCCAATCCCTCTACACCTCCATTCGCCATGACCAGGGCCTCCAAGCCCTCAGTTTTTTCCTCTCCAGACGTCCCCAACAGTACCCTTCCACTGACACTCTCATTCGTTTGGCCGAACTGGTCCTCACCCTTAACAATTTCTCCTTTGAATCCTCCCACTTCCTCCAGACCAAAGACGTAGCCATGGGCACACGTATGGGCCCCAGCTATGCCTGTCTCTTTGTTGGCTATGTAGAACAGTTGATCTTCCGTAATTACACCGGCACCACTCCCCACCTCTTCCTCCGCTACATTGATGACTGCATTGGCGCCACCTCTTGCTCCCGCGAGAAGGTTGAGCAATTCATCAACTTCACCAACACATTCCACCCTGACCTTAAATTTACCTGGACCATCTGACACCTCGCTCCCCTTCCTGGACCTCTCCATCTCCATTAGTGATGACCGACTTGACACTGACATTTTTTACAAACCCACCGACTCCCATAGCTACCTGGATTACACCTCTTCCCACCCTATCTCTTGCAAAAATGCCATCCCGTATTCCCAATTTCTCCGCCTCCGCCGTATCTGCTCCCAGGAGGACCAGTTCCACCATAGAACACACCAGATGGCCTCCTTCTTTAGAGACCGCAATTTCCCTTCCTACGTGGTTAAAGATGCCCTCCAACGCATCTCGTCCACATCCCGCACCTCCGCCCTCAGACCCCACCCCTCCAACCGTAACAAGGACAGAACGCCCCTGGTGCTCACCTTCCACCCTACAAACCTTCACATAAACCAAATCATCCGCCGACATTTCCGCCACCTCCAAAAAGACCCCACCACCAGGGATATATTTCCCTCCCCACCCCTTTCCGCCTTCCGCAAAGACCATTCCCTCCGCGACTACCTGGTCAGGTCCACACCCCCCTACGACCCACCCTCCCATTCTGGCACTTTCCCCTGCCACCGCAGGAACTGTAAAACCTGTGCCCACACCTCCTCCCTCACCTCTATACAAGGTCCTAAAGGAGCCTTCCACATCCATCAAAGTTTCACCTGCACATCCACTAATATCATTTATTGTATCCGTTGCTCCCGATGCGGTCTCCTCTACATTGGGGAGACTGGGCGCCTCCTAGCAGAGCGCTTTAGGGAACATCTCCGAGACACCCGCACCAATCAACCACACCGCCCCGTGGCCCAACATTTCAACTCCCCCTCCCACTCTGCCGAGGACATGGAGGTCCTTGGCCTCCTTCACCACCGCTCCCTCACCACCAGACGCCTGGAGGAAGAACGCCTCATCTTCCGCCTTGGAACACTTCAACCCCAGGGTATCAATGTGGACTTCAACAGCTTCCTCATTTCCCCTTCCCCCACCTCATCCTAGTTTCAAACTTCCAGCTCAGCACTGTCTCCTTGACTTGTCCGGACTTGTCCGACCTGCCTATCTTCTTTTCCACCTATCCACTCCACCCTCTCCTCCTTGACCTACCTTCATCTCCTCCCCCAATCACCCATTGTACTCTATGCTACTCTCTCCCCACCCCCACCCTCCTCTAGCTTATCTCTCCACGCTTCAGGCTCACTGCCTTTATTCCTGATGAAGGGCTTTTGCCCGAAACGTTGATTTCGCTGCTAGTTGGATGCTGCCTGAACTGCTGTGCTCTTCCAGCACCACTAATCCTGATGTGGAAGTGCCAGCTTTGGACTGGGGTGCACAAAGTCAGAAGTCACATGAGAGCAGGTTATAGTCCAACAAGTGTATTTGAAATCACAGTCTTTAGGAGCACTGCTCCTTTCTCACTTCACCATTATATAAGCAATAACCAGTCGGGAGTACAATCTCCAGAAAGCAAAATGGATAAAGTAGAAATGAAGTCAACACAGGCACAATGGGCCAAATGGCCACCCGCTGTGCTTCGACTATCCAACGGTCTTGTAATTCTGAGGATGGCTCCCACCTTTTTCAAAGGAATTGGTAAACCAGCTTTTTTTAAACAACAAACCATTCACTTTCTGGTTCTTTTTTCTCAAAGGCACAACATGTTAATGGCTGCAAGAGACATTTCTTACTTATGTGCTATAGAAAATGTATCCTTACTTACCATAACTGACATCAATGTGAAATCTGCATCGAAGTTTCTGCGATCTGACATACTTCCAGGGTCACTTCATGTAAGTCACTTTGAAATCCTTCGAAAGTAAAAGTAAAAGGAAATTAAGGAAGTAACCCAAGAATTAGTGGGATGCATTGGTGCATTAATTCCCTAGATTCTGGAACGGTTCTTACAGATTGAAGAGTTTAAGTTCTCTATTTTAAAAGGGAGAGAAAAGTGGGAATTATAGACCAATCACCACAATGTCAGTAGTGAGGAAAATGCTTTGATTTGATTTGATTTATTGTTGTCACGTGGTACCTAATTAGAGTGAGGTGTTTTGCATTGTGTGCAGTACAGGCAGATCATAGCATACGAGGACATATAGATCACAGGATGATTGAACAGAGCGATGTATAAAAGGCTATGGCTGCATAGGAGATACACAAAAGAAAGATCAATATTTGATTTGAAATTTGAGAGGTCCATTCAGCAAACTAGTAACAGCGGGAAGAAGCGGTTCTTGAACCTATTGATATGTGTGTTTAAGCTTCTGTATCTTCTGCCTGACAGAAGAGGTTGGAAGAGAGTGGGAGGGGTCTTTGATGATGTTGGCTGCCTTTCCGTGGCAACGAGAAGTGTAAATGGAGTAGTAGGTAGTTGGTATGTGTGATGTCCTGAGCTGTGTTTACAACTTCCTGTTGTTTCTTATGGTCCTGGGCAGAGCAGCTGCTGTATCAAGCTGTGATGCACCCAGATAGAATCTTTTCTGTGGTTCACCTTTAGAAATTGGTAAGGGTCCTTATGGATATGCTGAATTTCCTTAGCATCCTGAGGAAGAAGAGGTATTGTTGTGCCTTCTTGACTGCTGCATTAACATGGGGGGTCCAGGTCAGATTGTCGATTATTGTCACTCCTACGTCCTCAACTCACTCCACCTCATCTCCATTGGTGTAGATAGGGGCGTTCTTCCTCCTTTCTTCTTGAAGTCAATGATCAGTTCTTTAGCTTTGCTAACATTGAAAGAGAGATTGTTATCTTTGCACCACGACACTGAGCACTCTATCTCCTTCCCATATTCTAACTTGTCATTGTTTGACAAGTCCATGATAAAGGGTTCATAACTGAGCCCTTGGAAATATCCTTTCCATATATTTCTATCTGAGTCAGTAAGAATAATCCAAGGTTGGTAGGAGCCCAAAATGCTGCAGACCTGGCCCATGGCAAGACCAGTCCTGGTGCCCTTTGATATGTACAGGCCCAGCTAGAAGCTGCCATCCTGGGAAAAACATCAACAATAACAATACCACCACAGCATTGTTCCCTGCGACAGGTAATTTGTCATTACACTGACTTCAAAATTACCAGCTGGATCAGACGAATCTCATGAACTGCTTGTTTGTCTCTCAGCCCCGGTTTTATGAAGACTGGAAGCGATAGTACTGTCCAATTATGTGCAGCCATGCAAGCATCCTGTTCTGAACAAAAAGCTTTTTCTGTCGAGACTTCTCCTCTGTCTTGAAGGTCCTCTCCTCTGTTGTGAGGGCCTCTCTCTTCATGAAAGTCTCTTCTCTTTGTGAGGGCCTCTTCTATGTTGTGAGGCCTTCTTGTGTAATGAAAGACCCTCCACCATCATGATGGCGCCTCTTCTGTTGTGAAGCTTCTTCTCGTCTATTACGAGGGCCTTGCCCCTATCATTGGATTTTTGTGTCTGTCACAGGGGGCCCTGCTGCGTATCTATCTCTACAGCAAAGATTTAGGAATGCGGCTGCTGATGAAAAGTTACGGGCAGGAAACTGGAAGAACACTGCAAGCCAGGCAGCATCAGGAGGTGAATAAATCAAAGTTTCGGGTGTAACCCTTCTTCAGTTCTGGGGGTGGGTGTGGGGGGAGCTACAGATAAATTGGGAGGTGGGGGCAGGGTGGTGAAGTGGGGATAGCTGAAGACAGGTAGAGGGTACAGCCTGGTTGGTCAATGGGAGGAATGAATCTGGTTGGTGGCAGGGAGCAGTGGAAGGGAAGGGGAGGGGCTAGGAAGGGAGTCGGGGGATGAGAAGGGAGTTTAATTGAAATTGGAGAACTCACTGTTGAGTCATCTGGGCTGTAGATTCCCAGGCGGAGATAAGGTGTTGTTCCTCCAATAGGAGCTGTGGTTTGTTTTGGCAATGGAGGAGGCCAAGGAAGTTATGTCAGAAAGGGAGTGGTTGGGGGAATTGACTTGGGTGGTGACTGGGAGGTCTGGTTGGTCCCTACGGAGCCGGCTGAGATACTTGGCGAAGCGTTCCCTACATTTAGGCTCAGACTCTCCGACGTAGAGAGCACCATATCGGGAG
Source organism: Chiloscyllium punctatum (assembly GCF_047496795.1). Taxonomy (NCBI): domain Eukaryota; kingdom Metazoa; phylum Chordata; class Chondrichthyes; order Orectolobiformes; family Hemiscylliidae; genus Chiloscyllium; species Chiloscyllium punctatum. Next base: position 141,978,076 of record NC_092739.1, on the reverse strand, counting down.
CACCTGATGCAGTAAACTAGGTTGGAGGAGAGGTAGATGAACCTCTGTCTCACCTGGAAGTTGTGTTTGGGGCCCTGGATGGAGGTGAGGGGTGTGGGGAACCTGCAGGTTTTGCACCTTTTCTTATTGCAGGCGAAGGTACCTGGGGGTTCGGTGGTGGAGGTGGCATGAACCAAGGACTGTCGGAGGGAACGGTTTTTGTGGAAGGCTGAGAGGGGTAGGGAAGAGAAGATGTTCTTAGTGGTGGGGTGTATTTTGAGTTGGTGGAAGCGTTTGAGGATGATGCATTGGATGCGGAGACTAGTGGGGTGGTAGGTGAGAACAAGGGGGACTCTTCCTTTATTGCGTTGGGAGTAGGGAGGTTTAGAGCAGTGGAACAGGGACTCGAGGAGCACATTGTTCAAAATAGGTGCACATCTGGGATACTCGTGAGTGGAATGTCTCCTCATCTGAGCAGTTGCAGCGGAAGCGGAGGAATTGGGAGAATGGGATGGAGTTCTTGCAGGATACTGGGTGGGAGGAGGTATAGTCCAAGTAGTTATGGAGTCTGTAGGTTTGTAATAGACAACCGAGTGGAGACCCTCATTGGAGGTGGAAATGGTGAAATCAAGAAAGGGGAGGGAGGTGTCTGAAATGGACCAAGTGAATTTGAGGGCAGGGTGGAAGTTGTGGGCACTCATCTCACCAAGGCTCATGGACTACAAGTCTCACAATTGCATGCATCATTTCCATTCAACAGCTCTCATCCAGCTCATCCTCCCAAACTAGTCACCCCTTCCTGCCTTCTGCACCACAACTGCTCCAGAATCACTATGACTGCTCCTCCAGGCACTTCCATTAGGTCCAACCCTCTCAGAGCTGTCTTTGCAGGAGAAACTAGCCCATCACCCCCCTAGACTGATGTCTCCACAATACCTGACTCACAATACCTGTAACCTGACCACTTGATTTGCCTGACTGACTGCGGTTCAATACCTGATTGCAAGCAAGCTTTTCCATTTTCAGAATTCTGAATATCATCAGATCAGCCATGATCTTACTGAATGACAGAGCAGGTTTGAAGGGTTGAATACTCTATTCCTGCCCCTAACTTGCATGTCTGCATATTGATGAGATGCATATTCCTCGACTTGGGAGGAACGAGTGCCTGACTGACTATAGACAATCCTCCGGACTGGACCTCCTTGACTGACTGTGGCAGTACCCCCTTACTGTCTGCAGTCCTTCACCTCATTAAGGACAGCTTCCCTTGGACAGTCAGACATTTGCTTGAAGTATATGCAGTATGTTTGCTGTTTAAACTGTTGACTCATGCTGTAGGGGTGACATTGATGTACCACAGGGCTGCACAGCATCATGTCCACCCCTTGACAGTTTGGTGCCCCTTACCATAACTTGCCCGCCACTTCCTCAGCACTAGAAAACAACACAAGACACAGAGATTGGCAGCTTTTAACTGAGCACTGATGAGTCTGTGCGCTAGAAAAGCAATGTGGCCATCACAGAGGCTGGCAGCATCCAAGTAAATGGTAAATGTAACACTGAAGATGCATGAGTCCATATGAACAGAAAAGCATCTCGTGGAGATGTCTGTCCCAATTTGCAAAGTGACCTGGCAGAAGCATCCCCATTCCAGGTATTCCTGATCTGAGTTGAAAAATGGAGTTGGAGTTGGTCTGAGAGCAGGCATGAGGATATGGAAAGCCTTAGCATTTCTGATGCCAACTTGCAGGGGCCAAGGGTTGAGCAGGATAGTGAACAAGAGTATGCTGGGATGTTATTCTGAAGGATTAGCTGTGTGATAGTCAGGAGAAGCATTGCGCAAACAGCAACCTGCTCTGTTTTCTAAGGAAAGAAAAGGAAAGGAGAATTGGAATTGTTGCACAAATAAGGCAAGAGACCCCATCCCTGAGTCAGCGCAGAGACCCCTGACCCAGCATAGTGACCCACTCCTCTGACTCAGCACAGTGACCCCTCACCCAGGAAAGAGACCCCTAATCCAGCTGAATAACCTGACCCCGAACCAGCAGCTATCCTAACCCAGAACAGTTACCCTGACCCCTGATCCAGCAGAGTGACCCTGACCCCTGGCCCAGTACTGTTACCCTGACCCCTAACCCAGCTGAATGACCCTGACCAAACCAGTACAGTTACCCTGACCTCTGGCCAGCACAGTGACTCTGACCCCTGGCCCAGCACAGAGACCTTCTCCTTTACCCAGCACAGTTACTCTGACCCCTGACCCAGCACAGTTACTCTGACCCCTGACCCAACACAGAGACCTTCTTCCTGACTCAGCACAGTTACCCTGTCCCCTGACCCAACACAGAGACCTTCTCCCTGATCCAACATAGTGACTCTAATCCCTTACCCAACACAGTGACCCTGACCCTGACCCTTGACCCAGCACAGTGATCCTGACGTCTTACCCAGCGCAATGACCATGACCCCCTGGCCCAAGCACCAGTGTCTAGGTTACAGTTATAGGATCCTCTTGTGTCCCTGATTCGGATCATGGTTGCTGCTAAATGGTGAGGTTCCGCTGTTGCCAATTTATCTTGGGGCAAAAGGCCTTTCTCGATATTGAGAATCTGATCTTTTCATTCTCACTATTATTTTCCAACTTTTCTGAATGTTGTTCACACCGTATGGGGTGGGGAACATTGTGTCATTTGTTTCATAGAATCATGTAATACAAAAGAGGCCCTTCAGCCCTTCACGGTTGTGGGTTACGTCTTCCCTGGAGTATCTGTTACTCCGGTGAGTAGGAAAGGAAGTTGAAATGAACCCTCTGACCTCATTTGAACCTGTGCATCTATCCCTGGTGGGTATCCTAAGGAAATGAGGAATAGTGCAGTGGAGACAGAGAATTGATATTACCGGCCTGCTGTTTATTACATTTATATGTTTTCCTGATCTCAGAAAAGGGTAAAGAAGGATTAACATTGTCAGTCCAAGTGGAAGGCTGAAGAACTATGGAGTATTCACAGCCGCAGACTTTAAACCATGAGGTTCAGAGCATATCTTTTAACAAATCTCCTCATCTCAATGTCTCCCTGTCAGCGAAGAGCAAATAGTGATCATTGAATAAGCATGAGGCTCAACTCCAGCGCATCTTCTTAACCCCTGATTGGAGAAGCGTCATCACACAGAAGGACTGACTTACAAAAATGTTTCAGATACTTAGGTTATGGAAACATTAGAAACAGAATTAGCCATTCAGCCCCTCCCCAGGATCTGCTCTCCCATTCACCTACATCATTACTGGTCTTTCCCCCAACTTAATTTACCCTCCTTTGCTCCTTATCCCTTTATAGATACATTCTAATCAGCCTGTTCAGAGCATTACTGCAGACCTCTGGAGCAGGTAGGATATCAAGCTGAGCCTCCTGGCTCAGATGTAGAGACACTACTACTGTGCCAGAAGAGCCCTATTTCCCTTCATACCCTTACCTGATAATGGGAGAGGATGGAGAATGTCACTAGGTGCTTTTGCTCTTTCAGACAGCCAATGAAAACCCAATGGGCCAAATGGACTCTTTCAATGCTGCACCAGTTCTATGACTGAGAACAAAACTCCATTGGATTCGGTCTCAGAATCAGCCCCAGTGTCCACGTTCTAGATTCCTCCAATACTGTACTCAATGTGGAGACAAATGCTGATGATCTGGTTAATGAAGGTGTCTGTATATTCTCAGCATGCTGCATCCAATGCTGAGGAATTCTGTTTCTGGATTGCTCTCAGTCTGTTCCTGGGACGCTGCAGCTATGCACTGTTGAAATGAGTACACAAACAATTCACTACTGGGCTGGGGATTGTGAGCTTTGAATTAGATGTTAATGAATCCCTTCCGCTTCATGATGGCCCTGCAGATATTGCAGACAATTCCAGGAAAGCAAATCAGCATCACAGACCACAGCTATATGGTTTCATAGGTGCCAGCAGCTGACATAAGATGGCAAAATGATTCAAATTACTGCTAATTACAGGAGTTAGAATCAAAAATGCAGTTCAGGCAGAGTGCATTGCAAACAAATGTAAAAAGCTTGCAAAGTAATGAGAAAAATCCTCACATCTGTAGCCTAACATAATGCAGTCATTGTATTCGGCATCAGTGGGATTTACTATTGCTCTAGCTGTAATTCTCTTCAAATAACAAAAGTATTGTCAGTGTAAATGATGACTACTTCTGAATACTTTTTTTGATTTTTTTATATAGGTATTTTTATTGAAAGAAAAAATTTTGAACATTTTTTACAAAATTACAAAGTAATACAATCAAGTATAAACACTAATATATAATTAAATATATATAAAAGAAATAAATAATAACCAAAACACAACAAAAGAGAAAAAAGAGGAAAAAAAACTCAGCTAACTACTAATCTATCCTACAAACAACCAAAGCATAAAATAAGATATCTTACATTACTAGTAAGAAATAACGTAATAATTAAATAATTAAGTTAGTACTCAAAATGGATTAACATCAAATCATAATAAAACCTGTATTTATACGGGATTCCTCCCCCCGGGGCCCCGGACCAGCCAGAACCACTACCTCAGCTAGACAAAAGCCCTTGACAATATGGCCAAAACATCTGAATCGATATAGTTCGGAAAGGGCTGCCATATTTTATAGAATAATTTAGTTTTTTGGTGCACCATATTTGTGAGGAAGTCAAGGGGGATATATTTATTCCATGATTAACTTGTGCCAGTTCGAAAGTCCTAGAGGGCCCTCAGCTACCCAATTAACTAAGATATTTTTCCTTGCACTGAAAGAGAGAATGGAGAATAGTTTCCTCCCATGCACATCCAGGAGGGCAGATTTGAAAAGCCCAAGAGAAGAGGCACTGGATCCAATCCAATCTCCGTTCCCAAAATTTCTGTCAGAGCATTCGCAACTCTCTCCCAGTATTTGTGGATCTTGTGACATGTCCTAACCAGTACGTGAGAATGCCCACTTCCATTTTACATTTAGGACACATTGGGGATGTTCCTACCCTAAATTTTGCCAGTCGTTCCAGTATTATATGAGCCCTGTGGAATATCTTTAATTGAATAACTTGAGTTCTATTACAAATGGAGATCTTTCTAGCATTTTCCCAGATGTCCTGCCATATTTCTGAAGGAATTTCTAACCCCAATTCCTGGTTCCATGTTTTAAACAGTCGTTCTATGTCTTTCGATACCTTGTTATGTAATGAACGATAAAGAGTACTGACCAAGGGTGGACCTATTGCCCATAGCACTCTTCTCTCCCTATCCGATTTGTAGGGACTGTCTGATAATGTGGTCTTCTTCTGTATGTAATCTCGTATTTGGAAATACCGAAAAAGGTCTCCATTAGGCAGTCTAAACTTCTGGTGCGACTTCTCAAAAGACATCATAACCTCCCATCGAACAGGTCCCCTAAGCAAGACACACCTCTGGACCTCCAGGTTTTAAATGTAGCGTTTGTCAGCTCTGGCTGAAAGCCTGGCACTATAGGAGTATAAGGAGAGGTTTTTTGTAAGTTACCCTCATTTTGCCGCATTATCCTCCAGGCTTTAATTGTATTTAATACAATAGGGTTTTTACAATAGTCCATAATAGCTCTCATCTTATCTAAAAATAAAAGATTGATGAGGGGACACTTTGCTTGAGAGGTCTCGATGTCTAACCAAATTGATTGTGGGTCACAAGAGACCCAATCAGCTACATAGCCTAATAGAGAGCTCAAGTGGTACCTTCTAAAGTCTGGAAGATCCAGTCCTCCCCTTGCCTGTGGAAGCTGCAGCTTTTCTAAATTGATAAGGGGCAGTCTATGATTCCAAATAAAGGAACCAAGCCAGCCGTGTAGTTTACATAATGCCAGTCTCGGCAACATCCGAGGGAGCATTCTCATAGGATATAAGAGACGTGGCAGAATGTTCATTTTAACTAGAGCTACTCTACCTAACCAGGATATTGGGAAATCTCCCCAGCGTTGAAGGTCCTGCCTTATTTTCTCTAGTAGGTGCATAAAATGGGCTTTATACAACTGACCAAATACTGGGGTGATAAAAATACCTAAGTATAGAAAACCGTCCAGTGACCACTGAAAGGAAAAACAAGATCCATCCGATAAATTAGATATACTAGCGAGACCACCCAATGACATGGCCTCCGATTTCATAAAATTGATTTTATAACCTGAGAACATACTGAATAGATTAATTACTTGATTTAAGTGGGGCATGGATATCCAAGGATTACTTAAGAAAAGGAGGACATCATCTGCATAGAGAGTGATTTTATGTTTACCCAAAACAACCCTCGGAGCCACTATGTGAGAGTCGGTTCGTATAACTTCCGCTAGTTATTAGCGTAAATAATAACAGTGAGAGAGGACATCCCTGACGACAGCCCCTAACCACACTGAAGCTATCCAAACCTAAATCATTGGTAATCACAGTAATTTGGGGTCATTGTATAATATTGAGACCCATTTAGAAAATACCTCGCCAACAACAAACCTTTCCAGTATGTAAAAAAGATATGTCCATTCAACCCGGTCAAATGCCTTCTCTGCATACAAGGAGACAACTATCCCTGGTATTCTTTCCTGTTGACAGGCTTGTATCATATTTTAGACCCTTCTAATGTTGTTAGATGAACCACAGCCCTTGATAAACCCTGTCTGGTCCTCTTTTATGATATATGGTAAGACCGTCACCAATCTTAATGCTAACATTTTAGAAAAGATTTTCAAATCTACATTTAGCAAGGATATTGGTCTATATGATGAGCAATCTTCTGGGGCCTTTCCTTTTTTAAGAATGAGAGAGATATTTGCTTCTCTCAAAGAAGGCAGGAGGCAGCCCTGAGTATGTGAGTAATTATACATGTCTACAAGTGGACCAGCCAGTTCCTCTTTGAATTCTTTATAAAATTCAACCTGGAATCCATCTTGGTGGTAAAAACAATGACTGCAGATGCTGGAAACCAGATTCTGGATTAGTGGTGCTGGAAGAGCACAGCTGTGTTCTTCCAGCACCACTAACCTGGAATCCATCTAGGCCAGGTGCTTTGCCACTCTGAAGCTGTCTAATTGCGTCGAGTACTCGCTGGGTTTCCAGGGGCGGATTTAGGATCAACACCTGCTCCGAGGTTAAATCCAAGTTTTTAAAGAAGAACTCCTTCTTCTTAGTTCTATCCTCACAGTCCTGCAATTTATACAGTTCAAAACAGAACTTTCTAAAGGCTTTTACGATCACAAGTCAGAGCACCAGCACTTTCCCTAAATTGACATGATAGCTTGAGGAGCCATTTTTTTCCTAGCAAGTTACGCTAGGTATGTGCCAGGCTTGTCACCATATTCATATAGTCTTTGCTTTGCAAATAATATTTCCCTCTTTGCTGTTTGGGTAAGTGTGGTATTCAAGGCTGGCCTCAGGGCTGTCATCCTTTGTAGCTGAGCAATAGAGGGCCTATCAACTTACGCTATCTCAGCTGCCTTCAAGCGAGCCTTGAGTAGGCCCTGTTGCTCTCCCTTTTGTCTTTTCTGGGTCGCAGAATATGAGATGATCAAACCTCATGCATATGCCTTCATGGTCTCCCACATTGTCGATGGGTTACTGGCCGTACTTGAATTAATTTCTGAAAAGGTTTTGAATTCTTGAGAAAAATATTTTATAAATTTGCTATCCTTCATTAAGAAGGCATCCATACGCCAATGTCGGGGGCCTGTCCCATCATCCTTAGTCTTAACTTCCATATATACTGCGGCATGATCAGAGATTGCTATATTACCTATTTTGCAAGACAGTATGGAATTCAAAAGGGTTGAAGGAGCAAAAAGCATATCAATACTAGAGTAGAAAGTAAAGTCTCTGCCCTGGGGGTGAAGACACATCCACACATCATCTAGCTCTAGCTGCTTATTCGGATCCGCCAATTGTCTGGATCTAAGAGATATACCCATAGTACTCTTGGGTATCCTATCTGTCACTGAGTCCATAATACAATTAAAATCTCCTCCTATAATAGTGTGGCGGGCCCCAAAAGCCATCAACTTGGAGAACACTTCTGTTACAAATTTGAAGGGGTGTGCCAGGGAGCAATAAAGATTCAAATCCCATACTCCTCTTGATTTATTAAGGCTTTGATCAGTATATGCCATCCAGATTAATCTTTTATCTGGCTTAAGATTTTAAAAGGAAGATTCTTCCAAATGGGAATGACTACTCCCTACATTTTGAGCTAAAAGATGAAGGCCTGGTCAAACCCACCCTTTTGTAAAATTAAGTGCTCTTTATCAAATAGATGTGTCTCCTGTAAAAGAGCAATATCAACCCTTTCTTTTTTGAGGCTTGATAATATCTTCTTCCTTTTGATTGGTGAATTACTCCCCTTGACATTCCAGGTGCACCACCTAAGCGAATAGCCACCCATGATCGTCCAGGCAAGCCCGAGACCCCCAGGGAGGAAGAACCCCACCCAAGACACCCTGAGTAAAGACCATGGAAAATTCACAAAAGCAAAACTTCTTTAAGACATTTACACCAACACAATTAAAAACTATTCCTAAGTAAAAAAATACAAAACACATTCGAAAGGAGATTTTCCCCCTTGCTCCCAGGGGGCACAACTACCTATCGATAACCCGACCATAACCCCTCCTAACTAGTGCCCCGCCCTAGACCTAGGCATTATAAAATAGAGTAGACAAATTGAAGTGTTCTATAAAACCAAAGTTAAAAGTGAGTGACCCACAACCCCCCACCCCACCCCCCCCCACCCCCCCACCTCACACCAACATCTAGGTGTGTTTAGCAAGCATAATACAAAATATAAATATATAAAACTGCAAAGTTACAAACCTAGCAATTATTAGAAAACTAAGTAAGATCACAGAAGAAGAGAACCACGCTCTAAAAAGAAAGGTAGGACAAAACAAACCCCCCTCCCACACAAATCAAATAAGCTGCACGGCCTGTAAATAAAGAATTCACACAGTGAATACTAAATAAGCCCCCCTCCCAGCCCCCCGGAGATGATAATGAACAAAAAAGGAATGGAGAAGGAAAGAAAGAGTAAATTGGTGGGGGGAAGCAAAATCACTATCCATGTGGTTTAAATCTTACAGTCTATTTAAGAGAGTCCAAAAATTCTTTAGCCTTCTCCAGTGACCCAAAGTTGTATATGGATCCTTCATGGCTGAAGTGCAACATTGCTGGGTAATGCAAGGAATATTGGATATTTAGGTCACTTAAGTGCTTCTTCGCCTCATCTAATACCCTCCTCTTGCGGACCACGGCTGGAGAAAAATCCTGGAATAACAATCCTGGAACCCTTGTGCATCATGGCCTGGGGATCCTTCCCTAGGATTCTGGAGGCTTCCAGGAGCATCTGCTTCTCTTTATAGCATTGGAGCTGGAACAAAACCAGGCGTGGGCGCTGGTCTGGTCCGGGCCTGCATATAGCAACCCGGTGGGCCCACTCCACCCGTACTTGGCATGATCCTGACTCCAACTTTAATATTTGAGGGAGCCAATGCTCCAAAAAAAACTGCAAGCTGGCCTTCCTCTTCCCATTCGAGAAGGCCCAGCAACTGAATATTTTTCCGACAACCCGGATTATCGAGGTCATCTATGTGCTCTTCCAAGGTCTGGACTCGCTGCTCGAGAGCCTGGACTGGCCCACGGCCGACTTGGTAGCAGCTTCCGAGGTCGCGGCCTTTTGCTGCACCACTCCGACGCGTTGTTCGAGTTTTTCAATTTCTCGGTCGTGTTTCTGCAGCACGACTGAGAACGACTCCCACCTGGTCCTGGACTCTTCGATGAAGGCGTCGATCCTCTCCTGTTGATCCCGGAGATCAGGCTCGCCACCGTAGGTAAGTCCCCTGAGGCAGCCACGGACATCTCTGCTGCTGCTGGAGGGGGTGGGGGAGGGGTCCCTGCCTGTTGCGAACTTCAGGAATTTTTGTCCTTAGTCATTTTAAGAACAACACCAAACTATCCAAATTTGATGCAAAATGACTAAGTTTTTTTTTATTTCAAAAATATACTTTATTCATAAATGATTTGATGGTCTGTACATTGGATCATGCCATACATATGTCCATATTTACAAACACAGATTCGACTTTATTCTTGTCCTTTACAATCCTGTGCATTTTTTCAATCTTGTATATATACATATATTTGGCTGAGGCATCAGCAGAGCTCAAAAAAACGTCTGTATGGGCCCCCTGTTCTTCTTTCGGCAGGCCGATCTTACACAGTGGTCTTTCCCCACCGCGCCTTGGCGGCAGCTGCCCCAAGCTTCAGCGCGTCCCTCAACACGTAGTCTTGGACCTTGGAATGTGCCAGTCTGCAACACTCGGTCGGGGTCAACTCCTTCAGCTGGAAGATCAACAGGTTTCGGACCGCCCAGAGAGCGTCCTTCACCGAGTTGATGATCCTCCAGGCGCAGTTAATGTTCGTCTCGGTGTGAGTCCCGGGGAACAGGCCGTAGAGCACGGAGTCCCGCGTCACGGCGCTGCTCGGGACGAACCTCGACAAGCACCACTGCATTCCTCTCCAGACTTCCTCTGCATAGGCACATTCCAGAAGGAGGTGTGTGACAGTCTCGTCCCCCCCGCAGCCACTTCAAGGGCAGCGTGCGGTGCGGCAGAGAGTCCGGGCGTGCATAAAGGATCTCACAGGCAGAGCCCTTCTCACCACCAGCCAAGCCACGTCTTGGTGCTTGTTGGAAAGTTCTGGCGATGAGGCATTCTGCCAAATGGCTTTGACAGTCTGCTCAGGGAACCGCTCGACAGGATCCGCCCTCTCCTTTTCCCGAAGGGTCTCAAGGACGCTACGTGCTGACCACTTCCTGATGGACTTGTGGTCAAAGGTGTTTTTCCTCATAAATTTCTCCACGAAGGACAGGTGATACGGAACGGTCCAACTACTCGGAGCGTTCCGCGGCAGCGAGGCCAGGCCCATCCTTCGCAACACCGGGGACAGGTAGAACCTCAGTACGTAGTGACACTTGGTGTTTGCGTACCGGGGATCCACGCACAGGTTGATGCAGCCACACACAAAGGTGGCCATCAGGGTGAGGGTGGCATTGGGCGTGTTTTTTCCCCCATTGCACCGGTCTTTGTACATAGAGTCTCTTCGGACCCGGTCCATCTTTGATCTCCAAATGAATTGGAAGATGGCCCGGGTGACTGCGGCGGCACAGGTCCTGGGGATAGGCCAGACCTGTGCCACATATAGCAATACTGAGAGTACCTCACACCTGATGACCAGGTTTTTTCCCGCGATGGAGAGCGACCGTTGCCCCCATCTGCCTAGTTTCTGTCTCATCTTCCTGATCCGCTCCTCCCAGGTCTTGGCGCACGCCCCAGCCCCCCCGAACCAAATACCCAGCACCTTCAGGTGGTCAGTCCTGACGGTGAAGGGGATAGAGGATTGGTCGGCCCAGTTCCCGAAGAGCATGGCCTCGCTCTTGCCTCGGTTTACCTTGGCCCCCGAGGCCCGTTCGAACTGGTCGCAGATGCACACGAGTCTGTGCACGGACAGCGGATCCGAGCAGAAAACAGCGACGTCATCCATGTACAGGGAGGCCTTAAGTATGCTGGGCAAAAGCTATTTTAAGTGAATTAAAAGGTGTGGTGAAGGTGGGTGCCCCACTTTGCCCGAGTCTTAGGCAGAGCACTACAGACTCAGACTTGCTGGGTCACCGCCATCTTGAATCTCCACTTCTGAATTCTTATCAATGCTGGAGTCAGATTTATATCCTCTAAAAGATTCATAATTTTGTCAGCACATTTTCTTTATATCTGCTAATTTGATGTTTCCAATAACAAGAGAGATTGAAATGTAAATTGTGCTGGACACGAAATTAAACAGCAATGCTATTTCAGTATGTTTAGTGAGGACTCACATTTTTTCAAACCCAATCCAGTTACACCAAATGAAAGCTGTTCCACTAGATCGTGTACATTTGAAATTTTATTGACTGCATTAGGACTTAACACAACCAGATAAAAAATATTTTGAACTATGTGAAGGACTTGAATGAAATAAAGCAGTGAACATTCATCACATCGAGTCTGTGCCATTGTGTCCATGATAACTCCAACTTTTCCAACAAAAAAAAGAAGTGCTAGAGAAACTCAGCAGATCTATATCAGGACAGACAGTGCTTTCTGATGAAGGGTCCCCAAGACTCAAAATGTTAACTCTGTTTTTATCTTCAAAGGAGCTGCCAGACCTAATGAATTTCTCAAGCCCCTTTCTGTTTTGTTTCAGATCACCAGCTTCCGCTGTTCTTTGTTTCATCTTTTCCAAGTTCTCTATCTTGCCTCCAGACCAGCTGTGTGATAGGCACCCAGGTCGAACAGCTTGTGGTTGTGAATATTTGATCAGAAGCCATCAGATCTCTGTAAAGGAAGGAGCTGTCCTCTTCTGTACAGCAAAGGAAAACGCCTCAAGCCTGAACAAAGCCGATTCATTTTTCCACATCGGTTGCTGTAAACTGTTGTTTTCAACCAGTAGGACAGAGACTTTATAAATTGCGAGCCAATCACGCCGTGCCTCCCATAAACAAGTGAAAGTATTTGGAGAAGGAAGAGTGATGAGCAGGAGAACTTGACAAACCAAAAGGATCATCTTAGTGAACCATGGAAACCGGGACCATGACCTTTTCCTGAGTTGCGTAATTCATTAAAGCAGAGTGGAATGTATGGCCTGATTCCCGGTGCAGGTACAGTCCTTGGCAGGCACTTTAACTTAATGCAGGACTCTGTGGCTTGCAGATACGGCTTGGTAAGCCACATCTAGGTGATGAAATAATTAATATTCAGAAGATTATTTATAGGAAAAATGTGAATCTGGCAAGTTACTTTCAGCTATATTGCACAAATTGGACACATTTTAGAACCAAACTCGTAAAAAAGATCTTCAACACTGTTGTCAGGCATTTCTTTTCTGTGGAAAGAGTTAACAATGTATGGGATGGGAACACGAACAGAGCAGGGAACAAGAAAAATAAACTCAAATAAATTGAAGAAACTGTAAAATGGGCGGCACGGTGGCACAGTGGTTAGCACTGCTGCCTCACAGCGCCAGAGACCTGGGTTCAATTCCTGTCTTCAGGCTACTGCCTGTGTGGAGTTTGCACATTCTCCCCGTGTCTGTGTGGGTTTGCTCCGGTTTCCTTCCACAGTCCCAAAATGTGCAGGTTAGGTGAATTGGCCGTGCTAAATTGCCTGTAGTATTAGGTGTAAGGGAATGGGTCTGGGTGGGTTGTGCTTCGGAGGGTCGGTGTGGACTTGTTGGGCCTAAGGGCCGGTTTCCACACTGTAAGTAATCTCATCTAAAACACCAAGAACGGGGAGAGAAAATATTGGATTATACTGGGTGGAAAAATTAGCTTGGACTTAAAGGTTTACACCATCTGTAATTGTCCTGTGATATTGTGAAATGTAAATAAAAAGAAAATAGCATGTTAGTGTCGGGGGACTGTAGGTAGTCACATTGCAGCCAGGAACAGTGCGCTGTTAAACCTTCATTGGGACTAAATGTGCTACTGAATATTTTCATAGGCCATCTGTTTCACAGCAATAAATATTTCGAGAAGGATGAAGTAAATCCAGATTGCAGTCTTATGTCAGACTTTGGCCATCATTTTGACATCAGATGTATGCAATGTCAATTCATTGGTTGGTTCTGAGCATCTTTTATAAATCAGCCCACAGATGTTTTGGATTAAAAACAATTGAACAGTAAGCTGCCTCTTCAGTATTTCTGCAGTGAAGAATTTACCAGTGGCTTCTAAATGGCCATTGTAAACCATCATCCAGACTGAGAGTATTATAAAGCCAGGCTTCTCAGAAATCATAGGAACTGGTGGAAAAAGTGATCGTCAACAGAAATTTGACCCTTTATTGTCCATTTGTCTGTGGCAGGATTTGGGAAAACCTGACCCAGATTGTAACTGCCTAAAGGATTCTGAAAAGACATCATACCGTCCAGTTAATTTCCTGCCTGCTAATTGCTATCGGAAAAATATCAGCCAATTAATCATGACTTTCCTAATTACATCCCTTAAGGATTCTTGGTCTCCTAAAGAGCTTTGTGGCCAATCTCTCGCCTCCAGGAGGTCATGCAGTGTTACATGGAAGGTGACAGAATTAGAGTTCAGAAGCTACTTAGGAGTCTTGTGTTTGGGAAGGGGTAGGATGTTTGAGCTTGGGAAGGCCTGAGAATTCCATATGGAGGAGTGCCAGGTCATCCTGAAAAGCAGGTACAAATTAGGAAAAGGAGTAGGCCTTTTGGCTTGTTATCCCATTCAATAAAATCACAGCTGATCTGATTGTGGCTTCAACTCCACTTTCTTGCCAACCTCAATAACCTTTGACTTCCTTGTTAGTTAAGAATCTATCTATCCAGGCCTGAAAAGTATTCAATTTTAATCATTATGCTTTCACAGGACATGGGTATTAGTGCTAATACTTAGTCCCCATCCCTAATTGCTGTTGAACCAAGTGCTCAGCCGTTTCAGAGGCCAGTTAAGAGTCAACCACATTGCTGTTCGTCTGCAGTCACATGTTGGCCAGACCAAGGAAGGATAACAAGCAGGAGGCTGGAAGAACACAGCAAGCCAAGCAGCATCAGGAGGTGGAGAAGACAACATTTCAGGTGTAACCGTTCTTCAGGACTGGGGTTGGGTGTAAGGGGAGCTGCAGATAAATGCGGTGGTGAGGGGGGCGGTGGATGAAGAAGAATGGTGAGTTGGGTATAGGTGAACACAGGTAGAGGACCTGGTTGGTTGATGGGCGGAATGAATCAGATTTGTGTCAGGGAGGAAAGGTGATGAGAGGAATGGAGTGGGGAGGGGGAGCTGGGAAGAGAGTCAGGGGATGGGAAGGGGGTTTATTGGAAATTGGAGAACTCAATCCAATCCAAAGCTGTGCAGGTCAGGTGAATTGGCCATGCTAAATTTCCCAAAATGTTAGGTGCTTTAGTAAATGTACGGTAGGGCAATGGGTCTGGGTGAGTTACTCTTTGGAGGATCGGTGTGGACTTATTGGGCCAAAGGGCCTGTTTCCATACTGTAGGGAATCTAATCTAATCTAATCTAATCAATGTTGAGTCCTCCGGGTTGTAGGCTGCCCAGAGGGCAGATGAGGTGTTGTTCCTCCAATTTGCGGTCTGATTCATTGTGACAATGGAAGAAGCCAAGCATGGTCATGTCAGAAAGGGAATGTAAAGGGGAATTAAAATGGACAGTGACTGGGAGGTCCAGGTTCCCTGCGTGCCCGGCTGAAATGCTCGGCGAAACGTTCCCTTAGTTTACGTTTGGTCTCACCAATGTAGAGAAGACCACATCAGGAACACCAGATACAGTAAACTAGGTTGGAGGAGAGACAGGTGAATGTCTGTCTCACCTGGAAGGACTGACTGGAGCCCTGGATGGAGGTGAGGGGGGGAGCTAGTGTGCCAGAAGGTTTTGCAACTTTTCCAGTTGCAGGTATCTGAGGGTATGGGGAGGGGTTGATGAAGAGAGTGGCATGAACCAAGGATTGGCAAAGGGAACGGTCCTTGCGGAAGGTAGAGAGGGGTGGGGAGATGACAGAGTGGGGAAAAGCACAATGTTCGAAATAGGTGCACATCCGGGATGCTTGGGAATGGAATGTCTCCTCGTCCGAGCAGATGCAGCGGAGACAGAGGAATTGGGAAAATGGGATGGAGTTCTTGCAGGATACTGGGTGGAAGGAGGTGTTACCTGGATCTCAGATGTCCAGCTCGTTCGAACAATGTGATTTCCACGCCTCTGAGATCCAGAATCCCCTCAACCGCACCGCCTCCATTCCCTGTTCAACTGCTCTAAAACCCCCCTGCTCTAAACGCTTTAAAGAGAGGGTCCCCCTTGTCCTCACCTACCACCTCACCAGTTTCCACATCCAACGCATCATCCTTAAACCCTTCCACCAACTCCAAATAGACTTTACCACCAAGAACATCTTCCCCTCCCCACCCCTCTCTGCCTTCCACAATGATTGTTCCCTTCACCAATCTTTGGTTCACGCCACTCTCCCCACCAATTCTCCTGAAACCCCAAGCACCTTCTCCTGCTACTGGAAAAGATGCAAAACTGACTGGCACTCCATCCCTCTCACCTACATGCAGGGCCCCAATCAGTCCTTCAGATGAGATGAGGTTCACTTACCTCTCCTCCAATCTAGTTTACTGTATTTGGTGTTCCAAACGTTAACTGAGGGCATGTTTTGCGAGCATCTCAGCTGGGTCTGCAGGGGCAACCTGACCTCCCAGTCACTGCCCATTTTAATTCCCCTTTACATTCCCTTTCTGACATGATCAGCCTTGGCTTCCTCCATTATCACAATGAATCAGGCTGCAAATTGGAGGAATAACACCTCATCTTCCCCCTGAGCAGCCTACAGCCTGGAGGACTCAACATTGAGTTCTCCAATTTCAAACAACCTCCCTTCCCATTCCCTGATTCCCTTCCCAGCCCCTCCCCCTCCCTCCCTTTCCTCTGTTTGACACTTCCTTCTCGCCACCAACCCGATTCATTCCTCCCATTGACCAACCAAATCGTACCCTCTACCTGTGTTCATCTATCCCCACCTCACCACCCATCCCATCCCCATTATCTGCAGCTCCCATTCCACCCACCTGCAATCGAACCTGGGTCCCTGATGCTGTGAGGTGGCAGTGCTAACCACTGAGCCACTGTGCCACCCAACCCTTCTGAAGAAGGGTTACTCCCCAAACATTGACTTCTCCACCTCCTGATGCTGCCTGGCTTGCTGTGTTCTTCCAGCCTCCTGCTTATCGACACTGGATTCTAGCATCTGCAGTTTTCTTTTGTCTCAGACCAAGTAAGGATGGCAAAGTTCCCTCCCTAAATGACATCAGTGAACCAGATGGACTTTTAACAGCAATCAAATGATAATCACAGATTTATTAATTGACTTTAAATCCCACCCACTGCTATGGTGGGATTTGAACCAACATTGCAGGGTTACAAACCCAGCAATATTACCACCATCTACCTCATGCTGAGCCTGTCTTCATCTCTTTCTGGAAACAGAGTTCACCAGTTTCACAAACTTTGACTGAGAGGAAACATCTTCTCCTCATTTCCCTCATACAGAACTTTATCTTTCTCCTCCTCAACTGAGCCTGAAGCTCTTCAGGCCTGAATTGGTCCCAGTGGGAAGTCTGCAGCAGATTTCTCATTCAGACAACTGTTGAAATAAGAGACAGATCCCAGTGTTATCCCTACAACTGCTCAGTTCAGGCAGGGGTTGTTGTTTCAAATGAAATATAGCAACACTCAACCAGTGGAAACTATTCATCATTTTCAATTTAGTTTTGACTTCACAGAGATATTGTGGCTTTTTCCACGGGTCTCTCTTATGGAGAATTCCTGATTCCTACTTATTTCCAGTCAGGTATTGGTGGAAAGTTCTTTGACTGGTGAAAATGCTTTTTCCACATGTTTGCAACAATTTCTTTAGAAATGTTCCCTGTGTTATTGTTGGAATTATCAACTGCAATACACTTCAAATCAGGGATTTGAATCATGATCATTTAGAACTGTTGTAAAATTCTTCTATCCCTAAAGGATAGATGCTTAAAACAGAATCAGACCAGAGCAAATGATCATACTGGATTACTTTGATGAATATGACAGCGCGTATTGAAATGTACGGTATGTTAAATGTTAATTGTTTACGGAGTCTGAAGTGAACTGAAATGAATCAAGTAATACATTTATATTATGTTTGAGAAGTTTTACATGAAACAAATTTTACTGAGAAGCTTATATCATATTAAGTACCTGCCGCATGCTCAGACCATGTATTTTTAGTTTTAGTGTTGTTGAACAAAGATTGGGCGGCACGGTGGCTCAGTGGTTAGCACTGCTGCCTCACAGCACCAGGGACCCAGGTTCGATTCCAGCCTTGGTGACTGTCTGTGTGGAGTTTGCACATTCTCCCCGTGTCTGTGTGGGTTTTCTCCCACAGTTCAAAGATGTGCGGGCCAGGTGAATTGGCCATGCTAAATTGCCCATAGTGTTAGATTAGATTGGGCACTGAGAATGGCCTTTTGAATAAGGTGCGTGAGGCAAAACCATTCAACAGTCAGCACAATGCTGTACATTACAAATCAATACAAGAATTGCAAGAGGAGACAATGACCTGTTGCTAGCCTAGTAATCCAGGGGGCCCCAGGTTCAATAAAAATCGGGAATTGAAAGCGCAATAATGAGCATTGTTGATTGTTGTAAAATATCCTTAGAAAACTAATATCAATCTGCTTTAGGCAAAGAAACTTCACTTGATCTGGTCTATGTGTGATTCCAGACCCACAGTCATGTGGTTAATTCTTAACTGCCCTCTGAAATGGCCGAGCAAGCCATCCAGATTTTTTTTAGGTCATTTTGTGGGATGTGAGATGCGGGTGTGGGTGTCGCTGGCTGTCCAGTATTTATTAACCATCCATAATTGCCCTCGAGAAGGTAGTGATGAGCTGCCTTCTTGAACCACTGTAGACCACTTGCTGTGGATTGACCCACAATGCTGTTAGGGATTCCAGAATTTTCATTCAGTGACAGTGAAGGAATGGCAATATATTCCAAGTCAGGAGGGTGAGTGACTTGGAGGCGAACTTGAAGGTTCCCATGTATCTGCTGCCCTTGTCCTTCTAAATGGAAGTGGTCATGGGTTTGGAAGGTGCTGTCTGAGGACCTTTGGTGAATTTCTGCAGTGTATCTTGTAGATAGTACAAACTGCTGCTACTGAGCACTGGTGTTGGAGGGAGTGGATACGAGTGGATGTAATGTCAATCAAGTGAGCTGCTTTGTCCTGGATGGTGTCAAGCTTCTTGAGTGTTGTTGGAGCTGCACTCATCTAGGTAAGTGGGGAATATTCCATCACAGACCTGACTCGTGCCCTGTAGATGGTGGATGGGCTTTGAGGAGTCAGGAGGTGATTTACTCACCGTAGTATTCCTAGTCTCTGACCTGCTTTTGTAGCCACTGTGTTTATGTGGTGTGTCCAGTTGAGTTTCTGGTCAATGATAAACCCCTGTACATTGATAGTGGGGGAATCTGTGATGGTACCACATTTGAATGCCAGTGGTTAGATTCACTCTTACTCATGATGGTCATAGCCTGGCATTTGTGTGGTGCAAATGTTGCTTGCCACTTGTCAGCTCAAGGCTGGATATTGTCGCAATCTTGTTGCATTTGAACATGGACTTCTTCAGTATCTGAGGAGTCACAAATGATGCCGAACGTTGTGCAATCATCAGCTAACATTCCCACTTCTAACCTTATGTTGGATGGAAGGTCAATGATGAAGCAGCTGAAGATGGTTGGGATGAGGACACTACTCTGAGGAACTCCTGCAGAGATGTCCTGCTGAGGTGATTGACCAACAACTTCAATGACCACCTTCCTCGGTGTCAGGAATGACTCCAACCAGTGGAGAGTTTGCCCCCTGATACCTGACTACTTAATGCCACACTCAGTGGAATGCAGCCTAGATGTCAAGGGCTGTCACTGTCTCCTCCCCTCTGGAATTCAGCTCTTTCATCCATGTTTGGACCAAAGCTGTAATGAGGTCAGGAGCTGAGTTGCCCTGGCAGAACCCAAACTGGGAATCACATAGCATGTTATGCTAAGCAGATGTTGCTTGATAGCCCTGTTGATGACACCTTCCATCACTTTACTAATGATCGACAGTAAATTGATGGGGCAGTAATTGGCCAGGTTGGATTTGTCCTGCTTTTTATATACAAGACATTCCTGAGCAATGTTCCATATTATCAGATAAATACCAGTGTTGTAACTGTACTGGAATAGCTTGACTAGAAGAACAGCAAGTTCTGGAGCACAAGTCTTCAGTTCTATTGCCAGAATGTTGTCAGGGTCATAACCTTCGCAGTATCCAGTGCTTCCAACTGTTTCTTGTTATCATGTGGAGGGAATCGAATTGACTGAAGACTGGTATCTGTGATGCTGGGGACCACTGGAGGAGGCTGAGATGGATCATTCACTCAGCACTTCAGGCTGAAAGTTGCTTCAAAAGCTTCAGCCTTATCTTTTGCACTGATATGCTGGGCTCTTCCATCATTGAGGATGGCGATATTTTTGGAGACCCCTCCCCCAGGGAGCTTTTCAATCATCCATCACCAATGACGACTGGATGTGGCAGGACTGCAGAGCTTAGATCTGATCCATTGGTGGTGGGATCGCTTAGTTCTGTCTATCACTTGCTTCTTATGCTGTTTGGCATGCAAGTAGTCCTGTTTGGCTTCACCAGGTTGACACCTCATCGTCATTTATGCCTGATACTGCTCCTGGCAACAAAGTCTAAATAATTGAGGGTCCACTTATACCAAATAGATTGCAGCAGTTCAAGGAGACAGCTCATCGCCACCTTCACCAGGACAACTCAGCATGGGGCAACACATACTGCATCCACATCCACGACTGAACAATGAAAAACTGCCAGAAATGCTGGAAACGCCACATAACCAGGTCTTCATATTTGCTTGGCAGTTTATCCAATCTCCTCTGGAAGCTTTTTAAAAATGCCATGAAATTTTAATTAGGAACTTACAGGTCTTTACATTTCATTTTGGAGGAGGTTTGGGCCTACTCATGGAAACCACATTGTGAGAATTAATAAGGCATTGGGTGAATGCCCAATCTACTTGAGTATCATGTTGAAGAAATAGCAAACACAATTCTAAATGTAGCACACTCTCATCAGTTGTTATCACAGACAAAATTCCACTCATTGTAAATAGGGCCAAGTAATCCATTATATAAAGAGGATAATTAGGAAAAAATGTGTTGTGCTGAAACTGGAAAGATTAAGTATCTGCAAAAGTCTGAGTCATATAGAATGTATCCTGGAATCCTGAAGCAATTGAAAGAGACAACTCATAGTTCAAAAACAGAAATTGCTTCTTAACAGGTCTGGATGCATCTGTGCTGAGAAATCAGATTTAAGTTTCGGGTCCAATGACCTTCTTCAGAACTAATAGGTGGTTGGCTGGTGTTTTTTTTTGGATGGTTGTGGATAAGTTGAGATGTGTGGCCAGGACAGGCTGGAAGACTTGTGCAGGTGGACCATGTGATACATCCAGAGTAGCAGGAAAATGGCTCCTGATTGCACTAGTGATGGGATGATAAGCAAGCAGAAGACCCATCCACTATCGGTGAGAACTTATTGAATATTCAAAATCAACCATTTGGATGCAATTTGAAAGTAACTTACTGGGATTTGAAGCAGTTTCCCTAATACAAAGCAGACACAAGTTTCCTGGGCCTTCAACAATTACTGATGACTGAAATTATATTCACCTGACTCACTTATCAGAGGCACCACGGACACGCACTCATGAGCTGTCCGAAGCAAAACACAGGCCTGTATGTCAACTTGGTAGAGCTCAGCAAGGCACTGGACACTGTGAGGTAAAAACAATGACTGCAGATGCTGGAAACCAGATTCTGGATTAGTGGCGCTGGAAGAGCACAGCAGTTCAGGCAGCATCCAAGTAGCTTCGAAATCGACGTTTCGGGCAAAAGCCCTTCATCAGGAATAAAGGCAGTGAGCCTGAAGCGTGGAGAGATAAGCTAGAGGAGGGTGGGGTTGGGGAGAAAGTCGCAGAGAGTACAATGGGTGAGTGGGGGAGGGGATGAAGGTGATAGGTCAGGGAGGAGAGGGTGGAGTGGATAGGTGGAAAAGGAGATAGGCAGGTAGGACAAGTCCGGACAAGTCATGGGGACAGTTACTGAGCTGGAAGTTGAGAACTAGGGTGAGGTGGGGGAAGGGGAAATGAGAAAGCTGTTGAAGTCCACATTGATGCCCTGGGGTTGAAGTGTTCCGAGGCGGAAGATGAGGCGTTCTTCCTCCAGGCATCTGGTGGTGAGGGAGCGGCGGTGAAGGAGGCCCAGGACCTCCATGTCCTCGGCAGAGTGGGAGGGGGAGTTGAAATGTTGAGCCATGGGGCAGTGTGGTTGATTCCAAGGCCCTAAAGGAGCCTTCCACATCCATCAAAATTTTACTTGCACATCCACTAATATCATTTATTGTATCCATTGCTCCCGATGCGGTCTCCTCTACATTGGGGAGACTGGGCGCCTCCTAGCAGAGCGCTTTAGGGAACATCTCCAGGACACCCACACCAATCAACCACAACGCCCCGTGGCCCAACATTTCAACTCCCCCTCCCACTCTGCCGAGGACATGGAGGCCCTGGGCCTCCTTCACCGCCACTCCCTCACCACCAGACGCCTGGAGGAAGAACGCCTCATCTTCCGCCTCGGAACACTTCAACCCCAAGGCATCAATGTGGACTTCAACAGTTTCCTCATTTCCTCTTCCCCCACCTCACCCTAGTTCTCAACTTCCAGCTCAGTAACTGTCCCCATAACTTGTCTGGACTTGTCCTACCTGCCTATCTCCTTTTCCACCTATCCACTCCACCCTCTCCTCTTTGACCTATCACCTTCATCTCCTCCCCCACTCACCCATTGTACTCTATGCTACTCTTTCCCCACCCCCACCCTCCTCTAGCTTATCTCTCCACGCTTCAGGCTCACTGCCTTTATTCCTGATGAAGGGCTTTTGCCCGAAACGTCGATTTCGAAGCTACTTGGATGTTGTCTGAACTGCTGGATACTGTGAGCTGAGCTGGACTTTGGAAGATCTTTGAACAATGTGGATGCCTGCCCAGGTTCCTGGCTGTGACTAAGCAGCTTCATTGAGATCCTGCCGGATAAGTCAAGCACAACAGCAATCTCTTAAATCACTTACAAATCTCCATTGTTGCAAAGAGGGTTGCGTCCCAACCTTATTCACTACCTTCTTCAGCATGACGCTGCAGCTAGCCACAGAAACATTTCAGGAGTTTATATACATGTCTAGACTGACAGAGGTGGTTTCAACCTCAGACTCACCTCCAGACTCAAAGAACAGTACAGCACAGGAACAGGCCCTTCAGCCCACCAAGAGTGTACCGACACATGGTGAATTTCTAAACTAAAAACCTTTTGCCTCTATGCAGTCAGTATTCATATCTCTGTCAAGATGCCTCTTAAACATTGCTATTGTATCCACCTCTACCACCTCCTCTAGCAGCGCATTCCAGGCATTTCCCACACTGTATGTCAAAAACCTGCCTCACACATCTTCTTTAAACTTATCTTCTTTTACATTGAACCAATGTCTCCTAGTAATTTACATTTCTACCCTCAGAAAAAGACTGACTATCCATTCTATGCATGCCTCTCATAACTTTGTAAACTTCTTCAGATCACCCCTCAGCCTTTGTCACCCCTTCTTCAGATTGTCCTTTGACATTCATTAAAACACTTGAGCATGTAAATATCACTCGTAAATATAACGCATGTAAATATCACTCATTTAAAGATCACTCATTTGAATATTACACATGTAAATATCACTCATTTAAATATCACACATGCAAATATAGATAATTTAAATATCACACATGCAAATATCAGTCATGCAAAGGTACAGAAAAAATTCAACATTGAGCTTCTTTCCACAGATGACTGCGCTCTCCAACCTCCCGGTCAATCAGACTTGCAATGTAGAGCAATATAGCTTCCACTTTCTGATGAAGAGTCGCTGGACTCACTGGACTCGAAACATTAACTCTGCCTTCTTCCCATGGATGCTGCCAGAACTGATAAGATTCTCCAGTAGTTTCTGTTTTTCTTTCAGATCTCCCACATTCACAGTTCTTTGTTTTATTTTATATTATTGTAGTTTTCCAAAGCTGCATAAAGCTTCAAGCTACAAACCAGTTAAAAGAAAACTGAAGCCCTGCATCAGGCTGCACCCTGGAAAGAACAGAGACCACCTAATATTGCCATCAAAGGGGTTAAGCAGAATACTGCCAAACCATTTACTTAATTAGGAACATCATCTCGTTTGATATCCCTTTTGGTGACAAAGTGGACAATTGGCTTTCTAAAGCTCAATTGGCAGACGCTATAATGAAATGTGTAACAACTCCACTCTTGCAGCACATATTAATCTCAAGGTGTTCAAAGCCTCAACTTCCATCCATATGACATTGAGTCACAGGTCCTGTATGCCACCACTTTTTTATTATTCATTCACAAGATATAGACATCATTGGCCAGATCAGCATTTAATGCCCATCCGTAATTGCACAGAAACCGTGAAGTCACACGTAGACCAGGTCAGGTAAGGATGGGAGATTTACTTCTCTAAAAGGACATTAGTAAACCAGAAGGGTTTTTTTTCCAACAATCAACAATAGTTTCATGGCCATCACTAAATTCTTAATTCCAAGATTTTATTCAGTTCAAATTCCACCTTCCACCATGATGGGATTCAGTCCCCTCCAGATTAATAGTCTAGCAATAGTACCACAGGTCCATTGTCTCCCTCAGCATTACCACTAGTGCTGCCTCAAGGTCCTTCATAGGACCTCATCACAACATTGAAACCCTGGAAACGGCCAACATCACCAGCTTCAAAGCCAACCTCCTGCAACATCAAATGCATTGCAAGCATTACATTGCAGTCCTGGATAGGTGCCTGCCCAAGATCTTGTTGTAAGGAGAGTTGAACCCTGATAAGTAGAACAGAGGGGCACCAGGCAAAGATTTCGAGCATTCCGTGTAAAAGTCCTTTTCTGTGTGCCACATGGAACATCACCAGTGGAAAGCACGGGCCATAAACCATGATTACCTGGAGATGCTATATCAAGAGTGTTGAGTAAGGGTTTTTGGGCCCTGGAGCAACCAAACATTGATGTCACACATTAATGTTTGTTCTTCACAAGGCTTAAATAGTACAGTGTGGGAGGAGTTAACTGGTTTGGAGATGTAGAGAACAATCCCTTAATAATATAACAATGAACTCTGAAACCGGTAGATCTCAGATTACCACATCGAATTGCATTAACAGGTAACAAATAGAGTTCGACATGACCCTAAGCCTGAAGACAGTGCTCGGCATGACCGCTCAACTGTCTTGAGAAGGGAAGAACTCAGAAAAACCATTGATCCAAAAAATTGTTGGCATAGCTTTAAGACCAGCAGCTATAAGAATTCCAGAGCTGGAAGAAAGTTCTGAATGGAAAATCCTGCCGAGAAATCATCCAAGATAACTGTAAGTCACTGAAAGCTTTTTATAGCCAGAAATAGGGAAAACAAAGTTTCAAGGGAGGATGGAAAAGAAGAGAGAGAGAGCACTAAAAGCTGGCTAGAAGCCAGAGATACACCTGAACTGAACACTTACAAAAAAATTAATTATCAACCAAACCCCCAGAGCACATTTGATCCCCATGAGGAAAAGCAAAAGAAAAACTAGACTAGGAAGCAGAGTTGAAATGTTAGCAGTCTTTGAGCAACTTGAGACCATTTATTCAATGGAAATTTTATCAACAGCAAAATTCTTCAGTAAAGGGCTAAAGATTCTTCAGTCTGTTCATGAAGGGCAATACGAATGATTTAGTTAATAACAGACTCAGAAATTATTAAAGAAGATTAAGACAGGATTTACTTGTATTTGGAGAACAATGGACTTAATTGGGGTAGTCAGCATGACTTTATGAAGGGGAGGTCTTACAAATTCTTTTGAGTTTTTTTGAGAATCTAATGAGGATAATTGATGAGGGTAAAGTAGCAGATGTTGTCTACGTGGATTTTACTAAAGCATTTGACAAGGTCTCTGATGGTAAGCTCATCCAGAAATCAATTTGCATAAAATCCATGGTGAGTTGGATGCAAAATTGGCATGACTATTAAAGACAGAGAGGAGTGGAGGAGTGTTTTTCTGATTGGAGATCTGTAACTAGTGGTGTATTGTAAGGATCAATGCTGTCACCTCTCTTGTAATAATATATAAATGATTTGGATGAAAATTTCAGTGGTCAGATTAGTACGTTCACAATTGACATGAAACTTGTTGGAGATGTGGATAGTGTAAAAGGATATCAAAGGATGAAGCAGGATAAAGATCAGCTGGAGAATTGGACACAGAAATTTTAAATTCGGAATTCTGAGAAAAACACCTGGAATTAAGAATTTACCAATGACCATGAAACCATTGTCGGTTGTCAGAAAAACCCATCTGGTTCACTAATGTCCTTCAGGGAAGGAAATCTGTCATCCTCACCTGGTCTGACCTACATGTGACTCCAGACCCACAGCAATGTGGTGAAATGCTCTAAGCAAGCTATTCAGTTATACCAATCAGTACAAAGTCTCAAAGAAATGAAAGCAAATGATCACCAGGCATTGACCTAGACAACAGAAAAGACAACAGCAGAAACAGCCCTGTTGACCCTGCAAAGTCCTCCTCACTAACATGTGTGGCTAGACCAAAATTGGGAAAGCTGTCTCACAGACTAGTCAAGCACGGTGGCACAGTGGTTAGCACTGCTGCCTCACAGCACCAGAGACCTGGGTTCAATTCCCGCCTCAGGCGACTGACTGTGTGGAGTTTGCACATTCTCTCTGTGTCTGCGTGGGCTTCCTCTGGTTTACCTCCCACAGTCCAAAAATGTGCAGGTTAGGTGAATTGGCCAGGCTAAATTGCTCGTAGTGTTAGGTGAAGGGGTAAATGTAGGGGAATAGGTCTGGGTGGGTTGCGCTTCGGCGGGTCGGTGTGGACTTGTTGGGCCGAAGGGCCTATTTCAACACTGTAAGTATTCAAATCTAAACAGCCTGACATAGCCATACTCACGGAATCATACCTCATAGACAACGTCCCAGACATCAGCATCACCATCCCTGGATATGTCCTGTCTCACTGGCAGGACAGACTTATCAGAGATGGCTGCACAGTGGTGTACAGTCACGTGGGAGTCCTCAAAATTGGCTCTTGACTCCATGAATTTGCATGGCTTCAGGTTAAACATGGGCAAAGAACCCTCCTGCTGATTACCACGTACCACATTCCCTCAGCTGATGAATCAGTACTCCTCCATGTTGACCAACACTTGAAGGGAAGCACTGAGGATGGTAAGGACATAAAATATACTCTGGATGGATTTCAATGTCCACCACCAGCAGCGGCTCAGCAGGGGGCACTTACTGATTGAGCTGGTTGGGTCCTAAAAGATTCAGGTGTGAGACTGGTCTGCAGCAGGTGATGGGGAAATCAACTAATCTGCCAGCTGCTAATGCAAATGACCAGGACAGTATTAGTAGGAGGGACCGCTGCACAGTCCTTGTGGAGACAAATTCCCGCCTTCACATTGAGAATAACCTCCATCATATTGTGAGGCACTTTCACTATGTTAAGCAGGACAAACTTCAAACAGGGGAGAGTGTTAGTCATTGGGGAGTCAATAGTTAGAGGGTCAGATAGAAGATTTGTTGGGAACGAACGAGACTCACTGTTAGTGTGTTGCCTCCCAGGTGCCAGAGTCCGTGATGTCTCGGATCATATCTTTGGGTCCTGAAGGAGAGGGTGACCAACCTCAAGTCATGGTCCCTTAGGTATCAACGTATTAGGTAGAAAGAGGGAAAGGGATGTAAGGCAGGATTTCAGGGAGCTGGGGTGGAAGCTGAGAGCTAGAACAAACAGAGTTGTTATCTCTGGTTTGTTACCCATGACACGTGATAGTGAGGCAAGGAATAGGGAGAGATATCAGCTGAACATGTGGCTGCAAGGATGGTGCAAGAGGGAGGGAAGGTGGGACCTGTACAAACAGGACGGTCTTCACTTGAACCAGAGGGGTACTAATATCCTGGGTGGGAAATTTGCTGGTGCTATTCTGGTGGGTTTAAACTAGCTCAGCAGGGGGATGGGAACCGGAGGTGTAGTTGCAGTGCACAGGAGGATGAGAGTAGGGAGGACAGGGACAGGATTTTAGGGTCACAGGAATGTGCTGGCAGACAGCAAACTAGTTTGAAGTGTGTTTACTTCAACATAGGATGTATCCAAAATAAGGTAGGTGAGCTTGCAGCATGGATAGGTACCTGGGACTTCGATGTTGTGGCCATTTCGGAGACATGGGTGGAGCAGAGTCAGGAATGGATGTTGCAGGTTCTGGTGTTTAAATCTTTCATTAAGAACAGGCAAGGCAGTAAAAGAGGGGGAAGTGTGGCCTTGTTAGTGAAGGATAGTATAACGGTGGCTGAGAGAACTTTTGATGAGGACTCATCTACTGAGGTAATATGGGCTAAGATTAGAAACAGGAGAGGAGAGGTGACATTGCTTGGACTTTTTTATAGGCCTCCGCAGATTTCTAGGGAGATGGAAGAGAGGATTGGCAAAATTATTCTGGGCAGGAGCAAAAGGAACAGGGTAGTCATTATGGGGGACTTTAACTTTCCCAACATTGACTGGAAATACTATGGTACGTTGGATAGATCAGCTTTTGTCCAATGTGTACAGGAGGGTTTCCTGACACAGTATGTCGAAGGACCGACAAGAGGGGAGGCCACACTGGATCTGGTACTTGGTAATGAACCAGGCCAGGTGTTTGGTTTAGTTGTAGGTGAGCACTTTGGAGAGAGTGACCATAATTCAGTTACGTTTAGTTAAGCGATGGAAAGGGATAGGTGCATGCCACAGGTCAAGAGTTATTGATGGGGCAAGGGCAATTATAATGCAATTAGGCAATAATTAGGATGCAGAGAATGGGGTAGCAAAATGCAGGGGATGCAGATGTTGGAAATGTGGAGCTAGTTTAAAGAACAGATATTGTGTGTCCTTGATAGGTATGACCCTGTCAGGCAGGGAGGAAGTGATAAGGTAAAAGAACCATGGTTTACTATAGAAATTGCATCTCTTGTTAAGCAGAAGAAGGAGGCTTATGTGTTGATGAGGCAAGATAGTTCAGATGAGGTGATGGAGAGTTACAGATCAGCTAGGAAGGATTTAAAAAGAGAGTTAAGAAGAGCAAAGAGAGGACACGAGCAAATAGAATTAAGGAGAACCCTAAAGCTTTCTATAGGTATGTGAGGAATAAAAGGATGACTAGGGTAGGAATAAGGTTAGTCAAAAACAGAAGTGGGAAGTTGAGTGTGGATCCTGTGGAAATCAGAGAGGTGCTAAACAAACATTTCTCATCAGTTTTCACTCAGGAAAAGGAGAATATTGTAGAGGAGAAGAATGAGGTACAAGATATTAGACTAAAAAGGATCAAGGTTAGTTATGAACAGGTGTTATCAATTCTAGAAGGAGTGAAAGTAGACAAGTGCCCTGGGCCGGATGGGATTTATCTGAGGATTCTCTGGGAACCAGAGAGTAGTAGAGCCTTTGGCTTTGATATTTGAGTCGTCATTGTCTACAGGTTTAGTACCTGAGGACTGGAGGATTGCAAATGTTGTGCCCTTATTCAAGAAGGGCAGTAGAGATGACCCAGGTAATTATAGACCAGTGAGCCTTACTTCTGTTGTAGGAAAGGTTTTGGAAAGGATTATAAGAGATAAGATTTATAATCATCTAGCAAGCAACAATTTGATTTCAGATAGTCAACATGGTTTCATCAAGGGCAGGTTGTGTCTGTCAAACCTCATTGAGTTTTTTGAGAAGATGACCAAGCAGGTAGATGAGGGTAGGACAGTTGACATGGTATACATGGACTTCAGTAAAGCCTTTGATAACGTTCCACATGGTAGGCTGTTGGAGAAAATGCAGAGACATGGAATTGAAGGTGAGTTAGCAGTTTGGATTAGAAACTGGCTTTCTGGAAGAAGGCAGCGAGTGGTGGTTGATGGAAAATATTCAGCCTGGAATCCAGTTACTAGTGGTGTGCCACAAGGATCTGTTTTGGGACCATTGCTGTTTGTCATTTTATAACTGACTTAGATGCAGGCATAGGTGGATGGATTAGTAACTTTGCAGAGGACACTAAAGTTGGTGGAGTAGTGGACAGTTTGGAAGAATGTTGCAGGTTGCAGGGGTCTTGGATAAACTGCAGAATTGGGCTGAGAGGTGGCAAGTGGAGTTCAATGCAGCTAAATGTGAGGTGATGCACTTTGGAAAGAATAACAGGAAGGCAGAGTACTGGGTCAATGGAAAGAATCTTGGGAGTGTGGATGTGCAGAGGGACCTTGAAGTCCATGTACATAGATCCCTGAAAGTTGCCACCCAGGTGGATAGTGATGTGAAGAAGACATATAGTGTGTTAGATTTCATTGGTAGAGGGATTGAGTTCCGGAGCCACAATATTATGCTGCAACTATACAAAATGCTGGTGTAGTCACACTTGGAATATTGTGTACAGTTCTGGTTGCCATATTTCAGGAAGGATGTGGAAGCATTGGAAAAGGTGCAGAGGAGATTTACCAGGATGTTGCCTGGTCTGGTGGGAACGTCTTATGAGGAAAGACTGAGAGACTTGGGTCTGTTCTCATTGGAAAAAAGAAGGCTCAGAGAGGATTTGATAGAGACATAGACTTTTTCCTAGGATGATGACGTTAGCTTGTAAGAGGGGGCATAACTACAAATTGAGAAGTGATAGATTTAAGACAGATGTCAGAGGCAGGTTCTTTACTCAGAGAGTGGTAAGGGCGTGGAATGCCCTACCTGCCAATGTAGTTAACTCAGCCACATTAGGGAGAGTTAAACAATCCTTGCATAAGCACATGGATGATGATGGGTTAGTGTAGGGGGATGAGCTGAGAATAGTTCACAGGTTAGCGCAACCTCGAGGGCCAAAGGGCCTGTTCTGCGCTGTATTGTTCTATGTTCTATGTTCAAGCTCTCAACCCCCTCTTCTCCATGTCGGAGCTATAAGGATCAGTTAGAAGTGTGGTCTCTTTTTGTATGAAGCTTCTAATTTGAAAGAAATAAAAGAGGTCCCGACTGGGCAATTCGTACTTCCGAGACTGTGGTGCTGGAAAAGTTCAGCAGGTCAGGCAGCATCCAAGGAGCAGGAAAATCGACGTTCCTGCTCCTCGGATGTAGCCTGACCTGCTATGCTTTTCCAGCATCACACTCTCATAGAGTCATAGAGATCTACAGCATGGAAACAGACCCTTTGGTCCAACCTGTCCATGCCGACCAGATATCCCAACCCAATGTAGTCCCACCTGCCAGCAACCGGCCCATATCCCTCCAAACCCTTCCTATTCATATACCCATCCAAATGCCTCTTAAATGTTGCAACTGTACCAGCTTCCATCACTTCCTCTCATTCCATACACGTACCACCCTCTGTGTGAAAACGTTGCCCCGTAGGTATCTTTTATATCTTTCCCCTTTCACCCTAAACCTATGCCCTCTAGTTCTGGACTCCCCGACCCCAGGGAAAAGACATGTCTATTTATCCTATCCATGCCCCTCATAATTTTGTAAACCTCTATAAGGTCAGCCCTCAGCCTCCAACACTCCAGGGAAAACAGCCCCAACCTGTTCTGCCTCTCCCTATAGCTCAAATCCTCCAACCCTGCCAACATCCTTGTAAATCTTTTCTGAACTCTTTCAAGTTTCACAACATCATTCCAATAGGAAGGAGATCAGAATTGCACGCAATATTCCAACAGTGGCCTAACCAATGTCCTGTACAGCCGCAACATGACCTCCCAACTCCTGTATTCAATACTCTGACCAATAAAGGAAAGTATACTAAATGCCTTCTTTGCTATCCTATCTACCTGTGACTCCACTTTCAAGGAGCTATGAACCTGCACTCCATGGTCTCTTTGTTCAGCAACACTCCCTAGGACCTTGCCATTAGGTGTATAAGTCCTGCTAAGATTTGCTTTCCCAAAATGCAGCACCTCGTATTTATTTGAATTAAACTCCATCTGCCACTTCTCAGCCCATTGGCCCATCTGGTCCAGATCCTGTTGTAATCTGAGGTAACCCTCTTTGCTGTCTACTACACCTCCAATTTTGGTGTCATCTGCAAACTTACTAACTGTAGCTCTTATGCTTGCATTCAAATCATTTATGTATATGACAAAAAGTAGAGGGCCCAGCACCGATCCTTGTGCACTCCACTGGTCACAGGCCTCCAGTCTGAAAAACAACCCTCCACCACCACCCTCAGTCTTCTACCTTTGAGCCAGTTCTGTATCCAAATGGTTAGTTCTCCCTGCATTCTTTGAGATCTAACCTTGCTAATCAGTCTCCCATGGGGAACCTTGTCGAACGCCTTACTGAAGTCCATGTAGATCACATCTACCACTCTGCCCTCATCAATCCTCTTTGTTACTTCCTCAAAAAAACTCAATCAAGTTTGTGAGACATGCACGTGACTCTAAACTCCAGCATCTGCAGTCCTCACTTTCTCCTAATTAATATTTCCGAGCCAACTGGTCAAAGGATATCAATATGTCCCCTTTGAATAAATCACCCAGGCAAGACACACCCCTCGCTGCCCATAGTTTAAACTCAGAGTCCATCATCCCTGGCTGAAAGCCTGGCCTACCAACTATGGGGATGCTTTGGCAATATTGCCCTCACCCTGACGCATTGCCCTCCACACCTTGACAGTATTGATGACTATTGGGTTATGGCAATATTCCTTACCTGTTCTGATTTTGTCCAAGAATAGCAGGCTAATAAGGGGGCATCCTGCCTGAGCTGCTTCGATATCCAACCAAAGTGAGTGAGGGTCCCCCCACCGAGCCCAATCATTCACGTAAGATAGCAACTACCTTAATTGATAGTTTTTGATATCTGGGACACCCACTGCTCCCAGTCTGTAAGATAACTGCAATTTAGTCAATTTAATTAGGGGCCACTTGTGATACCAGATAAAAGAACTAAACCAGCCTTTCAGTCTTCTAAATATTTGCTCAGTAAAAAGCAGAGGAAGCATTCACATGGGATACAACAGGCAGGGCAGAATGTTCATTTTAATGAGGGCTATCCGACCTAACCAATAGATTGGGAGCGCCTCCCATCTACGAAGGTTCTGTTTGACTCGTTCACATAAATGGGCAAAATTGGCTTTAAATAGCCGATCAAAAATGAGAGTAATAAATATACCGAAAGCCCTCCTGTGACCATCTGAAAGGGAACCGAGATCTGCCCTCAGGATGTAGCAGTCTCGGGAGACCACCATGGGCATGGCGTCTGACTTCACAAAATCGATCTTATAACCTGAGAAGCCAGCGAATAAATTGATGCATTGTATCAGGTGTGGCACTGAGACTGTTGAGTTTGATAAGACGAGAATGTCGTCCGCATACAATGCAATCTTATGTGACTTCGTTCCCACTTCTGCAGTGGTTATATTGGGATCCCTGTGTATTGCCTCCGCCAGCGGTTCGATCACCAATGTGAAAAGCAATGGTGACAAGGGTCAGCCCTGTCGACTGCCCCTACTGTTATTAAAATTGCTTGACCGTAAACCATTGATGAGGACCGCAGCAAGAGGATCACTATATAAAACCTCCACCCACCCTGATGAAAGTCTCTCCCAGGCCAAACCGCTATAAAGAATGTCAAAGATATGGCCACTTGACCCTGTCAAATGCCTTTTCTGCATCTAAGGAGATCACCAATCCCTGTACTGATCGCTATTGACATACTTGGATCATCCTAATCCGCCCACTCTCACAGACTTTAGATTAGTATAATTCAGAGTAATATTTCCAGAATGCTGCATTAATCCTATTAGAATCGTAGGTCAGATTTCCAGCATCCTCTCTGATTGAGGTAATGGACTGGCACTGGGGGGGGCTCTCTTTTTCCCAGCAAGATATGCTAGGTACTTGCCCGGCTTATCCTCATGCTCAAACAACCTTTGACTTGCAAATGTAAGCTCCCTCTTGGCTGTCCATATGAAAATGGAATTCAGTGCAGACCAAAGTGCCGTGATCCTCTGCAGTTTAACCAGTGAGGGCCTGTCAAAATATGCATGTTCAGTTACTTTCAGATGCGCCTCAAGCTAGCGTTGGTGCTCACCCGTCCGTCGCTTCTTACTGGCTGAAGAGGAAATAACCAAACCCCTAGCATAGGCCTTAGCTGCTTCCCAAAGGATGGATGGGCTACTGGCTGAGCCAGAATTAATGTCTAGAAATTGTGTGTGTGCATGTGTGTGTATATAGGAGTGTCTGTGTGTGTGTGTGTGTGTGTTTATATAGGAGTGTCTGTGTGTGTGCGTGTATATAGGAGTCTCTGTGTGTGTGTATATAGGAGTGTCTGTGTGTGTGTGTCTAGGAGTGTCTGTTTGTGTGTGTATATAGGAGTGTCTGTGTGTGTGCGTGTGTATAGGAGTGTCTGTGTGTTCGTTTATGTCTGTGTGTGTGTATAGTGAAATGGGATCACCTGTAGTGACCCAAGGTCCCAGTTGAGGCCATCCCCATGGGTACCAAACTTGGCTATCAGCCTCTCCTACACTCACACACGTTTGTAGGATGAATTTTACTTTGCTCAAAAGCTGCATGAATCCATGTGAGATTCTGTAAATATGTTTTTGGATTAGAATCAGTCTGACCATTGTGGCATAGACAACCTCACACAGGACAGTTCACACCTTCAATACGTTATCTGGGCCAACATGGCACCAATTGTTAAAGTCAACTTGAGAAAATAACTTTGAAAAAAAGTTTTACGATTTACATATGAAAGAACTGAAACCAACATTCTAAAAGATGAGAGACTTAACAAACAATCCAGGTCTTTTTCACTATATAATTTCAGTTACATCACACTGTAAACTTTTACTATAAATTCGGTGTCTTACAATTTTATTCTCCACAGCTACCTGATGAAGAAGCAGCATTATGAAAGCTAGTGCTTCCAAGTAAACCTGTTGGACTATAACCTGGTGTGTGATTTTTAACTTTATTTTTGTACACCTTCTTTGCACCCGTAACTTTGTATTCCTCACTCGTTCAATCATCTTTGTATAGTATCATCTGTCTAGGAGAACGTGAGGACTGCAGATGCTGGAGTACCGGAGTTGAAAAATGTGGTGCTGGAAAAGCACAGCAGGCCAGGCAGCATCCGAGGAGCAGGAGAATCACAGTTTCGGGCATAAGCCCTTCTTCAGGAATGAGGCTGGTGTGCCAAGCGGGCTGAGATAAAAGGTAGGGGGGAGGGAATTTGGGGGAGGGGTGCTGGGAATACGATTGGCGGAAGGAGGTGAGGGTGATAGGCCGGAGAGGGGGTGGGGGCGGAGAGGTCGGGAAGAAGATTGCAGGTCAAGAGGGTGGTGCTGAATCCGAGGGTTGGGACTGAGATAAGGTGGGGGGGAGGGGAAATGAGGAGCTGGAGAAATCTACATTCATCCCGTGTGGTTGGAGGGTTCCTAGGCGGAAGATGAGGCGCTCTTCCTCCAGGTGTCGTGTGGCCAGGGTCTGGCGATGGAGGAGGCCAAGGACCTGCATGTCATTGGCGGAGTGGGAGGGGGAGCTAAAGTGTTCAGCCACGGGGTGGTTGGGTTGGTTGGTGAGGGTGTCCCAGAGGTGTTCCCTGAAACGTTCTGCAAGTAGGCAGCCTGTCTCCCCAATGTAGAGGAGACCACATCGGGTACAGCGGATACAGTAAATGATGCGTGGGGAGGTGCAGGTGAATTTGCGATGGATATAGAAGGATCCATTGGGGCCCTGGAGAGAGGTGAGGGTGCAAGTTTTACACTTCTTGTGATTGCAGGGGAAGGTGCTGGGAGTGGAGATTGAGTTGGTGGGGGGGTGTGGACCTGACGAGGGAGTCACGGAGGGAGTGGAGGTTGGGTTGGTGGGGGGTGTGGACCTGACGAGGGAGTCGCGGAGGGAGTGGTCTCTCTTGAATGCTGATAGGGGTGGAGAGGGAAATATATCCCTGGTGGTGGGATCTATCTGGAGGTGGCGGAAATGATGGAGGATTATATAATGCATCTGGAGGTTGGTGGGGTGGAAGGTGAGGACCAGTGGGGCTCTGGGTTTGGCGCACCGATCTTTACACCGCTGAAGCTAGATGCCAACTCGCGGACACCTCCTCCTACTGCCCCCTTGACCATGACCCCACCTCACGCCACCAAACCATCATCTCCCAGACCATCCATAACCTCATCACCTCAGAGGATCTCCCATCCACTGCCTCCAACCTCATAATCCCACACCGCCCGTTTCTACCTCCTACCCAAAATCCACAAACCCAACTACCCTGGCCGACCCATTGTCTCAGCTCTCCTGCCCCACCGAACTCATCTCTGCATACCTCAACACTATCCTGTCCCCCTTAGTCCAAGAACTCCCCACCTATGTTCGGGACACCACCAACGCCCTCCACCTCCTCCATGATTTTCGCTTCCTCGGCTCCCAACGCCTTATCTTCACCATGGACATCCAGTCCCTGTACACCTCCATCACGAAGGCCTCAAAGCCCTCCGCTTCTTCCTTTCCCGCCGAACCAACCAGTACCCTTCCACTGGTCCTCACTCTTAACAACTTCTCCTTCCAACCCTCCCACTTCCTCCAAACCAAAGGAATAGCCATGGGCACCCGCATGGGCCTCTTCATCGGATATGTGGAACAGTACATCTTCCGCAGCTACACTGGCACTACTCCCCACCTTTTCCTCCGTTACATCGATGGTGCTACCTCATGCTCCCATGAGGAGGTTGAACAGTTCATCCACTTTACTAACACCTTCCACCCCGACCTCAAATTTACCTGGACCGTCTCAGACTCCTCTCTCCCCTTCCTAGACCTCCCCATTTCTATCTCGGGCGACCGACTCAACACAGACATTTGCTATAAACCGACCGACTCCCACAGCTACCTAGACTACACCTCCACCCACCCTGCCCCCTGTAAAAACGCCATCCCATATTCCCAATTCCTTCACCTCCGTCGCATCTGCTCCCAGGAGGACCAGTTCCACAACTGAACAACCCAGATGGCCTCCTTCTTCAAAGACCGCAATTTCCCCTCCGACGTGGTCGACGATGCTCTCCACCACATCTCCTCCACTTCCCGTACCTCCACCCTTGAACCCTGCCCCTCCAATCGCCACCAAGACAGAACCCCACTGGTCCTCACCTTCCACCCCACAAACCTCTGGATACATCGTATCATCCTCTGTCATTTCCGCCACCTCCAGACAGACCCCACCACCAGGGATATATTTCCTTCTCCACCCCTATCAGCATTCAGGAGAGGCCACTCCCTCCGCGACTCCCTCGTCAGGTCCACAACCCCCACCAACCCAACCTTCACTCCCGGCACCTTCCCCTGCAACCGCAAGAAGCGCATAATTTGTGCCCACACCTCCCCCCTCACCTCCGTCCAAGGCCCCAATGGATCCTTCTATATCCATCGCAAATTCACCTGCACCTCCACAGACATCATTTACTGTATCCGCTGCATCCGATGTGGTCTCCTCTACATTGGGGAGACAGGCCGCATACTTGCGGAACGTTTCAGGGAACACCTCTGGGCCACCCTCACCCACCAACCAACCCAACCACCCCGTGGCTGAACACTTTAGTTCCCCCTCCCACTCTGCCAATGACATGCAGGTCCTTGGCCTCCTCCATCGCCAGACCCTGGCCACACAACGCCTTTGAGGAAGAGCGCCTCATCTTCCGCCTAGGAACCCTCCAACCACACGGGATGAAGGTAGATTTCTCCAGCTCCTCATTTCCCCTCCCCCCACCTTATCTCAGTCCCAACCCTCAGATTCAGCACCACCCTCTTGTCCTGCAATCTTCTTCCCGACCTCTCTGCCCCCACCCCCTCTCCGGCCTATCACCCTCACCTCCTTCCACCTATCGTATTCCCAGTGCCGCTCCCCCAAATTCCCTCCCCCCTACCTTTTATCTTAGCCCGCTTGGTACACCAGCCTCATTCCTGAAGAAGGGCTTATGCCCGAAACGTCGATTCTCCTGCTCCTCGGATGCTGCCTGGCCTGCTGTGTTTTTCCAGCACCACATTTTTCAACTCTAGTATCATCTGTCTGTACTCCACACAAAACAAAATTCTTCACTGTACCTAGGTACATGCGACAATAATAAACCAAATCAATTCAGATGAGATTAGTTTAGAATTGCATCATATTGGCACAGACATGGTGGGACAAAAGGCCTTTTTGAGTGCTGCACTGATCTATGTTCTATGATTGAAAGAATCAGCAGCAAGAACCTGTTTTGGAATTTGAGGTCTTAGAACCCTAACAGTGAAGTTAACTAAATCTTTAATATTTCAATGTTTTGGGTGAAAAATGTGATTTTATTCAGTAGCTATGAAGTTTCATTGAGTTTAATTGTTAAAAAAAAACAGCATCAGAGGCAAAATAAAATCATGCAGATCTGATTGGAATGTCAAATTTGACCCAGCCCTCACCCACCTCGGAAAAGGTGTTCTTTAATGTTCTCTGGGCATGCCATACTGGTAAAGGAAATGAAATGTTATATTGAAAATGCTATTTAAAATAGTAGAAACTTCAACACCTTTCAGCTTTTGTGCCAGAACAACAATCTTTACAACAATTAAAATTCACCAAGGATTTTAATCAATAAAGACTGTAACATCAAGAACAGTGCATCAAGAAACAGAGTGACGTTTATAACTTCAGATCGGCTTTTGAACACTATTCCACTTCGGGAACAAATAAGTCCCTGGTAAGATCCTGCATCAAAGTGGATACTAACTCCCAGAAGAGTCTGTAGACAGCTTCATTAATGACATATATGTAGCATCTGAACTGTAAAATAATGCAAACACACTTTAAGAGCTCAGTTGCAAAAAAAACATTGATTTCTTAAATAAAAAGCTCACGTTGGGAGCAAAAACAGGAAAACAGATAATCCTGATGACTGGGGAGTCCTGAATCAAGGGTAACAGTCTAAGAATAAAAGGTAGAGATAATAGATTCTTATTAAGCAGGGGGGTGGAAGGTTCTCAGGGACAGGCAGGAATGGAGATGGTAAAATAGTTATATCCTTTCTTGTTCTACTTCACAATCTTTTGTCTGGTTTTGATGGTATACCTATTTCCAAAGTTGTTAAACTTCTTATTACTGTACTTGCTTGCTCCCCTATCCAATATTTCACATTCTTCTTCCTGTATGTGATTACTGCAATATTGCCCTCTTATGAAGTCAGATGCAAAGTATTAAATGAGACCATTGATCACATTTTGAAGTTCTACCCACAAGTTTTGTTGCTGGTCTAAACTAGTGGTTTACAGCCAATGTGCTGTGTCATGAAAACTGTCTCAGTGTGTGGTCACACTTTGTACAAAGTGTTAATGTAAAACAATGACATCAGATTTAGGATCATGACATGTTAGAAACAGTTGAGCAGAGTTTGAAAATGTGGCTGTGTTCACAGTCAAAGGAGTGTATGTTCTCTGGTGGATTTGAAATGTCCATGCATTTGAACCTCCTTTAGCTTGTTATACACATTATGTTGCAGATCTTTTGTGCAAAACTGTAAATGTAAGTATATCAGATTGTACTCGTGAGCATTTAATCCATCTGAAAAATGTAATGTGCCATCTAATTGTTTGTTTATTTGAAGCGTGCCTTGATACTGTAATGTTAAGAACTAATTATTTAATTATCCTTCTCTTTCTTTAATTATCTTAATATTTTATCAGACATCTTTTGGCTTTCTTTAATTTTAAATGTAACTATATTTCCAAGGCCTCCAATTACTGCTGCCATTTCCTTTATAACCTCTACACATTTTACACTCCTCTCAGCTTTCTACAGTTCCAGGCTCTGGATATTTGACACAAGCTTCACATTTGTTTCATTATTCCCTCTGTGCGCTCTTCGACATTCAGGGAATTCGCTGAAGAGAACAATCTTGATCTTATTTGCTCTGAGCTTTACATTCACCCTGAGATGGCAGATAGGGCCACATTTCAACTTTTCATCTGAAAGACAACACCAGCAACATTTCTTACTCACTCAGTGTGGCACGGAGAGTGTCAGTCTCTGTGATTTTGTCTCTAGAGCAGGGGATTGAACCCAGAACTATCTGATTCAGATGGTAAAAACAATGACTGCAGATGCTGAAAATCAAATACTGGATTAGTGGTGCTGGAAGAGCACAGCAGTTCAGGCAGCATCCAACGAGCAGCGAAATCAACATTTCGAGCAAAAGCCCTTCATCAGGAATGAAGGGCTTCCTGATGAAGGGCTTTTGCCCGAAACGTTGATTTCGCTGCTCGTTGGATGCTGCCTGAACTGCTGTGCTCTTCCAGCACCACTAATCCAGTATCTGATTCAGATACTGAGTTGCTAGCAATTGTGTCACAGCTAACACATAATATGAGAGGAGCTTGAGTACACAATATATAGTGGTTAAAGCAGAAAGACAACAAGTAGTATCTGTGCTGACATTATCTACATCCCAAGAACAAATATGAAAATAATTCTGTTATATGAAATATTTTAAAAATGCCACCTGCAAGCTCATACTGATGTCTGTTGCATCATTTACTTTATGGCTCCCAGGAGTGGAACTTTTATTGGTGGAGATTCTGACAACATTGATTAATTTGGGTGTGTCTCACTGAATCACTCTTCATGAAACCTAAAAACGTGAATTTACAATAAGGACTATCACAATGAAGCTTACAATCAAACTTTTGCTCAAGAAGAGAGACCAAATATGAAATGCTGAATTTGGAAATGCTGTCCACAAAGCTGGAACTAGGAATTGGCAAATCCTTGAGTGAACACACTTGGGTCAGTTTGTCTGTGTGATAATGTAAGATGGGCAATGGTTAGTCTGTAATCCTGAGTGAAGTCAATGCAACAGATTTCTAAGTTCTGAAGGAGAGTCATATTAGACACTAAATGTTAATTCTGTTTCTCTGTCCACAGATGCTGCCAGACCTGCTGAGTTTCTCCAGAAATGTCTGTTTTTATTTCAGATTTCCAGCAGCTGCAGTGTTTTGCATTTATGTGAAACAGACTGGTGACTGATCACCCATTTAGGGTGGCACAGAAGTTCAGTGGTTAGCACTACTGCCTCACAGCATGAGGGATCTGGGTTCAAATCCCACTCTTGGGTGACTGTCTGGAGTCTGCACATTCTCTCCGTGTCTGTGTGGGTTTCCTCCCACAATCTGAAGATGTGCAGGTTTATTAAATTGCCCATAGTGTTAGGTGCATTAGTCAGGGGTAAATATAGGGTAGGGGAATGGGTCTGGGTGGGTTACTCTTTGGGGGGTCAGTATGGACTTGTTGGGCCAAATGGCCTGTTCCCATACTGTAGGGAATCTAATCTTCTCACCATTACTCAAAGTGAAACTCACTTCTGTAAATACTAAGACTACATGAGTGCCTTAATGTAGACATTTTAAACCATTTGCATTAGCATAAACCATTGATATTGGCATTGTGGGTCAACCCACAGCACATGGACTGCAGAAGTTTAAGAGGACAGCTCACCCTCACCTTTTCAAGTGCAACTAAGTGTGGGCAATCATCACTGGCCCGGCAAGTGACACCCACATCCCACAAATGAATAAAAGATATAAAATTAGTACATGTAGGAATAAGGTACAAAGCTGCTTGCCAATTGGAATTTCTAATGTAACGATTACTAAATATAACAGGCCAGCTTATTTCATAGCACAGAAAAATAGATTTATTAGATAGTAATGTTAGATCTGGAAAGGAAAGAATCTATGCTTTATATTTTCCAAATGGGAAAGGGCTTTGGAAATCTGAAGCATAAAGGGATGTTTTATTTTATTTATTTTACAGGATGAGGGCAGCCAAGATTTATTTCCTTCCCAATTGCTCAAAGGACAGTTAAGAGTCAATCACATTGCTGTGGGTCTGGAGACACATGTAGGCCAGACCAGATAAGGATGGCAGATTTCCTTGTCTGAAGGACATTAGTGAACGAGATGGATATGTCCAACAATGGACAATGAATTCATGGTCATCATTAGACTTATAATTCTGAATTTTTGTTGAATTCAAATTCCACCATCTGACATGGCAGGATTTGAACCCAGAACATTACTTGGGGCTTTGGATTAACAATCCAGTGATAAAACCACTTGGCCATTGCCTCTCAAGAAGGAGTGCTAGTTCTGGGTTCATTTAGGGTGAAAACACATGTTCAGTTGGCACTTAGGAAGGCAAATGCATTCATTTCAAGATATTTAGAACACAAGAGCAGAAACATACTGGTGAGGCAATATAAGGCTTTGGTCAGACTGCAGTTAGAATATTGTGAGCAGTTTTGGGCTCCATATCTAAGGAAGGCTGCAGCTGGTGTTGGAGAGGTTCCAGAGGAGGTTTTCAAGAATTTTCCCAGGGATGAAGGGCTTGTCATATGAGGAGCAGTTGAGGATTCTCAATCTATACTCAGTGGGATTTAGAAAGATGAGGGATGTTCTAATTTAAACTTACAGAATACAGGGAGGCATGGATAGACATAGAGAAGATGTTTCTACCAATAGAAGAGACTAGTACCTGAGGGCACAGCCTTAGAGTGCAGGGACGACCCTTTAGAACTGAGACAAAAAGGAATTTCATCCACCAAAAGATGATGAATCTGTGGGACTCATTGCCGCAGAAGGCCGTGAAGGCCAAGTCATTGAATGCAGTTAAGGCAAAGATAGACAAGTTCTTGATTAGTAAGGAGACCAGAGGTTACAGGGAGAAGGCAGGAGAATGGGGTTGAGAAACATATCAGCCATGATTGAGTGGTGGAACAGATTTGATGGGCCGGATGGCATAATTCTCCTGATATGTCTTATAGGCCTGTGGTCTTACTGTTTGGATATTTGTGTGTTAGACAGAACAATCTTCATTTCTTTTCATATTAATAACCATTAATCAAAATCTTTGAAGGCCAAGCAGTGATTATTATTAATGTTGTTTGGAGTTTACGACTATCCTTGGAAGAACAAGATGTGAGTCATTGATATATACAAATTATAATTTGATTGAAATTCGTATTCATCAATTTCATGCAGAATCTATTTCCAAATTGGCACTGATTTTGTTGACGACACCGTTCCATTGACATTGTTTTTCCAACAGCTACATGGTTCTGTCAATCTGTCAAAATATGTTTTGCAGAATTGTGCACATTAGGCAGCATTTTCAGACATTTAACATAGTTTGTCAAAACACACGGTTAAAAATTAATCATCAAAGTAAAGATTAATTTGTAATTTATGCAGAATCTCAGTGATAAAACACCAAATCACATTCCTGGCCACAACTATTCACTGCCCAATGAAATAACTCTGCATATGGCCTGGAAAAATCAGATGGGGCAAGGTAACTTAGATAAGGAGTTCATAAAATGTTTTCAGGATAATTTCTTGGAACAACATCTTCTGGAGCCAACCGGAGAGGAGGCTATTCCAAACCAATTCTGGTCTCACTGCTATAGGAAGGATCATGAAACACTAAAGGATCCGGAAATGTTTACAAGGATATTGCCAACGTTGGAGGTTTGATCTATAGGGAGAGGCTGAATAGACTGGGGCTTTTCTCCCTGGAGTGACAGAGGCTGAGGGGTGATCATATTGAGATTTATAAAATCATGAGGGGCATGGATAGGGTGAATAACCAAGGTATTTTTCCTGGGGTGGGGGAGTCCAAAACTAGAGGGTTAGATTTAAGGGGAAAGGGGAAAACTTTAAAAGGATCAAAGGGGTAACTTTTTCACACAGAGGGAGGAGTTTGTATGGAATGAGCTGCCAGAGGAAGTGGTGAGGCTGGTATAATTATAACATTTAAAAGGCATCTGGATGGGTATATGAATAGAAAGGGTTTAGAGGGATATAGCCCAAATGCTGGATAGGTCAGATTGAGAAATCTGGACAACATGGAAAAGTTGGACTGAAGGGTCTGTTTCTGTGCTGTATGACTCTATGGCAAAAGAATTAAGATAATTGGGCTATTTGCATTTGAACAGAATAGGATTTGAAACGTTAATGGCGTCAAGACAATGTTATTGGGCTAGGAACTTAGAAGCAGAGGATGATACTTTGGAGACACAAATTCAAATTCTAGAATCAGAACTGGTGGAATTTTAATTTTAAAGAAAGAGAAATAGAAACTGGTCACAAAAATAATATCAATTGTCTTAACACATTCTTGAAGCAATTCGGGATGTCAGCTATGCCAGTGATGCGCATGTACATAAAAATAGTAAAATATGGGTGCAATTTTGGGAGGATTTAAT
Organism: Chiloscyllium punctatum; assembly: GCF_047496795.1. Taxonomy (NCBI): domain Eukaryota; kingdom Metazoa; phylum Chordata; class Chondrichthyes; order Orectolobiformes; family Hemiscylliidae; genus Chiloscyllium; species Chiloscyllium punctatum. The sequence continues at coordinate 141,933,991 of NC_092739.1, read as the reverse complement.
GGAATGAATAATGAAAGTCAATTCCTCTCGTTAGAAATTTAATGACATGTAGTTATCAATAACTAGACATCATTAAAAGAATGAAGAGAGAATTTAGGAAGGATTGTAGGGGGGTGGCCTCAGCCATAGTATAGATAGTGATAGTGGAAGGGAGAATTGGATAAATATTTGAAGTGAAGAAAGATAAAAACATAAAAGAGGAGCATTGTATTCTGGACATTTTTTGGAATCTAGACAACAGTTGGACCAAATGGCCTTTGTCAAATGTTCAAACTCAATGATACTAGCAATTTACTGCAGAGTTATTTACGTTCTCTCGAACACCTCCTCAACTTCATTACATTCCTATAATCCAGTTATTTGTGCAGAAATAGGTCATTCAGATTCAAATTTTTTTTTGATTTGTGCTCACTTTTATGTGTCTTATTTAAATGTGAATTAATGATTGATACCGTGGCTGTGAGATTTTATTTTGTTGGATTGTCAGACCCCTCCATCTGGTTTCCCTCACATGTTGTTGAAAAAAATAATTCCTTTCTCATGTAATCAGAGGTAATCAGTGCTACCCATAAATTCCCATGTGCTGCTTTAGAATTCAGACTATTGGGAGATTATTCATCACGGTACTATCATCAGTAGGGTCTCTGCCATTTACAAAATAAGCTGTTACTTCAGAGTTGTTGTTACAAAGGTGGAAATTTAAACTGAAATGTGCTCCTTGATTTCAATTCTACTATGTTAAAGAAAAAAGTGGGCTCGCCAATTTTACCTCTACATTGGCAACTAAGATGAAATGAATCTAGTGTGAGCCAATCGAAGAGTAACAACTGCTAATGTTAGGACAACTGGGATTACGCATTGTGTCAATTTTTTGTGAGGGTATGCCAAAGTTTCCAAGTGTATTTTGCTGAAATTCCTCTCATGCCAACTATTGTCAACACATTCCTTTTATTGATTTACAAGATGTGAACATTGCTAGCTAGGCCAGCACTTATTGATCATTCCAAATTGGACTTGACAAGATGATGGTGAACTGCCTTATTGAACCACTGTAGTCCATGTGGTGTAGGTATACTGGAGGGTTATTAGGAAGGGAGTTCCAGCATCTTGACAGGAAAGGAACAGTAATGCAGTTCCAGGACAGCATGGTGTATGGTTTACAGAAGAACTTGCAGGTGATGGTGCTGCATGTATTTGCTGCCCTTGTCTTTCCAGACTGTAGAGGTTGCAGGTTTGGAAGAAACAGTGGAACAAATTGTGGTTATGGGCTGTACCTACTGGTCATTCACAGATCACAGAGTTGACAGAGAGAGATGGGTGAAGGGGCCTGGGTGGAGAGATTAGTCAACGGTTTATGTTTCCAGCCTTGAGGTATTAACCTTTATTGAAATGTTTAGCCATAGTTCACTTTCTAGTCAATTCAACATCTTTTGCAGAAAGATGATTAGGGGTTTTACAAGATGATTAGGGGTTTTGATAGGGTTGACCATGAGAACCTTTTTCCACATATGGAGTCAGCTATTACGAGGGGGCATAGCTTTAAATTAAGGGGTGGTAGGTATAGGACAGATGTTAGGGGTAGATTCTTTACTCAGCGAGTCGTGAGTTCATGGAATGCCCTGCCAGTAGCAGTGGGGGACTCTCCCTCTTTATGGGCATTTAAACGGGCATTGGATAGGCATATGGAGAATAGTGGGCTAGTGTAGGTTAGGTGGGCTTGGATCGGCGCAACATCAAGGGCCAAAGGGCCTGTACTGCGCTGTATTGTTCTATGTTCTATTAAACCGAGGTTCTGACTACCCTTTCTGGTGCATGTGGAGGATTATCAGTCACCATTCTGAGAAAGAGCAGATGTTTTCTCTCCAGTGCTTTGGTCAATATTATATTTACCAGAAATCTCTAAAACAGATTAACTGGTCTTCATCACATTGTTAGTGAGAGTTTGCTGGAATTGCCTTTCCTTATTCATTTCACTTGGCTGCTGCACCTCATACATAACACAACAGACTACTGTTATAACCCTGGAAAAGAAGTCAGAGTTAATATTTCGGGTCTGGAGATTCTTCCCCCTCCCCCTCGTCCCCACTTCCTGAGTTCTGAGGAAGGGTCACCAGGCCTGAAACGTTAACTCTTGACTTCTCTGCACAGATGCTGCCAGACCTGCTGAGCTTTTCCAGCAATTTCTGTTTTTTGTTTCTGATTTATAGCATCCACAATTCTTTCAGCTTTTACTGCTATAGTCTTGTGCCTTTTAAAAATAGATTTTAATTTCCAGTGGCCAACTCAACAGCATCTCACAACAAATCTTAACAATTTAAGAACTGTACTATTATTAAGAAACAAGAATCAACATCAGCTAATCATTACTTAAGTGGCAAGTAATCCACCAATCTACAGAAAACATACCACCAATCCATATTATTAATTGCACTCAATTGTCATCATTTAAGACAAAGATGAGGAGGATTCTTTTTCACTCAGAAGATAGTAAATCTGTGGAAATGTTTACCACAGAGGGCTGAAGAGGTTGGGTGGTTAAGTATATTTTAGTCTGAGATAGACTTTCTTTTAATGAGTAAGGGAATCAAGGGTTATGGGAAAAAGGCAGGAAAGTGGGGTTGAGGGTTATCAGATCATCCATGATGGGCTGAATGGCCTACTTCTGATCCTACTTCCTATGGTATTATAGTCTTACTGTAGGATTGTAATCTTTGCCAGAACTCACCCAAACTCACTCTGAGCTTCCAACAGGCTTTATTCCCCCATTTCACTGAGCCATAATATCCAGTGTCAATTGAAAGTCTTCTGAGAATCCTGAAACCAACTTCACCCAGTAAGGCCCGTTCTGGTGACTCCTTGTCCTGGTCACATCAGAGTGAGTGTTACAGCATTCTTAAAGTTCTTCAGCTTTTTCTATCCCTTCAAGCAGAGAATGAGCTCCTGCCAGTGTTCTGCATAGTGGCTAATAGAGAACAGTCTTTTCTGCTGTTGATCATAGCAGCTGCTTTTTTACTATCTCTCTCATAAGACCATAAGATATACATGCAAAAATTAGGCTATTTGGCCCACTGAGTCCTTCTCTCCTGCCAATCAAAACATCTTCATCTTCCTTCCTGGTCGGTCGGTCGGTCTGTCTGTCCATCTAGCTGGAGAGCTGAAAATGTGTTGCTGGAAAAGCGCAGCAGGTCAGGCAGCATCCAAGGAACAGGAAAATTGAAGTTTCGGGCATAAGCCCTTCCGAAACGTCGATTCTCCTGTTCCTTGGATGCTGCCTGACCTGCTGTGCTTTTCTAGCAACACATTTTCAGTTCTGATCTCCAGCATCTGCAGTCCTCACTTTTTCCATCTAGCTGGAGATACATGACCCCCTCCAATACTCATTTTACCCGAATGAAAGAGACTGTTCAAAACATTGCAGAAATGTTACAATGCAAAGAAGACCATTTGGCCCATTGTAGCTAAACAGGTTTACTACCTAATGCTAATCTCTTCTTTTTCCCCATACCCGGAATTCCATCACCAATGCAAAATACTGCAGATGGTGGAGATCTGAAATTTAAAAAAAACAGCCAGTGCTGAAGAAACTCAGTGAGTACGGTAGTGTCTGTGGAGAAGCAAACATTTGATATTTCAGGTTTTTAAATCTCACATCCATAACAGCACATTTCTATATTAGTACCGCTGGCTGTAAAGCATTTTACCATGTCTTGAAGTCATGAAATGCACAACACAAATACAAGACTTTCTTCTTTCTGCTCTCATTCACCTCCTTTTCTTTGATGCTGTTAAAATGAAGTTCCCAGTCAGCTATCTAAATGAGATAATGACCGTTAATTATGATTGTCTGTGGTAAGCTTAATAATTGAATCCTTAATGCCCTTTAAAGGTGCACCTCCATCTGCTGTTTTAACAGAAGGATTGGCCTGAATGAATAAAATGAGTTTACATTTAGCTTAAAGGAAAAGACAAAGGCGTGTAATAGGAATATGTCAAATATCCTTCCACTAGAATAAGTAAAAATAGTTTCCAGGGTTGCGTACCAATGTCAGTATCAAGAATTCATGGATGGAGATATTTCTGGTATGATATCAAGTTTTTATGATGAAACTCCATTCGTGTAATGAACTGGTAACTTCACTTTGTAAAAATTGTATGGTCCTGGACACTTTCCTTTTAATTTCATGAATGAATAACTATCAATTCTGCAGTGCAGCAACAGCTTACAGAGTTACCAATTCCCTTCGATTCGCCACAGATTTGATACAGTGGCCCACCAGACCAGTTTCAAAGATATAAAGTTCCTTGCTCTCTCTCCCATATAGAGGGAGAAAGCCTATTCGAGTCTTTTACATTTGGTGACATTTTCTGGAGGATTGAGCTCCACAAGTTGATTCAGGCCGTGGTTAGAAGTCAAAGATACAAAAAATGATATTGTCCCATTAGTGACATTCCACTGCTGATCACCTAGTTGTCGAAGGGATACAGAAAACAGGCTGGAGATATTAAGGAAAATGAGCAAACAATGAAATAAAGTATTAAAGAAATCAACTAAGCTGAAAGAAATCAAAGTACTGGGACCTGATAAGATAGGAGAGGACAATCAATAGAAATCCAAAAACTACATTTCATTATTCTATGATAAAAAACATTTGTTGGAAACCAAACTTGGTATAACATCTACTGTATAAAGCAATTGATCTGAAAAAATGAACTCAGAAGGTTTGAAGTAACTTCACACATGAAATATAAGTGACTATCTCGGCGACGAGCTAGTCAGTTCAAAGCTAATCAGCTCCAGAGTCTAGTTTTTGTTCAACATTCTATAGTCTACAGCCATGTAACATAGAACTAGCTATCATCTCTTTGGAGTTAACAATGGCTCTTGCTTGGTGTTAATGTACCGAATGTAAGCTAATGTGACTTGTTATCTTACTAAACAAGAAAGGATACCGAAAAGATTTACCAGGATGTTGCTGAGACTGGAGGGTTTGAATTATTAGGAGAGGCTGAATAGTCTGCAACTTCTTTCCTTGGAACATTGGAGGCTGAGTAGTGATCTTATATAGGTTTATAAAATCATGAGGGTCATAGATAAAGTGAGTAGCCAAGGTCTTTTTCCAAGTGTAGGGGAGTACAAAAGTAGAGGTTGAAGGTTTAAGGTGAGAGAGAAAAGATTTAAAAGGAACCCGAGGGCCAACCTTTTCACACAGAGGGTAGTGCTTGGATGGTATGAGCTGCCAGAGGAAGTGGTCGAGGTTGGTACAATTTAAAAGGCATTTGGAAAAGTACATAAATAGGAAAGGTTTAGAAGGATATGGGCCAAATGCTGGCAAGTGGCAGTTGGTTTAGTTCAGGATAACTAGTCAGTATGGATGAGTTGGACCAAAAAGTCTGTTCCCACGCTGTATGACTGTGTGATTCTATGACTCTATAACTACTTGTTACTCAAGTATGTGTCTCTTCTGCCAAAGACTTATTAGTGGTTAAAGCTTTAGTACTTATTACTAGTGAGCCCATAGACCCTAGAGCATCACAACAAGGTTTTGTGCCATATACCAGTTCCAGCATCTCTTAGAGCAATATCCATTTTGCAATCCAGGAGAGAGAGAGAGAGAGAGAGAGAGAGAGGAGGGAGGGGGGTAGGAGTGAGAGAGAGAAGGAGAGAGAGAGAGAGAGAGACAGACAGAGACAGAGAGAGGGGGACAGCTAACTCAGATCATCATTGGAAAGTCAGTTTGTTATCTTGAATTGGGAATATGTCCAGATGAATGCAAAATGGTTAGAAGAAAGCAAGATGCACCATCACAAAGAAAACCCATGCTTATCAAACTTTAGGAGCTTTTTAAGGATGAGAAAATGTAGCAGGGAAGGGGCATGTGAACTTTTAGAAAGAGGTGGATAAGATAAGATTAGAATAAGATTAAATCAGTGGTAGAAAACTGGGTCAAAGAATGGTGAGGAGGGAGGAATGAGCAAATAGGAATCACATCTGAGTAGTTTCTGCTCATTGACTACATTAATGATTCTGATACAGACGAGAATGAGCATTGTCAACACTTGCAGATAACACTGAGATAAATGCAAGAGGGAAGTAAGTGGCTGGACCTTTAGGCAATAATTGGAGGTTTATACTATTTGACTCAAATCTACTTAGCAGCTGGAGATGAACTGACCTTTTTATTTCTAGTTTACACTGAAACACTGACAGCCTCTCTAGATTTCTCAGAATAATGCCTTGTTTTAAAGATGTAAAAAATATATATATATCCTCTCAGAGAGCATTTACTTCTATTTCAGCTACATTGATAAAATGGTAAATTTTAATGGCAAAGTCAAGTAAAAACCAATAATTGCATCTACAATCACGACTATGTAGCATTTCTTTAACGTTTCACTTGCTGTGAGTGTAGTTCAATTGTGAGACAACAGTCTGTTTTACAGTCTTTGTGGTCAGATATAGAAATGAAAAGCTCTGGGGAATTCTGGGGGATGTTGTCAAACTGAGAGACCTGGGGGAGGAGTAAATCACTGCATATGGTGGAATCTGTAATGAAAACAAAAAATGCCAGAGGTCACAGCAGGTCAGGTAGTAGCCATGGAGAGAAAGACCTAGGGGTGCAGGTACATAATTTTTGAAAGGGAAGTCGCAGGTAGACAGAGTGGTGAACGAGGTGTTTAGCATGGTTGTCTTCATCAGTCAGAGCATTGAGTACAGGAGTTAGGATATCAGGTTACAGCTGTACAAGATATGGGTGAGGCCACTTTTGGAGTACTGCATACAATTCTCATTGCCCTGCTATAGGAAGGATGTTATTAAGCTGAAAAAAGTGCAAAAGGGATTTACGAGAATGTTGCCGAGCTTGGAAGGTTTGAGTTATAAGGAGAGGCTGGATACATTGGGACTTTTTCCCTGGAGTGTCAGAGGCTAAGGGGTGACCTTGTAGAGGTTTATAAAATCGTGAGGGGCAAAGATAAGGTGAATATCCCAGGGGTAGGGGAGTCCAAGAATAGTTTAAGGTGAAAGGAGAAATAATTGAAAAGGACCTGAGGGGCACAATGTTCACACAGAGGGCGGAACACAGTGCCACAGGAAGTGGTAGAGCCTGGTATAATTATAACATTTAAAAGACATTTGGACAGCTACATGGATAGGAAAGGTTTAGACGGATACACAGACAAATGATTAGATTACTTACAGTGTGGAAACAGGCCCTTCATCCCAACAAGTCCGCACCGACCCTCTGAAGAGCAACCCACCCAGACCCAATCCCCAACATTTACCCCTTCACCTAACACTACAGGGAATTTAGCCAGGCCAATTCACCTAACCTGCACATCTTTGGACTGTGGGAGGAAACCAGAGCACCCAGAGGAAACCCGCACAGACACGGGGCGAATGAGCAGATTCCACACAGAATGTTGCCTGAGGCAGGAATTGAACCGGGGTCTCTGGTGCTGTGAGGCTGCCTTGCTAACCACTGTGCCACCGTGCTGCCCATAATGAGATGCGTTCAGATTAGGAAACCTGGTCAGCATGGACAAATTGGGCTGAAGGGCCTGTTACAGTGTTGTATGACTCTGACTGTATGGCTTGCTTCTTATTGTGGTCACGGACCCTAATTAGAGAGCAAAAACATCCTATTTCCTTTCCTAACTACCCTACCACCTTAAAGAATTTGAGAATATTCATGCCCATGTCCCTCTGCTCTTGCATACTCCTCAAAATTGTGCTATTTAGATTAAATGAAAAATATTGCTGATGTTGGAGATCTGAAATAAAAGCAGAAAATACAGAAGAAAGTCAACAGATCTGAAAACATCTGTGGAGAGAGAAAAAGTGAAAACGAGACTGCCTTTCCCATTTTGTTTTTACAGAAGTGAATCACTCCATACTTGTTGACATTAAATTGTATCTGCTACATGTCCGTCCAGGTCACTAGTCTGTCTGTGGCCTTCCTAAAGTCTGTGATTATCCTGTTCAGTATTTATTACACTGCTAAGTTTTTTAATATCCGCAAACTCCAAAATTGCACACCCTAAATCGGAGTCCAAAATATTATTATATAAAAGGAAAAGTAATGGTCTTTAAACTAACTCTCATAGGAGAGTGCTATATACTCCTGCCCTCCCCAGTCAGACAAACATCTATTCAACAATACCCTCTATCTCTTACTCTTTAGCCAATTCCATTCTGTAACCTGACTGTTGCCATCTCTGAAATCCCATGTGATTGTATTTTGCGAGATGTAATTCTGTTGAATACAGATATTAGCTTTACGAGACTGGCTATGCATTTCTCCTTCATTTTATAGAAGTAATTTCTGCAGATGTTACACAATAAAAATAAAATCATGATGCTCTAAGGATTACAACCATCCGGAGGATGATGTTTGGAGTTGGAGGCTGAAATAAACTCTGGGACTAATGCTTTGGCTGCTGAGTTTTACCTCAGGGAGAGGAAAAAGGAAGGAGAGAAGTTATTTTCCTTGAAATTGTATCAGGCATTTTGTAGGTTTTTATGCTCTAACAATCACGACTTGTATGGATGGCACTACATACTAGAAAAGTCATTAACAAATGACGGTTTGTTTATGACTTAAGCAAGGTGATGTCACCATAGTCTTACTCTCTGATCAGAGAAAGGTGGTAAACTTAATCAGAGGGTCACCACACCTCAGGCAAAAGGCAAGCTTGAGAAGGCCGGATTTTCATCGTCACTTGAGCTGATGTAGGAATTGAACCTGCATCGTTGGTATTTACATCAACAAACCAACCATCAGCGGTCTGAGCTAACCCCAGCATGACCCTAATGTCATGAGCTATTTAACTACTTAACTACTGTTCTGCTGCCACAAGTGAGGGATGCAGGCTCAAATGAATGGGAACATCTCCCAGTGATGTGCACCTCTGTTTTAATAGTATCCTGACGAAGACTCGCTGACAGATCATACAATCATTCGTGACGGTGACTTCCTTTTTATCGTTGGTTCTACATTCACGACAGGTTCCTGCCCTCACTGTAAGAGCTGCCATAAATAGATCAAGACAGGACTTAAAGCCCTGTCATTAAAATCCATTCATAGTGCTAGGATTGAGAGGGATCATATATTCTGGTTGGCATAAGGTAGAAGTAGTCGGACTGTTTACTCAAAATGCTGGAGCTTCATTGAGACTATTTCATTACATCACATTGGAAATACAAATGCATTATATCCACCTGCATTTACACCCTCCAACAGTTCCCATAAGTTTGTCAAACATCATTTTCCTTTTGTAAAACAACATTGATTTTACTTGATGAAATTATAATTTTCTAAATGTCTTATATTGCTTCATTAGTAAGGGATTTCAGCATATTTCAAATGGCGAATGTTAGACTCATTAGCTTACAGTTGTCTGCTTTCCTGTCTCCTTGCAGTTTTACAATGCCACAGAACTTCTTCTGAATCTAGAGAATTTTGGGAAATTACAACCTATATATCTGTTATATCTGTAGTCACTTCTTAAAAGACTTGAGGAGGTAGGCCATCAGGGAACTTGTCATCCTCTAGTGCTCCTAGTTTTCCGGTACAAAGGTGAGCCAGTGGATGTGATCTAATTGGATTTTGAGAAGGCCTTTGACAAGGTGCTGCGCAGGAGGATGTTAAATAAGCTAAGAGCAAATGGTGTTAGAGGCAAAGCACTGACAGGATAGATGACTGCCTGACTGATGGAAGATAGAGAGTGGAGATAAAAGAGTGTCTTTCAGGATAGCAGCCGGTGACTACTGGAGTTCCAGAAGGTTTGGTATTGGGATCACAATTATTCACGCTATACAATAATGATTTGAACGAAGTAACTGTGGGCATTGATTATAGATGACACAAAGATAACGGGAGGGATAGATAGTGTTGAGGAGGCAGGGAGGCTGTAGAAGGACTTGGAGAGGGTAGGAGAATGGGCAAACAAGGACAGTTAGAATACAATATGGGAAAATGTGAGGTCATGTACTTTGGTAGGAAGAGTAGAGGCATAGATTATTTTCTAAATGTGGAAAAGCTTAAGAAATCTGAAGCACAAAGGGACTTAGAAGTCCTTGTTCAGGTTTCTTTTAATGTTAACATGCAAGTTCAGTTGGCAGTTAGAAGGCAACTGGAGTGTAGCATTCATTTTGAGAGGGTTGGAATACAAGAATAGGGATGTCCTGCTGTGGCTGTACAAGGCTCTGGTCAAACTACATTTGGAATATTGGGAACAGTTTGGGCCGTGTATCTAAGAAAGGATGAGTTGACCTTGGATGGGGTCTAGAGAAGGTGAACATGTATGATCCCTGGGATGATGGGTTTATCGCATGAGAAGTGATTGAGGACTCTGGGATTGCATACAATGGAGTTTAGAAGGATGAGGGAATAGCTAGTTAAAACTCACAGAAAACTGAGAGGCCTGGATAGAGTGGTGGGGGGGGGGGGGGGGGGGTGGGGTGGGGGGGGGAGGGGAAGATGTTTCCATGAGTAGGAGAGATTAGGACCCAAGGGCACAGCCTCAGAGTGAAGGGACAACCATTTAGAATTGAGATGAGGAATTTCTTCAGCCAAAGGGTGGTTACTCTGTGGAACTCATTGCTGCAGCAGGCTGTGGAGGACATGTCATTGAGTGTACTTAAGACAGAGATTCATAGGTTCTTAATTATTAAGAGAATAAAAGGCTACAGGAAGAAGGCAGGAGAATGGGATTTATGAACATACAGCCATGACGGAATAGCAGAGCAATCTTGATGGGCTGAATGGCCTAATTCTGCTCTTATAACTTATGGTCTTCATTACTGCTGGTGATTGTTTTAGTTTCATCCTCAATCTTGCCACATAATAAATATTTTGCTGTTCCTTCGGTGTTGTTGGGTCGAAATCCTGGAACTTCCTCCCTAACAGCAGTTCAAGAAGGCAGCTCACCACCACCTTTGCAAGGGCAACTAGAGATGAGCAATAAATACTGCAGAGTCAGTGACCCCCACATCTCAAATGTTAATATGATAACTCAGTGGCTCTATGACTCTACTATTTTTGAGATCGTTTCTTTGTTTTTCACCATGAAGGGAGATGCAAAATACTTCTTCAAATTCTTGCCATTCCTTTGTTTATTAATATTAATTCTCAAGCCTCACCTTCTAAGACTGACATTTACTCCAGCTACTCTCTTCCTTTTTCTGTGCCTGTGGAAGCTCTTACTGTGTTACTGAGTAATGCTACAGGATGGCCTGTCACCACAGGGAGATGGGCAGCATTTTAATAAATGGGAGATAAAGTTAGTGAAAAATAGAATTCCATGTTAATACCTTAATATGATATATGCACAAATCACTTGACCTGTCACTTTGATTGTTAGTTTCTATCCAACTTTGCCTTCAGTCCTGTCTTTGCTGTACACATTATGTTGTTGCTTGAGGCTCTGGCATTATAACTAGAAAATATATGAGCCCATTTACTGCATAATATTACAATTCAAACTACATCAAGACTATATTAATTTACTTCTCTATATTAAAAGGGAATCAGAACATTATTGGTTACAGTTTGACTTATTATTGACCATTGTTTTAAAGTTAGCCTTTTCACCACTTAGTAAAATCATCAACTATCTTCATGAGCTCAATCTCTCATAATTATTTACCTACAGGCTGCCCACTCTCCAAAGAGAAAATCACTGTGTGCATCATCTTTAAACAGTCATCTGGAAGGGAGTGTATCAAAATGAAGACAGTATTCAAACATTCAAATATCTGGTCTCTATGTATCTAATGTGATTGAGTCTTTAATGCCCCTGAAACAGCCTAGAGAGCAGAGTAATTGTCGGGCACCTAAAATAATTTTAAAAATGAAATTTCAACAGGAGGATGAGAAAATGCCACCCCATGGACTTTGCTACAAAACAAAATGGAAGCCCTTTGGGATTAAAGGGGCAGCGGCTCTGAGGGAATGGAATTGACCAAATGAAAGGAAGCGGGGAAGCAGTGATGAATTAGATTAGATTCCCTACAGTGTGGAAACAGGCCCTTCAGCCCAACCGACCCTCCAAAGAGTAATCCACCCAGACCCATTTCCCTCTGACTAATGCACCTAATACAATGGGCAACTTACCATGGCTAATTCACCTGACCTGCACATCTTTGGACTGTGGGAGGAAACCCATACAGATATGGGGAGAATGTGTAAACTCCACACTGACAGTCACCCAAGGCTGGAATCAAACCTGGAACCCTGGTGCTGTGAGGCAGTAGTGCTAACCACTGAGTCACCATGCTGAGAGATGACAATAGCATTGTGATTGAGTCATTCAGAGGCCAACTCATCCACTTGCTGATGGAATTTAAATTCTATTAATCCAAAATGATCTGAAATTGAAAGCTACTTTTAATCATGGTGACCGCACAGCTTTCATTAACTGTTATAAAAACCCATTATGAAATTACACATGGTTTCTCAGTGCACATGAATTTATGGTGGTTGTCTAGATTCTGTGGGTGGGGATTGGCAGCAGAGAATCGCAGCAGAAAATAGTCACAATTCAGCTGATGACAGAATGACAGTGAAGAGTTGCAGGCTGTGGCTGAGATAGTTTGAATGTACGACCATGTGAAATAGGAGCAGAATTAGGCCGTTCATTCCCACAAGCCTGCTCTGTCATTCAATAAGATCATGGCTCATCTGTGTTTTGAATTCCACATTCCCCATCCACGCCCAATAATCCTTGATTGTCCTGCTGAAGAAGAATTCATCTGCCCTAGCTCCAAAGTCTTTGATCAGAGACGTGGGGGAAATCATACTCAGGATAAGTTCACTTGGAAGTGAGTGAATTGAAAGAGAGGACAACAGCCACAGTAGCATCATAATAGTGAAGTGGCAGTACCCCATGTTCTTGCTTGGAAACAACCTGCTCACTGGCGCCTAGTTCGGGTTTCATCAAGACCACACAACTCCTGACCTCATTACAGCCTTGGTTCAAAAATGGATAAAAGGGTTGAATTCCGGAGGTGAGGTGACAGCCCTTCACATCAAGGCTGCATTCCACTGAGTGTGGCATTAAGGAGCCCTCGCAAAATTGGAATCAATGGCTATCGGGGGCAAACTCTCCCTTGTTTGGAGTAACACCTGGCATATAGGAAAAAGACTATGGTTTTTGGAGGTCAGTCATCTCAGCTCCAGGTCGTCTCTGCAGGAGTTCCTCCGGATAGTATCCTAGGCCAAACCAGTTTCACCTTCCCTCTATCATAAGGTCGGAAGTAAGGATCTTTGTTGATGATAGCCCGATGTTAAGCACCATTCACCACTACTCGCATACTCAAGTTTTCAAATGCAAGTTCTGGATAATATCCAGGTTTAGACTGATAAGTGGCCAGTAACATTTATGCCACACACAAACAAGGCGATGATCATCTCCAATAAGAGTGAATGTAACCACCTCCTTTTAACATGAGTTTCTCACTATCAACTTCCTGGGTGATATCATTGACCAGAAAGTGAACTGGACCAGCCATACAAACACTGCAGCTCTGAGATCAGGTCAGAGGCTAGGAATTCTATGACAAGTAACTCATATCCTACCACCATCTACAAGGCATAAGTCAGGAATGTGTTGGAATACTCCCCACTTGCCTGAATGGGTGCAGTTCCAACAACACTCAAGAAGCTTCACACCAGCCAGAAGAAAGCATCCTGCTTGATTGGCATAAAATTCTCCACTGTCAGAATTCACTCCCTCAACTAGAGATGCACATTGAAAGCCCAACTACAAAATGCATTGCAGCTACTCACTCAGGCTCTACCAACAGCATCTCCCATACCAATAGCCTCTACCATCTGGAAAGACAGGGATGGATGGAACACCATGAGCTGCAGGATTTTCATCCTGATTTGGGAAGATATTGCAGTTCCTTCAACACCAATGCATTAAAATTATGTAACTCCTTTGCTAATGACACTGTGGGTTCACCGACATCAAATCAGCTGTAGCTGATCAAGAAGTTCATCACCATTTACTCGAAAGGACATACCTTATGGCTGGCCCAGCTAGCAATGTCTCATACTGTGAACAAATTTAAAAATAACCTTGTAAAAGGGTGCAAAGGCAGAGATTAGATTATCTCCAGATGTCTGTGTACCTACATCCTCAGCAGCTACCTCTCTCCAGAGAGACACTCACATCAATCTGTGGCAGGCTGGCAGGGGAAGCAAGTTCTGGTCATGTGGGTGGTCTTCCAGTGTCTGTGACACTGAAGGTCACAGTCGGATTGAATTTCTATGCCATGGGATCTTTTAAGGGATCACCAGGGCAGTATATATAATAATATTATTATTCCCATCGTCTTTACAATGGTTTCTGGGACCCATAACTATTCAAAATTTGCAACTACAGTTGTCTTACATCTTCAGCCATTGTAGTAACTCTTCTCGGTCCATAGTGAGCCAGGAAGCTCACCCCCCAGTGTGCTGACATCAATCAATTCATCTCCTTACATCTCGGTTGTCAGCTCCTTCAAACATTATGCAACTTATCCTAAACGGCAACACATCAGCACATCCAACATCTCACCACATCATGTTTAGGAGAGTGGGCAGCTTTTATCAAATTCAGCAAATGAGGAAAGTCAGGCCATAATACAATCCCCCTTGTCCTCTGATACAAGGTGATCCCTGTAGACCCTGTCCCCTAATACACACTGTAGAGACCACTCCCTACCCCCATTCCCTGGTTACACAGTGACCACCCCAACCTGCATTCCATGAATAGATACTGTCCCCTGATGTAGAGACTACCCCCACCCCTGTTCCCCAGATACACCCTGTCCCTGATGTAAAGACCAACCCCATGCCCACTCCCTGGATACACACTGTCCCTGATGTAAAGACCAACTCCATGCCCACTCCCTGGATACACACTGGCCCCTGATGTGGAGACCACCCCACCCCTTTTCCCTGGATACACACTGCCCCTGATGTAGAGAACCCCCACCCCCCCCCCCCCCCCCCCTGTTCACACACTGCCCCCAGTACAGAGACCCCCATGTCCCACCTTGCTTTTCGGATGGCTGCTGTGGAACTGATGGGCTGAATGGTCTGCTTTCACACTATGGAGATTCTATGATAAGGGAGTACTCAATGAAAGGCAAGCCACTAGCAAGTTCAGAGCAACAGGGGGGGATCTTGGGGTACGTGTCCACAGATCCCTGAAGGCAGCAGGATAGGTTAATGGCGTGGTTAAAAATGCACATGGATCACTTGTCTTTATTAGTTGTGCATAGATTATAAGATCAGGGTGGTTATGTTGGACTTGGTCACAGTTAGGTCGCAGTTGGAGTACTGTGTGCAGTTCTGGTCTCCATACTTTCGGAAAGATATGATTGCACTGGGGTTGGGGTTGCAAAGGAGATTCACCAGGATATTCCTGAAATGAAGCATTTTCACTGGGAAGACAGCCTGAATAAGTTCAGAATGTTTTGTTTAGAGCAGAAAAGGTTAAATGGGGGAGGCCTCAGGCGACTCTCTGTGTGGAGTTTGCACGTTCGCCCCGTGTCTGCGTGGGTTTCCTCCGGGTGCTCCGGTTTCCTCCCACACTCCAAAGATGTGCAGGTCAGGTGAATTGGCCATGCTAAATTGCCCATAGTGTCAGGTAAGGGGTAGATGTAGGGGTATGGGTGGGTTGCGCTTCGGCGGGTCGGTGTGGACTTGTTGGGCCGAAGGGCCTGTTTCCACACTGTAAGTAATCTAATCTAATCTAATCTATGATTACAGGGGAGCGGTTGAGTCCTTCATCATAATTTCAACCAGTGGGGGAATTCCATCCACACTGTTGCCATCACAAACCAGCCATCAGCCAACTGAGCTAAGTGTTTCCAGGTGCATATAATAGATGTGGGTAAAGAACTGACAGGTGTAAATTAAAATGGTGACGTGAAGGGTTACATTTTTTTAATGCATGGGCCAGAATGTTGCCTGCCGCAATGCATATGCTGATAGAATAATAGAAAATTACAACAAAGTCAATACACTCCATAGTGGCCTTGTATTGTCGAGTATAAAATTACGAGAGGGTGGGTAGTCGGCCAGGATAGTAATGTCAAACCTACGGGGCATACGTTTAAGGTGAGAGGGGGAAGGTTTAAAGGAAATGTGTGAGCATTTTTATTAAGACAATGGGTGGTAGGTGGCTGGAACATGCTACCAGGGGAGGTGGCAGAAGCAACGACAATAGAAATGTTTAAGAGCTATTTAGTTAGACACATGAACAGGCAAAGAATACAGGGATAAAGACCATGTCCAGACAAATGCGATTGGTTTAGAGTAGCATCGTAGTCAGTGTAGATATGATGGGCCAAATCGCCTGATCCTGTGCTGTACTGTTCCACATCTATAAGGAGCATGGACTGTGTTGATAGGACGCAGCTGTCCCCATT
This sequence comes from Chiloscyllium punctatum, assembly GCF_047496795.1. Taxonomy (NCBI): domain Eukaryota; kingdom Metazoa; phylum Chordata; class Chondrichthyes; order Orectolobiformes; family Hemiscylliidae; genus Chiloscyllium; species Chiloscyllium punctatum. The sequence goes on along the minus strand of NC_092739.1, from coordinate 141,917,565 downwards.
AGTTGAAGAACCAATAACAAGAGGCTTAATTTGAAGGTGTAAGACAGGAAGTTTAGAGGGGGTTTGAAGAAAATGTTTTTCACGCGGAACAGGTGAAAATCTGGAAAGCACTTCCTGGGAGGGTATTAGAGGTGGGAAACCTCACCACTCTTAAACAGCATGTGGATGAGCGCTTGAAATGTCATAACTTCTATGACCATGGACCAAGTGCTGGAAAGTGAAATTAGTGTCGATAGATGAGCACAGATTCAATGGACCGAAGGGCCACTTCTGTGCTGTATGACTCAATGCCTCTATTGTACAGTTTTGATCTCCTTTTAAATCAAACAGCAATATGGTTAAGGTGATTGGCAAAAGAACGAGACATGATGAGGAAAACAAAATAAACATATGCAGCGTGTTGTCAGCAAAATTGATTGGAAGTTTCATTTTCACAACGTTGACATTGTCAGGACAGGTTTGACATGTTCTCAAGCCAATGCTGTTCAAGGGGAGATGGCGGGAATGACACTAGACATCAAATTATAAGGCACATGCTAATGTTCTAAGAATTAGCCTTGTATTCCAAAATGACATCTGTTGGGATTTAAATTCAATTAATAAAATCTGGATTTGAAAGCTGGTCTAAATAGTGGCAACATGATGAACGTCATGAGCTGCTACAAAAACCCATCTGCTTTTCTTCAGAAAAGTAAATCAACCATGATAAAAGCAAAATACTGTGGATGTTGGAAATCTGAAATAAAAACAGAAAAGTTGTTGGTAAGATTGTAGAGTCCATTGACAAGGATGAGATTGCGGAATTCTTGAAAATGCATGCTCAAATAAGCCAAGTCAGTACAGCTTAATCAAGATGAGGTCACACCTAACCAGCCTGTTAGAATTCTTTGAGGAGGTAATGAGAAAATTAGACAAAGAAGAGCCCAGTGAACGTTCTGCATTTGGATTTCCAGAAGGCCTGTGATAAGGTACTGCACAGGAGGCTGCTGTAGAAGATAAGAGCCCATAATGTTAGAGGCAAGGTTCTGGTGTAGCTGGAAGGCAGAGAGTAGGGATAAAGGCGTCTTTTCAGGATTGTCGCAGGTAACTGCAGGGGTCAGTGTTGGGACCATAACTATTCACGTTATACACAAACAATCAGGATGAAGGAACTGAGGGCTTTGTTGCTACGTTTGCAGATAACACGGAGTTAGGTGAGGGGCAGATAATATTGAGGAAGCAGGGAGGCTGCAGAAGGACTTGGACAGGCTAGGCGAGTGGGCAAAGAAGTGACAGATAAAGTACAGTGTGGAAAAGTGGGAGGTCATGCACTGTGGTCGGAAGGATACAGGCATAGACTATTTTCTAAATGAGAAAAGACTTAATAAATATGAAGCACAAAATGACTTAGGAGTCCTAGTTCAGCATTCTGTTAACGTTAATGTGCACGTTCAGTTAGGAATTAAGAAGCCAAATGCAATGTTAACAATCATTTCAAGAGGACTAGAATACAAGAGTGTAGACGTACTGCTGAGGCTGTGTAAGGCACTGGTCAAACTGCATTTGAAATATTGCGAGAAGTTTTGGCTCTTGAAGGAAAGATGCGCTGGCTTTGGAGGTGATCCAGAATAGGTTTATCAGAATAATCCTGGGAATGAAAGGCTTGTCATATGAGGAGCAGTTGAGTCTGTACACAATGGAATTTGGAAAGATGAGAGGGCACCTCATTGACACTTAGAGAATACTGAGAAGAATTCCTGGTAAAGGGCTCTGGCCCGCAATGTCAAGTTTCCTGCTCCTCGGATGCTGCCTGACCTGATGTGCTTTTCCAGCAACACACTCTCAACCCTGATCTCCAGCATCTGCAGACCTCACTATCTCCTCTGCTGGATCAGGTCAGGGAGGGTCGATATTGGGTCTGAGACTATCAGGGAAGGGTGGTATAGTTGGTTCATCTTTATTTTTAATCTTCTTCCTACGTGGATCCTACGTTGAGCAATTTCACTGACTGAAAGGGATCTGTTAATGATGATCTCAATGATCCTTAACCAACAAGTAAATCAAATCAAGGAAATATAGAGTACCTAAAACTGGAGCAATTTTGCAGAGACTTGAAAATACTGCAGAATTCCTTCTCTTGCAAAACTGCTCCCACAATAATTTACAGCTGACCAGAGTTCCTGAAATAAAGAGATTCACAGATTGTTATTTAATTTCACAGAAATATCAGCACCAAAAGGACAAAGATTTAAAGTGATTGGTATAAAGGGGAGATAGGACAAATGTTTTCGGTCAGCAAGTTATAATGCATTGCCTGAATAGATGGAAGCAGATTCTAAAGTAACTTCCCAAAGGGAATTCATGCATTTTTTAAAAAAAAACAAGAAAAGACAAGACTAAGGAGAAAGCCAAGACTAAGTGGACAGCTTTTTTAAAGAACTCATCAGGCTAAATGACCTCATTCCAATACTGTTTCATTTTGTGATTGCAATAACCAGAATACAGAGCATTTGGTCATTTATCGGCTTGCTGTTTGTGGGACTGCTGGGTGTGAATTAGCTGCTCTGCTTCCTATATTACAACAATGACTACATGGGTATGCTTGGTGTCATGAGAGGTGCTATATATGTGTACATTTTCTTTTCCTCTTTTGTTAACTTTTACAATGACCACTAACCAGGATGCCGGAAAAGCTTGGGGAACAGGGAGGTTGACAGGGGATCTGTTAGAGGTATGTAAGATTATGAAGACCATGGACAGGGTGTAGAGAAATCAGCTGTTCCCCTTAGTCAAAAGGTTAATAACAAAGAGGCATAATTTTAAAGTGAAAGGCAGGAGGTTTAAAGGGGATTTGAGGAAAAACATTTTCATCTTAAGTGTGCTAGGGATCTGGAATACGATCCCTGGGAGGGTACTTGAGGAAAAAAACTTCACAACCTATAAAAAGTGCTTGGATGAGAACCTGAAGTGTCATAGCACTCAAGGTTCTGGGCCTGGCATAGGAACATGGAAGTAGTGTAGGCAGCAGTGTATTTTTAGTGGTACAGATTCAATTGATCGAAGATTCTTTTCTGTATAGTATAATTCCAAGGCTCTATGATTCTAAGACCTCAGTATGTTTACACGTATACACATGGCTACAGGCAGTCAGTGAAGATTTTGCATCACCAAATGTTTGCTTTAACTAATCACTAAATACAGTTGCTTTCTTTTTTCCAGAAGTCACTGGCGTTGCATCACTCAAGTTGTCTCAGGATCAAGTCTGAAGTCAATACTTTGAAAACTTGCCAGTAACACTTTTATTGATCTAAATTCTCCTTTTCACAAAACAAATAAATGGCCATGTAAATAATTCAGATTGAAAAAATGCAGAGTTCGACTTGCATTGGCACTGGAGCTGTGTAAATTGGCTGTTGAGCCACAGAGTGGCCATTGTGGACGCTGGAGATAATTGATGCATTTTGAATTGGTGAATGTGATTTGGCAGAATGTGGGTACATTGAGGACAATGCTAAAATATTTGCCCCTGAGGAACTCACAGTCAAGGAAATGTTCTTGACTGACTGATATCGGTATTTGTCAGTGAGGCTGGTAGGAACCAGCTGAGGGTAGAATCTGGAACAGGAAGGACATGTCGAATTGGATCTTTATTCACAGATGTAGCCAGCTGTCCAGAAGTGATCATGAGGCAGGTGAGTGGACATTTAAAGTCAAGATTAGAGTGGTTCTGGAAAAGCACAGCAGGAAAATCGACGTATCAAGCAGGACCCCTTCATCAGGAATCAAGGGCTCTTGCCTGAAACATTAATTTTCCTGCTCCTCGGATGCTGTCTGACCCGCTGTGCTTTTCCAGCACCACTCTAATCTTCACTCTAATCTCCAGCATCTGCAGTTGTCACTTTCACCTGAGTGGACATTTAGCCAATTCTTTGACCTGTTGGGTCACCCAGGCTATTGATTTGGTGGACTTTGCTGTTCTTTTCTGGTCATAACTGCATTCAAGGGCAAGCACCCATGAAGCAAATAGACCTTCTATTGGCTAGCTTCACACATGGCATTGTCCAGTTGCAAATAGTGCTGGAGGACCCACGAGCTTTGGAAACACCGGATGAACAACTTCAGGTAACAGAAAGGACTCCGAGCTAGTGCAGTCTGTACGGTCTGGAACAGCAATCCGCCAGGCATAGCTGAGGTCTAAGCAAAGGAAAACTAAAGCTTTATTATAGCCGATACTATGCCACAATGAAGTTTGCAGATAGTACCAAAATAGATGGCAAGACAAGTGATGAGGATGACACAAAGAGTCTGTAGAGGGATATGAACAGGCTAAGTAAGTGGGCCACAACTTAACAGATAGAATATAATGTGGGAAAATGTGAAGTTCTGCACTTTGGCAGGAGAAATAAAAGAACTGAATATTATTGAAATAGAGAAAAACTGCAGAAGTCTATGAAACAGAGGGATGAATGAATCTTCATGTATGATTCACAAAAAGCTCAGTGAGTTATGGAGAAGGCGAAGGAAGAATTATAGAGTCATAGAGTCATAGAAATATACAGCATGGAAACAGACCCTTCGGTCCAACCCATCCATGCCGACCAGATATCCCAACACAATCTAGTCCCTCCTGCCAGCACCCAGAGAAAACAGCCCCAGCCTGTTCAGCCTGTCCGTGTAGCTCAAATCCTCCAACCCTGGCAATATCCTTGTAAATCTTTTCTGAACCCTTTCAAGCTTCACAACATCTTTCCAATAGGAAGGAGACCAGAATTGTATGAAATATTCCAACAGTGGCCTAACCAATGACCTGCACAGCCTCAACATGGCCTCCCAACGCCTGTACTCAATACTTTCAAGAAGCTATGAACCTGCACTCCAAGGTCTCTTTGTTCAGCAACACTCCCTAGGACCTTGCCATTAAGTGTATAAGTCCTGCTTGATCTTTATTTCAAAGGAAATCGAGAATAAAAGTAAGGAGGTTTGCTAAAACAATACAAAGTTCTAGTCTGACCACAGTTGGGCTACTGTGAATAGTTAGGGTCACCTTTTCTAAATAAAGATGCATCAGCATTAGAGGCAGTCCAGAGAAGGTTCACTAGACTTATATCGGGTATTGAAGGTGTCTCTTATGAGGAAAGATTGAGTAGGTTGGGCCTATAATCATTGGAATATAGAATATTGAGAGGCAACCTTATTGACACATACAGGTTTCTTTATGGATTTGACAGGATAGAAGCAGGTTAGACAGTTTCATTCCTTTTATGGCCGGCACAGTGGCTCACAGCACTAGGGACCCGGGTTCAATTCCAGCCTTGGGCGACTGTCTGTGGAGTTTGCACATTCTCCCCGTGTCTGCTTGTGTTTCCTCCGGATGCTCCGGTTTCCTCCCACAATCCAAAGATGTACAGGTTAGGTGAATTGGCCATACTAAATTGCCCATAGTGTCCAGGGATTATGTAGTTTAGGTGCATTAGTCAGGGGTAAATATAGAGTAGTTGTCTGGATGGGTTATTCTTCAGAGGGTCGGCGTGAATGTCTTGGGCCAAATGGCCTGTTTCCACATTGGAGAGATTCTAGGACAAGAGAGGAAAAAACCTCAGAATAAGGAGACCCACATTATAAAGAAATGAGGAGGAATGTTTTTCTCTCAGGGGATTGTGAATCTGAGGAATTCCTTACCACAGCAGACTGTTGAGCCTGGGTCATTAAGTATATTCAAGGCTGAGACAGTCAGAGTTTTAATCAAGAAGGGAATCAAGGGTTATAGGGAAAAGGCAGGAAACTGGAGGTAAAGATTATCAAATCAGACATAATTTAATTGATTGGTGGAGCAGACTTGAAGGCACGGTGGTCTACTTCTGTTCTCACATCTTATGGTCTTATAGTTAAAGGGGAACACACTTACTTTGTTTGGTGTCATGTTGGAACCTGACTCTGGGTTCAAGCTGCATTTGCACTGTAATTGAGACACTTGTGTTCAACTGTTTCTAAGTTCAGCTTTGAAGCAAGCTCCCTTCAGAAATGGTTGGTGTTTTATATCTGTTCTTAGCCAAAAGGATGAGATTTAAAAGGCTTCTGGATGGATTTATGGATAGGAAGGATTTAGAGGGATATGGACCAAATGTTGGCAAATGGGACTAGGTCGGAATGGGATAACTGTTCGGCACAGACGAGTTGGACCTAAGGATCTGTTTCCGTGCTGTATGACTCTATGACTTGATTACAGCAAGACATTGCTTTAAGCCAAGGTTGCTCTTCTGAGAAATACAGCCATTCCAATGTTACTTGTTGATCCAGAAATTGGAGAGAAAGAGATCAATCTTCCAAGGAAATTATAAACTGGAGACTTAAATAAAAAACACTTGTCAACCACTCTCTCGCAAAATGTGTTTCTATTCCATTTCTGTTCATACACTCTTTCACACATATTGTTAAATCAAACAATATATTTTCAAACAAAACAATACAATTTTAAAAGAAAATCAACATCTGGATGCTGACTGTGAAGGCTGCATTTTAAATCAGTTTGATTGCCGTACAACGAAGGAAAGCCACCATGCAGGCAGACAAAATTATGAACCAACACTCTCATAAATTTCAGCAATTGTGAACTCAGAAAAAAAAATTAAATAGTCTTCTGCACACATTATATACTTCAATCAGAATTCATAAATCAAAATCCAATGTTTTGGAAATAACTCAAATTATATTTAAGTTTTGAATCAATTCTGACTCAACTTTTATGATCATATTAACATGTGCAGTGATTTTTTAAAAATGTTGATTCTCATCTTTATATCCTCGATGTCCAGATGGAAGCCCCATCTGTTCTGCTTCCTTCCACTCCCAAGGCACACATGTATTCAGTTATTACAGATGCTACACATCTGAATCTGCAGAGACTACCTAGTGCTTCATGAGCAATGCACGGTTCATTTCAAATGATATTTACGTTAAAACAGAAACAGGTGGCATCCATTACAGTGCCATCATTCTTTTTTATCCTCAGTAACAAGATTAGGATTGGTAGTCTTGGAGAAAATATTCACTTTTCTGCTTGCACATCAGTCAGCAACAATTATGGCTACAGGAATATAAAGGGTATAGTATGGCCAGAAACATTACCATGGCCTCAGCAATTGCCTCTAAGCAATAGTGTTATCCCACATCCATTCAAGGCCTTGTGCTGGAAAATGGGACAAGTGTGAATTTTGTGTAATCTTGGCCAAACTGCTGTATGATTCTATGAATCTAAGAGATTATGATTGCATTGCTGAAAATGTTTGCGTAACTGACTTTGCCCAAGCTCCAATAATGGGTAGCACTTCATCTTCCATGGGGGTTGGGATATCTGTGGTGGCTTAAGGTTAGCTCCAATTCCCTCCAGTTAACATCACCTTTTCTACAAAAGAGAGGGGAGATGTGAGAGTAAATTTATTATTTATTCTTCATGTCGATGTGGGCTTCTCTGGGTGGGCCAGCATTTATGGCCTGTCCCTGGCTAAACGTTCATTCTTTACAGTTTCCCAGACTACATCTATTTTCTATACAACTATCAGTCTCTGGTCCAAGCACATCGCTGCTCTCCATTAAAGTGTGCAATTTGATCTCCAGCAGAGAAGATACTCGCTGTAACTGTTGACAACCAGTTGCTATTTCCTGATGATATGTGCAGCCAATCAACAACATGATGGAGCCTGACTGAGCACAGAAAAGTTGGAAATGATGCCAACACAAGATTGGCATGCTGGATGCATTGCAATCATCATTCATAGGTCAATCACGTATTTATCCCTGTAATAGTTTTTTTATGAGCTATCCAATTTAACTCTAGTTAAGTAAAAAGTGGTGTGGATATTAGACGTCCCAAGCACATACAACAGTGTGCTACTCTGTCACATTAGCCTGAAATGAATCCACCATGGGAAAATCATTTATCTGTCAATACCAATTCCAGTTATGCAAACCATACAACACAAGAATGATGGAAATTGTTAGGTTGCATTTCAGACATATTTGTTGCCATATTTTTCATGTGAAATATACAGTGTTAGACTGGATTTGCAGTTTGGTGCCAACTGCAATAACATTGCACCATCTGGCTACACACTGCTTGTAATAAGTCAGAATTAGTTACGACCAAAGTATTGAAAATGACCTTCCATGCATTAAGCTGATCACAAAATAATGTTTTGACAAACAGGTTCAGGACTGCAGACTGGAACAGTATTAATGACCAGAAACATTTGAACTTTTTCACAGTAAGTCAGAGAGATTTATATAAATTAACAGGTTTTTTTGCAACTAAAGTGGTGATGACACAGCCACAACTGATTCCTATGTAGTGAATATTTCAACTTGTTCAGATGGAAAGGAATCCACAAGCGTGGAGTTACGCTCAGTAACTGTTGGATCAGTTTTTTTTCCTCAAGAAAATATAAGGTGATGGACTTCAGAAGAAGTAACAAAGTAAGGAAGTAATTAATGAATGACAGGATACTAAGAAGCTCTGGGAAATCTTGGGGTGCTTGTTGACAGATTCCTGAAGGTGCAACTAATGCACAATTTGATACAAGACCTGCTTCGAATAAAGATGGTTTTATGTTAGTGAATCTTCTTTCATCCAAAAAATTGGACTTTACATCCAACTCTCTAAATATGTCCAATTATCACATGCTTCTTGCGTGTTTTCCCTGAGTGTAGAGACTGTGATGGCTGTAAGTGAAGGGAATTTTTCTTTTGTTATTTATTGTCATGCAATGGCATTTCTGGCTGGCCAGCATCTATTGCCTGTCCCCAGGTGCTCTTGAGAATATGATGGTGAACTACTGTCTTGAACTGCTGCAATTCACGTGATAAAGCTCCACAATGTCAATAGGGAGGAAATTTTGACCCAGCGACACTGATGGAACAGCAAAATACATCCATCAAGATGGCTACTGTCTTGGAAGCAAATAAGCAGCAAATCGTAGAGACAGCTGAGTGATCCTACAAGCAATGAACCAGATCTAAGCTCTGTTGCCATGCTACACCCAGTCTGATTGGTGGTGGATTATTAAACAACTCACTGGAGGAGGGCACTCCACAAATATCCCCTTCCTCAATGACAGGAGGGTCCTGCACATCAGTGCAAAAGATCAGGCTGAAGTATTTGCAACAATCATCTGGAAATACCAAATAGATAATCATCTCAACTTCTTCCAGAGAGCCCTAGCATCACAATGCCTGTGTTCAGTCAATTTGATTCACCCCTTGGAAACATTGGATACTGCATAGGCTATGGACCCTAACAACATTTTGGTAATAATAGTGAGGCTTGCTCAGCTCCTGACCTCATTACAGCCTTCGTTTCAACATAAACAGAAGAGCCGAACTTCAGAGGTGTGGTAGGAGTGACTGCCCTTGACAACAAAGCCACCTTTTACAAAGTGTGTCATTAAGGAGCCCAAACAAATTATCAATGGGAATCGGGGAAACCTCCCCATTGGTTGTCATCATGCCTGGCAAATAGGAAGATAGTTGTGGTTGTTGGACGTCAGTCCTCTCAGCTCCAGGACATCTCTGCAAGAGTTCCTCAGAGTAGTGTCCGAGACCCAACCATCTTCAGCTGCTTCATCAATGATCTTCCCTCCAACAAAAGGTCAGAAGTTAAAATTATGCCCCCTCATTGCTGACCTTTCAACAAGATGCTTCTTATCCATCTTGTTTATGCCCTTCATAATCTTATACATCTCAATCAATAATGTGACTATGACCAGTGGCTGGGAAATTAGATTACAGTAGATGCGTGATGACCGACATGGATTCAATGGGTCAAAAGGCCTCTATTCATGATTTAATACTTTATAACTCAACGTGATTGGCTGTCAATTGTGCTCTGAAAAGGCTTAACAAGTCACTCAGATCAAAAACAGGTGGGAGTGGGCAACAAATGTTGGTGTATGCCCAAGAAAGAAATTTTTAAAAAGCATGCATCTTTACAAAAATCAAGATGGAGATATGGAGAAATTGATTAATGCTCTGAGTCCTTTTTTTAAATTATAATGTATATATGCAGAAAGTACATTTGGCTCGGTTCACTTTTATACTCATAAAAAATGTAAAACATTTTTAATAACCTAATTACTGAAAACATATTTCTGTCAGATGTGAATTTTTTTGGTGATTATACTACAGTCTTTAGTAATGCATTACCCTGCAGAGCCTCAGCATTGGCACTCTCATTGGTACCTATCTGTAGCATATCACATACACTGTACCAAACAGTTTTTAAAAATCTAAATAATGACTGAGATTACAAATGAAAACAAAATCACATTCCATCATCCTATGTTCCAAATTGTTCTTATATTTATATATACAAAACAAAGAAATGCTGTATTATTGACGCATTGTTTCATTCTTCCTTTGCAAAAATGATTTACAATACAATCGAAGCAAACAAAGATGATAACATCTGTCCTTTCAACATAAATCAATAGTTTTTAGCTTCACATTTTCCATAGGTCAAAGTGCATCCAAAATAATGGATTTGGAAAGAAAGAGTAATCATTTGCAGTTTCCACAAGTAATGCCAGAACTATGACGTAATGTGAAATTATATTCAAAAGCTAATTAAAGACAGCTAAGTTTAATAAACCCTCAGACAGGTGTTCGAGGTATGCGACAGGTCTCATTGCAGTTTGACTTGTACAACACTTCACATTTGTGTTGGTGCAGATTTGAAACTGGGTCGAAAAACACCTTCTATGGATCTTTAATTGCACAGCAATATCTTCCATTTACATACATCCCTAAAGAGTAGGTGAAGTATTAGAGTGTAGTGCCTAAAGTGCTGAGGACAATGCCTAATGATCCAAATAGTGGCCAACATTTACACAAATCGTTCTGCACCAGAAGTATGTGGTCCATCACATTAATTAAGGTTCCTCGACAGGAGTACAGGGTGTGCACTGAAACTGCTGCGAGGGCCACTCTGAGGTAAATGAAGTGTCTGACATCTGTTTCACATTCCTTTTCAAAGCCAGACTGCAAATCACTCCACTGTGCACATGCCCTGCTGTTTCAACAGGTGCACAAAACAGAGAAAACAGTCCTTATTTTATCTGAGCAGAAAACACAAGGAAAAATGATCAATTTCTCAGGGGTCTATTGACCTTGGGCATTTTCAACCATTGTAGTTTCCCGCCTTACACATGTGCTATGCTTGCATATGCTAATGAGGGCCCCAATCCATTTTAAAGACCCTGAGCAAACTTCATCAGTGCTGAGTAAACCCAGGCTTAGACTCTCGTTGTTGTGACCTAGCCAGAGGTCATCACCAAGGAGTTTTTTACTCTGTCAATTTGCTATCCTTGAAAAATGGAGCACAAATACTTTCTCTCAGCTCCACAAAGCTTCTGAGGGCTATGCTAACCCTCCATCACTTCCTTTCCTCAGTTTAGCCCAAACCCCCACCACAGTCTTCTACTTGCCTGAGAAACCTGTGGGCTGCAATTGGCAAGGCTGTCTCACTAACTGGGGAGCTACTTAGAGTCATATGTCATAGAGATGTACAGCATGGAAGCAGACCCTTTGGTTCAACTCGTCCATGCTGACCAGATATTCCAACCCAATCTAGTTCCACCTACCAGTACCTGGCCCATATCCCTCCAAACCCTTCCTATTCATATACCCATCCAGATGCCTTTTAAATGTTGTAATTGTACCAGCCTCCACCACTTCCTCTGACAGCTCATTCAACACATGTACCACCCTCTGAGTGAAAAAATTGCCCCTTAGGTCTCTTTTATATCTATCCCCTCTCACCCTAAACCTATGCCCTCTAGTTCTGGACTTCACCATCGCAGGGAAAAGACTTTGTCTATTTATCCAATCCATGCCCCTCATGATAAACCTCTATAAGGTCACCCCTCAGCCTCCGGCGCTCCAGGGAAAACAGCCCCAGCCTATTCAACCTCTCCCTAGAGCTCAAATCCTCCAATCCTGGCAACATGCTTGTAAATCTTTTCTGAACCATTTCAAGTTTCACATCATCTTTCCGATAGGAAGGAGACCAGAACTGCATACAATATTCCAACAGTGGCCTAACCAATGTCCTGTACAGCCGCAACATGATCTCTCAACTCAATACTCTGACCAATAAAGGAAAGCATACCAAACGCCTTTTTCACTATCCTATCTACTTGTGACTCCACTTTCAAGGAGCTATGAACCTGCACTCCAAGGTCTCTTTGTTCAGCAACACTCCCTAGGACCTTACCACTAAGTGTATAAGTCCTGCTAAGACTTGCTTTCCCAAAATGCAGCACTTCGCATTTATCTGAAATAAACTCCATCTGCCACTTCTCAGCCCATTGCTGCATCTGATCAAGATCCTGTTGTAATCTGAGGTAACCCTCTTTGCTGTCCACTCCACCTCCAATTTTGGTGTCATCTGCAAACTTACTAACTGTACCTCTTATGCTCGCATCCAAATCATTTATGTAAATGACAAAAAGTAGAGGGCCCAGCACCGATCCTTGTGGCACTCCACTGGTCACAGGCCTCCAGTCTGAAAAACTACCATCCACCACCACCCTCTGTCTTCTACGTTTGAGCCAGTTCTGTATCCAAATGGCTAGTTCTCCCTGTATTCCATGAGATCTAACATTGCTAATCAGTCTTCCATAGGGAACCTTGTCGAATGCCTTACTGAAGTCCATATAAATCACGTCCACCAGTCTGCCCTCATCAATCCCCTTTGTTATTTCTTCAGAAAACTCAATCAAGTTTGTGAGACATGATTTCCCACACATAAAGCATGTTGACTATCCTTAATCAGGCCTTGCCTTTCCAAATATGTATAAATATTATCCCTCAGGATTCCCTCCAATAACTTGTCCACTACTGATGTCAGGCTCACTGGTCTATACTTCCCTGGCTTGTCCTTACCACCTTTCTTAATAATGGCACCAAGTTAGCCAACCTCCAGTCTTCCGGCACCTCACCTGTGACTATCAATGATGCAAATATCTCAGCAAGAGGCCCAGCAATCACTTCTCTAGCTTTCCACAGAGTTCTAGGGTACACCTGATCAAGTCTTGGGGATTTATCCACTTTTGTGCGTTTCAAGACGTCCAGCACTTCACCCTCTGTAAGGTGTCACCATCTATTTCCCTGCATTCTATATCTTCCATGTCCTTTTCCACGGTAAATAATGATGCAAAATACTTGTTTAGTATCACCCCCATCTCCTGCAGCTCCACACAAAGGCCGCCTTGCTGATCTTTGAGGGTCCCTATTCTTTCCCCAGTTACACTTTTGTCCATAATATATTTGTAAAAACCCTTTGGATTCTCCTTAACCCTATTTGCCAAAGCTATCTCATGTCCCCTTTCTGCCCTCCTGATTTCTCTCTTAACTATACTCCTACTTCCTTTATACTCTTCTAAGGATTCACTCGATCTATCCTGTCTATACCTGACATATGCTTTCTTCTTTTTCTTAACCAAAACCTCAATTTCTTTAGTCATCCAGCATTCCCTATACCTACCAGCCTTTCCTTTCACCCTGACAGGTATATACTTTCTCTGGATTCTTGTTATCTCATTTCTGAAGGCGTCCCATTTTCCAGCCATCCCTTTACCTGCGAACATCTGCCCCCAATCGGCTTTTGAAAGTTCTTGCCTAATACCGTCAAAATCAGCCTTCCTCCAATATAGAATTTCAACTTTTAGATCTGGTCTATCTTTTTCCATCACTATTTTAATACTAATAGAATTACGGTCATTGGCCCCAAAGTGCTCCCCCACTGATACCTCAGTCCCTGCCCTGCCTTATTTCCCAAGAGTTGGTCAAGGTTTGCACTTTCTCTAGTAGGTCCACATTCTGAATCAGAACATTTCCTTGTACACACTTAACAAATTCCTCTCCATCTAAACCCTTAACACTATGGCAGTCCCCAGTCTATGTTTGGAAAGTTAAAAATCCCCTACCATAACCACCCTATTATTCTTACAGATAACTGAGATCTCCTTAGAAATTTGTTTCTCAATTTTCCTCTGACTATTAGGGGGTCTATAGTGCAATCCCAATAAGGTGATCATCCCTGTCGTATTTCTCAGTTCCACCCAAATAACTTCCCCGGATGTACTTCCAGGAATATGCTCCCTCAGTACAGCTGTAATGTCATCCCTTATCAAAAACGCCACTCCCCTCCTCTCTTGCTTCCCTTTCTGTCCTTCCCGTAGCTTTTGTATCCTGGAACAATAAGCTGCCAGTCCTCGCCATTCTTGAGCCATGTCTCTGTAATTGCTATGATATCCCAGTCCCATGTTCCTAGCCATGCCCCAAGCTCATCTGCCTTCCCTGTTAGGCCTCTTGCATTGTAATAAATGCAGTTTAATTTATGACTCCTACCTTGTTCTCTGCTTTGTCCTTGCCTGGCCTGACTATTTGACTCACCTTTGTTTTCGACTGTACCAGTCTCAGATTGAAATCTCTCCTCACTATCTCCCTGAGCCCCACCCCCCATCTTACTAGTTTAAATCCTCCCGAGCAGCTGTAGCAAATTTCCCTGCCAATATATTAGTCCCCTTTCAATTTAGGTGCAACCCGTCCTTCTTGTACAGGTCACTTCTACCCCAAAAGACATTCCAATGATCCAAAAATGTGAATCCTTCTCCCATACACCAGCTCCTCAGCCATGCATTCATATGCTCAATCCTCCTATTCCTGCCCTTACTAGCTAATGGCACTGGGAGTAATCCAGATATTACTACTCTCGAGGACCTCCTTTTTAAATTCCTGCCTAACTCTCTGTAATCTCCTTTCAGAATCTCAACCTTTTTCCTTCCTGTGTCTTTGGTTCCAATGTGTACAATGACCTCTTGCTGGCACCTCTTCCCCATGAGGACATTCTGCACTCTCTCTGAGACATTCTTGATCCTGGCACCAGGGAAGAAACATACTATTCTGCTTTTTCTCTGCTGGCCACAGAAATGTCTGTCTGTGCCTCTGACTAGAGAGTCCTCTAAGTCCTTCGATCTCTTGGACCCAACGTACCTCTCATTACATTTCAGCCACTCTCAATACCTGGAGGCACAGTAGAACTGGTCATTGCATTGTGGACAAATCTCTAGTTCAGCATCTCAGTCCAGTACACACCATAATGTGCATGCTCAAAAAATCAGCCAGAGCAAATTTCTAGCCTATTGAGTCTCAAGGTGATTGAAACAAACATTCAGAGCCAGGCAGGCTGAGATAGGGCTGGTTTGGTCAGCACAACTTGGATCCACATGATCTCATTGATGTGTCACTTATAGCTCAGGTCAAACAGGACACCAATCTTTTACAATCTGACTTAGAATCTGATTCAACGAATGGTAAGGGTGAAGATAATATCAATAGCCAGGAGTGGAATTTATGACAGGACCAACCTCAATGGTCTGATCTTCAATGATTGGTTAGTCATGACTGATCCTTTGGTGGTTGTCATACAGACAATCGAACAAGACCGAGTGATGATACTGTCATTGGCAGATATTTGGTAGCTGCCCCTGTGCCTGTGCGTCATATCACTGAGGCTACACACAGGATCAAGAAGAGAAGCCTTTGCTGGAAATGTGCTCTCTGCAGTTATACAAGATAAAGCAGAACCAGAGCATAGAAAGGAAGAATGAACAAAACCCATTGGAGGAGGAGAATGAGGTCGAATACATCAAGGAATTCAGAGTGCTCAAGGAAGACAAAGAATGATAATGCATCATATCATAGATACAGAAGCTGCTGCTTGTTACTTCGGCTCAGGGGACTCATGTGTTACAACTGTGGATCTAGAGCACCTCAAGTATTAATTACGTTTCTATTACA
Source organism: Chiloscyllium punctatum (assembly GCF_047496795.1). Lineage (NCBI taxonomy): Eukaryota > Metazoa > Chordata > Chondrichthyes > Orectolobiformes > Hemiscylliidae > Chiloscyllium > Chiloscyllium punctatum. Next base: position 141,901,734 of record NC_092739.1, on the reverse strand, counting down.
TTTAATTCCAAAATGTGCTGCTTTTAAGAGGAGAATTGTGACAAAAAAGTCTACAGATTTAAACTGAGGAAATGTATGGCAAATTCCAGTGTTAAATCCATGGAATGTTTACTCAGATAGCACCTAAAAGTGCCAATGAAACTTCAAACAGACTGGCCTGTGATCTCTTGTGACTGTAAAGAATACAAGGGTCTGATGAACCTTCAGTTCAATAACAAGTCACTGACTGTGCCTGTTTCCCAGGCTGCAGCCATATTTGTGTTTTTTCCCTTTAAAAAATACATAAAACAGGGTTAAATATGTGATGACGATGCTCCCTTAACAAGTTTCTGTTGTCCTTGGATTTTTTCAGGACACAGGTTCCAAAATGTCTGGATCGATCTACTTGAGGAAGTTTTTAAGTTTTAAAAAGAACCACCTGCACAATGAAAGGGGAGTGGCCAGTTCTTTCAGAATAGCTTTACCCTGGTTTGGTTTGGTTTGGTTTGGTTTGGTTTAGGTTTGGGTTTTAACAGGCTGGCAGGTCCGAGCAAGCACTGAGGTTTGTTTGAGGCTGCTGGTCAATGAAACAGCTCCATGGAAGAAGATGTTCCATGCTGAATCTCTCTGCCATCTCTCTGACATCTCTCCTGTAAGAACCTGTGTTTGATTTTACCTTTTTGGCCAAGAGATGCTTATGGGGATTGTTGCAAGTATTTGGAACAACATCATTAAGTTAGGATAGTCTGCTGGGTTTTCAGATAGGTTAAGTTATTCTATATTCTGATCTCTTTTGTTTGTGTTTCATTCGGCAATCTTGCAAATAAATTCTGTTTTGTTTGAAACTAAGTGGTTGGGACAGCTGTGTCACTTCTGGAATATCCACTTACACCTACTTAAAACAACTATTAAACTTAGGGTCCAGGCTTCTATCTTGAAATGTTTTGAGGGGGGACTGGCCTGGTCCATAACAAATAACAATTTCAACTCTACTGGAGTTGACTAATGGGACTGAATGTCCTGCTATGCATACAGCTTGGCTTTGAAAAATAACATGCTGTGATAATTATAGCCAAACAACTATTCTCTAGTTACCCATGTATTGCAGGTAAAAATAAGACTCACTCTTGCAAAATAAGTTGAGAAAAGGGATCAAGATACAGGAACTTCAAGCTGTCTAAAAAATCAAGAACCTGAAGAATCAGCTGGTGACCCATTGACATCAGTGCTATCTGTATCCTCCAGTGCAACAGCCACAATGCTCAACCATTCATCCTTCATGGATAATTCAGAGACTCATTCATGCATTTGTTTGTCTTTAACTTGTATCCTTATGGATCAATCTCTTGTTCCTACGTGTCTCTCGTGTTGCATTATGATTGCTTCTTGCATGTAGTAATTAATCAACTCACTCTGTTAAGTCAAGAAGGCCTGGTTAAATTGGTCCTTTTAAAATATGGAGAAAGTGAGGACTGCAGCTGCTGGAGATCAGTGTCAAGAATGTAGTGCTGGAAAAGCACAGCTGGTCAGGCAGCATCCGAGGAGCGGGAGAATCGACGTTTTGGGAATCCAGATGAAGAGCATATGCCCAAAATGTTGATTCACCTGTTCCTCAGATGCTGCTTGACCTGCTGTGCTTTTCCAGCCCCACACTCTCGACTCCTTTTAAAATATATCATTTGCTCCAGAGGAAATGTATCTGCAAGAGAAGGGATCCCTTTTAAATTGAAACAGAAAAATGCTAGAGAAACTCAGCAAGTCTGGCAGATTCTGTAGAGTGAAAAACAGAGTTAACATTTAGAGCGCAATGACCCTTCACTTGCTGCTTTTGTTCTTGATTTTATTTTGTTTCAGATCTCTAGCTTCCACAATTCCTGATTTTGTTTTCTTTTAAAATGAAGTTTGTTGCAACCATTCAATGGGTTGGAATGATTGGAGCCAGCGCATCCCCCCTCACCCAAATATTTGACAGTTTAGAGTATCTCAGCTGGAATCAGAAGAATTTGAGGAAACCTGGTCTGGGGTCTTGTGGTAACACATGTGCTGAGGGATTTGACAAGAGAGTTTAGAGAGCAATGGGCACAGAGCTGAAAACAATGACAAATTTGGGAGGAAGGGTGGGTTAAAGATGGGTTTCTTATCTCCCAAAACATAATGTTCTTATTCCTCCCACAAAGCAAGATATTTTCCTTCAATTTCCTTCCAAATAGACAGTGGGGAACTCAAAACACATTGTCAAAACACATAACGCAATAAAGGTTAACCAAGCAGAAATAATGTAGTGAATGCAGAATAGCAGAAAAGGTTGAGATGCTGTACATATTATAAGATAGCAATCTGATACTGAGGGATGCCCTTTGGATGAAATTACTCCACCTTTTAAGTCTCAGGATAAAGTAAAATATCCTTTGGCAATTTTGGAAGAAGAGCAGATGAGTTCTCTCAGCATCTGGCACAACACTTATCCCTCAAGCTCAGCAGAAAATCAATTACCTGAATGTTATTTCATGGAATATTGCTGTGCAGAAACTGACGACTGCATTTCCCTACTTTACCGCACTGAGAAGCCTCTGGGAGAGAGTTGAGCATGCAGTAAAATAGTACAGCAAGCCATAAGACTAAATAAGTTAACATTGGGAAGCAACAGGGCAACTCTCTCCTGATGTCAGAACACTGTGCTGCCACCTCTGCCTAGTTTGTCCTGCTTTTAGAACATAAAACATTACAGCACAGTACAGGCCCTTCGGCCCGCAATGTTGTGCCAACCTGTGGAACCTATCTGAAGCCCATCTAACCTGCACTATTCCATTTTCATCCAATGACTATTTAAATGCCCTTAACGTTGGTGAGTCTACTACTATTGCAGCTAGTGTGTTCCACGCCCCTATTACTCTCCGAGTAAAGAAGCTACCTCTGACATCTGTCCTATATCTATCACCCTTCAGTTTAAAGCTACGTCCCCTCATGCCAGCCATCACCATCTGAGGAAAAAGTCTCTCACTGTCCACCCTATCTAACCCTCTAATTATCTTGGAGATCTCAATTGTTACTCTGGCTGCTGTCTGAACTTATCTTTGCTATTTTTTCCTCTACATCTCTGGAACTAATTGGAACAAAAAAACTATTATTTTTGTGTACATTGTCAGTTAGATTCCAGCGTTGTAGCTGCACTGCTACAGCTTGGCTAGGAGTGAGACAGACTCTGGAACACAAGCCTTCTGTTTCTGGAATGTTCTCAGGGCTCACTGCCTTTTCAGTATCCAGTGCCTCCAACCGCTTCTCACATGGAGTGAGACAAATTGCTTGAAGACCGGTATCTGTAATGCTAAGGACCACTGCAGGAGGCCAAGATGGATCATCAATTTGGCATTTCTGTCTGAAGACTGCAAATTCTTCAGCCTTATCTTTTGCACTGATGTGCCAGGCTCTGATATCATTGAGGATGGAGATATTTGTGGAGCCTCCTCCACCAGTGAGTTGTTGCTAACCACCATTCATGACTGGATCTGTCAGGGTTACAAAGCTTAGATCTGATCTGTTGTTTGTGGGATCGCTTAGCTCTGTCTATCACTTGCTGTTTATGCTGCAGTGACTAGTACCATGGCTTCCACAAGGGAAATATAAAGCTGCAGGGTGAACACCATTAAGATGTAATGTCAGTGCTTCTGGAGAGGGAGGACAGCTGGAGGTGAAGTCCAATTTTTTTTTATTCATTCACTGAATGAGAGTGTCACTGGCTGGGCCAGCATTTATTGCCCATCCCTAATTGCCCAGTTAAAAGTCAACTACATTGGTGTGGTCTGGAGTCACATGTAGGAAATACCAGGTAAGGATGACAGTTTCCTTCCTAACAGAACATTAGTGAAGCAGTTGGGATTTTCCAATATTCAACAATGAATTTGCAGTCATCATTGGACTTTTAATTCCAGATTTGTTTTTCCCATTCAATTCAAAGTCCACCACCTGCCATGAAAAGGCCAGAACCTATCACTAAGGGATCTTCTTTCCTTTATGGGATATGGGTTTTTGCTGGCAAGGCCAGACTTCCAGGTCAGTTAGTCAATGGTCTAAGACCATGATAGGTCAACTGCAAATTAAGAACAGAAGACTGTACGAAACACTCCGCAGGTCAGGCCAACCTGTAAACCTGAATGATCTTGTTTCCTGGCCACAGATGTACAGCATTTTCTTTTTTTAGTTTGTATTTTGAGTATTTGTGACATTTTATTTCTGTTTCACAAGTGAATTGGGGTTAGCCAAAGCACTGGAATACAAAGCACAGCAAAGTGATTACGTGATTTGAAAGCACTTGTTCTTCATTCATTCCCCTCTTGAAACATTTTCCAACACCACTGAACAGTGAGGTGATTAGTTCAGGAAGCCATTCAGTCATTTGAGCTTGTTCCCTCATTCAATATAATCACACATTATCCTCAATCTCCATGTTATATTCCCAGTTTCTCTACCCCTTGAGGGTTTTAAAATCTAAACGATTATCACTATCTTTCTTAAATATTTCATAGTTTCATAGTTTTGTAGTAATACAAGCAGGAGTAGGCCATTTGGCCCATCAGACCTACTCTGCCATTCATTAAGAGCATGGCTGATCTATCAAACGTCTCAGCTCCTCCTACTTGCAATATCTCCATAACCCTCAATTCCCCTACCATGCAAAAATCCATCCAACTGTGTCTTGAATATATTTAATGCCTTTACTGCTTCCTTGGACAGAGAATTCCATAGATTCACTACTCACTGGGAAAAGCAGTTCCTCCTCATCTCTGTCCTAAATCTACTCCCCCTAATCATGTCGCCATGTCCCCTAGTCCTAGTCCCAGAAACAATTTGCCTGTCTTTATCTTATCTATTCAGAGAGTCAGACAGTCATCGAGATGTACACAATGGAAACAGACCCTTTTGTTCAACCCGTCCATGCCGACCAGATATCCCAACCTAATCTAGTTGCACTTGCCAGCACCCGGCCCATATCCCTCCAAACCCTTCCTATTCATATATCCATCCAAATGCCTCTTAAATGTTGCAATTGTACCAGCCTCAACCACTTCCTCTGGCAGCTTATTCAACACATGTACCACCCTCTGAGTGAAAAACTTGCCCCTTAGGTCTCTTTTATATCTTTCCCATCTCACCCTAAACCTATGCCCTCTAGTTCTGGACACCCCACCCCAGGGAAAAGATTTTGTCTATTTACCCTATTCATGCCCTTCATGATTTTATAAACTTCTATAAGGTCACCCCTCAGCCTCCGACCTCCGGGGAAAACAGCCCAAACCTATTCACACTCTTCCTTTTGCTCAAATCCTCCAACCCTGGCAACGTCCTTGTAAATCTTTTCTGAATCCTTCAAAGTTTCACAACATCCTTCCGATAGGAAGGAGACCAGAATTGCACGCAATATTCCAAAAGTGGCCTAACCAATTTTCTGTACCGCTGCAACATGACCTCCCAACTCTTGTGTTCAATACTCTGACTAGTAAAGGAAAGCATGCCAAACACCTTCTTCACTATCCTATCTACCTGCGACTTTCAAGGAGCTATGAACCTGCACCCCAAGGTCTCTTTTTTCAGCAACACTCCCTGGGACATTATCATTAGGTGTATAAGTCCTGATAAGATTTGCTTTCCCAAAATGCACCACATCACATTTATCTGAATTAAACTCCATCTGCCACTCCTCAGTCCATTGACTCATCTGATCAAGATCCCATTGTAATCTGAGATAATCTTATTCACTGTCCACTACACTTCCAATTTTGGTGTCATCTGCAAATTTACCTCAGAAGTTCACATCCAAATCATTTATATAAATGATGAAAAGTAGTTGACACAGCACTGATCCTTGTGGCACTCCACTGGTCACAGGCCTCCAGTCTGAAAAACAACCCTCCACTACCAACCTCTGTCTTCTACCTTTAAGCCAGTTCTGTATCCAAATGGCTAGTTCTCCCTGTATTCCATGAGATCTAACCTTGCTAACGGGTCTCTCATGGGGAACCTTGTCGAACGCCTTACTGAAGTCCATATAGATCACATCTACTGCTATGCCCTCATCAATCTTCTTTGTTACATCTTCAGAAAACTCAACCAAGTTTGTGAGACATGATTTCCCATGCACAAAGCCATGTTGACTATCCCTAATCTGTCCTTGCCTTTCCAAATACATGTACATCCTGTCCCTCAGGATTCCCTCCAATAACTTGCCCATCACCAACATCAGACTCACCGGTCTGTAGTTCCCTGGTTTGTCCTTACCACCTTTCTTAAATAATGGCACCACGTTAACCAACCCCCAGTCTTCCAGCACCTCACCTATGACTAGCGATGATACAAATATCTCAGTGAGAGACCCAGCAATCACGTCCCTACCTTCCCTCAGAGTTCTAGGGCACACCTGATCAGGTCCTGGGGATCTATCCACTTTTTCAAGACATCCAGCATTTCCTCCTTTGTAATTTGGACATTTTTCGAGACGTTACCATCCATTTTCCCAAATTCTATATCTTCCATGTCCTTCTCCATAGTAAACATTGATGCAAAATAGTCGTTTAATGTCTCCCCATCTCCTGCAGCTCCACAAAAAGGCCGCCTTGCTGATTTTTGAGGGGCCCTATTCGCTCCCCAGTTACCCTTTTGTCCTTAATGTATTTGTAAAATCCTTTTGGATTTTCCTTAATTCTATTTGCCAAAGCAGTCTCATGTACCCTTTCTGCCCTCCTTATTTCCCCCTTAAGTATACTCCTACTGCCTTTATACTCTTCTTAGGATTCACTCGATCTACCCTGTCTATACCTGACATATGCTTCCTTCTTTTTCCGAACCAAACCCTCAATTGCTTTAGTCATCCAGCATTCCCTGTACCTACCAGCCTTTCCTTATACCCTGGCAGGAATATACTGTCTCTGGACGCTTGTTATCTCATTGCTGAAGGCTTCCCATTTTCCAGCCATCCCTTTGCCTGCGAACATTTGCCCCCAATCAGCTTTTGAAAGTTCTTGCCTAATACCATCAAAATTAGCCTTCCTCCAATTTAGAACTTCAATGTTTAGATCTGGTCTATCCTTTTCCATCACTGTTTTAAAACAAATAGAATTATGGTCGCTGGCCCCAAAGTGCTCCCCCACTGACACCTCGGCCACCTGCCCTGCCTTCTTTCCCAAGAGTAGGTCAAGTTTTGCACCTTCCCTCGTCTACATACTGAATCAGAAAATTTTCTTGTACACGCTTAAAAAATTACTCTCCACCTAAACCCTTAACAATCTGACAGTCCCAGTCTATGTTTGGAAAGTTAAAATCCCCTACCATAACCACCCCATTATTCTTACAGATAACTGAAATCTCTTTACAAATTTGTTTCTCAATTTCCCTCTGACTATTGGGGGGTCTATAATACAATCCCAATAACGTGACCATACCTTTTTATTTCTCAGTTCCACCCAAATAACTTGCCTGGATGTATTTTCAAGAATATCCTCCCTAAGTACAGCTGTATTGCTATCCTCTATCAAAACACCATGTCCCTCTTCTCTTGATACCCTTTCTACCCTTCCTGTAGCATTTGTATCCTGGAACATTAAGCTACGAGTCCTGTACATCCCTTAACCACATTTCTGTAATTGCTATGATATCCCAGTTTTATGTTCCTAACCATGCCCTGAGTTCATCTGCCTTCCCTGTTCGGCCTCTTGCATTGAAATAAATGCAGTTTAATTAATCAACAATCAATTAATTGTTCTCTGCTTTGTCCCTGCCCTCCCTGACTGTTTGACTCGCTTCTTTTCTCAACTGTACCAGTCTCAGATTGATCTCTTTCCTCACTATCTCCCTCGGTCCCACCTCCCCACCCTAATAGTTTAAATCCTCCCGAGCAGTTCTAGCAAATTTCCCTGCCAGCATATTAGTCCCCTTCCAATTTAGGTGCTATCCATTCTTCTTGTACAGGTCACTTCTACCCCAGAAGAGATTCCAATGATCCAAAAATGTGAATCCTTCTCCCATACACCAGCTCCTCAGCCATGCATTCATATGCTCTATCCTCCTATTCCTGCACTCACTAGCTCATAGCACCGGGGGTAATCCAGATATTACTACCCTTCAGGACCTCCTTTTTAAATTCATGCCTAAATCTCCCTTCAGAATCTCAACCTTTTCCCTTCCTTTGGTTCCAGTGTGTACAATCACCTCCTGCTGGTCCCTCTCCCCCTTGAGAATATTCTGCACCCTCTCGAGATATCCTTGATCCTGGCCCCAGGAAGGCAACACACTATTCAGATTTTTCGCTGCTGGCCACAGAAACGTCTGTCTGTCCCTCTGACTGGAGAGTCCCCTAACACAATCAATCGCTTGGAACCCAATGTACCCCGCATTACATTAGACCTGTCTCGATACCAGAAACCTGGCTGTTTGTGCTACATTCCCCTGAGAATCCATCACCCCCTACATTTTTCAAAACAGCATATTTGTTTGAAATGGGGATAGCCACAAAAGATTCCTGTACTATCTGCCTCCGTCTCTTACCTTTCCTAGAGTTAACCCATCTATGTGACTGTATCTGCAACTTTTCTCCCTTCCTATAACTGCCATCCATCACACACCCTTGCTCTTGTAAATTCCTCATTGCCTCTAACTTTCACTCCAAATGATCCATTCAATCTGATATGATAAACAACCAAGGGCATTTGTTGCAGATACAATCCTCAGTAACCAGTAAACTCTCCCTAAACTCCCACATCCAACAAGAAGAGCATACCACTCTCGTAAGGACCATATTTGCTTCTTCCACTCTACAGACCCAGAAAAAGCACCATCTTATTCCTCTACAAAACACTGCTACAGGCTAACTTAATACTTATGACTTCAGAGACATATCTCAATAAAACATATAATCAATAAAGAAGCCACTACTCACTACTGCAGACTTGCAGCAAGGCCACACTTCAAAACACTCACTTATCTGTGTCTGTGCCGTGACATCTCCCAAACAGATTCGTCCAAGATCAGTTGTGAATTTCACTGTTTGTTAGGTTTTCCTACATGCACTCCGATGTCCAGTGATACATGAATTCAAACAGCAAAGGCAGTAACTGTGCAGGTTCACTGCTGTGTCAGTTAGCAGAGTGGGTTTCTTTCTCTCTTTCTCTCTCTCCTGACCATGTGTTGCCTTTATCTGTCCTTCTCCCTTTTAAAGGTACCATTCCTTTCATAGTTTTATATGTTTCTATAAGATCCCCTCATTCTTCTAAATTCTAGTGAGTACAGTCCCAGGCGGCTCATAGGGTAATCTCCTCATAGGGTAATCCCCTCATCTCCAGAATCAACCTGGTGAACCTCCTCTGCACCATCTCCAAAGCCAATATATCCCTCCTCGAGTAAGGAGACCAGAACTGTGCACAATACTCCAGGTGCAGCCTCACCAACACCTTGTACAATTCCTGCTGTTAAATTCAATCCCTGTAGCAATGAAAGCCCATATTCCGTTTGCCTTCCTGATGACCTTTTGCACCTACAAATCAACTTTTACTGATTCATGTACGAGCACTCCACGTCCCTCTGTACAATAGCATGCTGCAATCTTTCACCATTTAAATAATACTCTGACTTACTATTTTTACTTCCAAAATAGATAACCTCACATTTACCAACAGCGTACTCCATTTACCAGACCCTTGCTCACTCACAGAACCTCTCTACATCTCTCTGTCGACCCTCCACATCCTCTGCACAATTTGACTTACCACTCAATTCAGTGACATCAGCAAAATTGGATACATTTACACTCGGTCTCTTTTTCCAAGTCATTTATAGATATATATATTAATGAACAATTGTGGGCCCAACACCAAACCCTGCGGCACCCACTTACCACTGATCTCCAACCAGAGAAAGACCAGTTTATCCCAACTCTGTGCTTTCTTTTGGTTATCCAGTTCTCTATCCATGCTAGTATATTCCCTGCAACTCTATGCATTCTTATCCAATGCTCACAGATTTACTGCCACAGCCTTCTGTGGTTGAGAATTCCACAAGTTCACTATCTTTAGAGTGAAGAAATGCTTCCTCTTATCAATATCTGTGACCCCTGATTCCAGTCTCCCCATCCATAGGAAACATCCTCCCTGCATCTTGTCTGTCCAGCCCTGTTAGAATTGCATACACATCAAACCAATCAAGTACAATGAGCACAGACAGTAAAGAGCCAAGCGATCTTTGTCCCAAATCATTATTTTGTACTCAACAGAATTTAACATTCTTGTGGATAATTGTATTCAGTCATTTTAAATTAGAATATGTAGCTTTTAATAAAATAATATGGTCCAATTCCAATTTGTAGAAGTACTAGTAAAAGATGCAGTCACACAAACAATAATTTTAACAATTGGCTCATTAGTAACATTTTGCAGCATTTGCAGGAGTTTTAAACCAATAGATGTATCTGGTAAAAAAAAAGGTACACATGGTCTCTGCTGTTCTATCAGCTGTGTATATACACTAATGACAAAAACACTAGTTGAAATATTTTCATAGCAACAGATAGATAAAAAAGAAAACTGAAATTGCAGCAAGTAGTATGGCTTAATAGACTAAGATCATTAAACAAACTATATTTTCCACATGATCATGAAGGCTACGTTTTGACAATGTTTGTACAAGATTCAAAGACTGAATCTCACCTTAAGGAACTGTTTGAAACTCAAAACTGTCACAATCATGATTAACAATTTTTTGAGTTATTCAATAATTTTATCTAAAACACAAGTTAATACCCCATGACATAAATTAAATGGATGACTTGAAATATTTAAAACCGTCTCTTTTTCCAGTGGAGCCCGTCATCCTTCATGATCATAAGCCAAACATTCATCACTGTTTCCATGATGGATATTCAACAATACTTACAAGTAATGGTAGATCTCACACTGCAAGGAGCCCAGGCAGTCAGGATACTGAATTTACTGTTTAGGAGCATCAAGCATTTTCCCAAGATGGATTACATCACTCTGTGGTCTTATTGCTGCCATTTCTGCCTGTATAATGCAAATTAAAGCAAAAGAGATTGATAAAGTAGTCAAATACTATTGGATACTCTAGGTGTCATATGTTTACTGGCAGCCATACCAAAAGAAGGCCACTGGTGGCAATATACCATCAATATTATCATTCAAATGTGTTTTCATTGTGTGAAGTTTCAATCAGCAATTATCAAGTCTTCTGGAATGTGCGACCTTTAAACGCGGTGACACTTTGTCTAAATACATCCTCTTTTGACCTTTGAAAATAATACACGTTAATAGCTGCTGTCACTTGCACAGCCATAATTGAAGTCACAGATTCGTCTGTACATATCTCTATTAAATCTCCCCAGGAGACACTGATCACACACTTCTCAGATATGTCTTTTTATGCATTAAATGGGTTGCCCTTCATTTGTCTGTTGACTCTTTTCTTCATGCCCTTCACCATTATTCATGTATTACATAATGGGATGTCTATTGTCATCTGCCCATTATCTATTGAACCAATATCGATTGGGGGCTCATCAGACCTTCACTCATAAATTGGAGCAGTGTGATGGCTCAGTGGTTAGCACCGCTGCCTCACAGCACCAGGGACAATAAGACAATAGACAATAGATGCAGGAGTAGGCCATTCTGCCCTTCGAGCCTGCACCGCCATTCAATATGATCATGGCTGATCATTCCTAATTAGTATCCTGTTCCAGCCTTATCTCCGTACCCCTTGACTCCACTATCTTTAAGAGCTCTATCCAATTCTTTCTTAAAAGAATCCAGAGACTGGGCCTCCACTGCCCTCTGGGGCAGAGCATTCCACACAGCCACCACTCTCTGGGTGAAGTAGTTTCTCCTCATCTCTGTCCTAAATGGTCTACCCCGTATTTTTAAGTTGTGTCCTCTGGTTCGGCACTCCCCCATCAACGGAAATATGTTCCCTCCTGCCAGAGTGTCCAATCCTTTCATAAGCCTATATGTTTCAATCAGATCCCCTCTCAGTCTTCTAAACTCAAGGGTATACAAGCCCAGTCGCTTCAGTCTTTCCGTGTAAGGCAATCCTGCCATTCCAGGAATTGACCTCGTGAACCTACGCTGCACTCCCTCAATAGCCAGAATGTCTTTCCTCAAATTTGGAGACCAGAACTGTACACAGTACTCCAGGTGTGGTCTCACCAGGGCCCTGTACAGCTGCAGAAGCACCTCTTTGCTTCTATACTCAATCCCTCTTGTTATGAAGGCCAGCATGCTATTAGCCTTCTTCACGACCTGCTGTACCTGCATGCTTGCCTTCATTGACTGGTGGACAAGAACACCCAGATCTCTCTGAACAGCCCCTTTACCTAATTTGATACCATTGAGGTAGTAATCTGCCTTCCTGTTCTTGCCACCAAAGTGGATAACCAGACATTTATCCACATTAAACTGCATCTGCCATGCATCTGCCCACTCACCTAACTTGTCCAGGTCACCCTGTAATCCCCTAACATCCTCATCACATTTTACCCTACCACCTAGCTTTGTGTCATCAGCAAATTTGCTAATGTTATTGCTGATACCATCTTCTATATCATTTACATATATTGTAAAAAGCTGCGGTCCCAGCACGGATCCCTGCGGTACCCCACTGGTCACTGCCTGCCATTTCGAAATGGAGCCGTTAATCACTACCCTTTGTTTCCTATTAGCCAACCAATTCTCTATCCAATCTAGTACTTTGCCCCCAATCCCGTGCGCCCTAATTTTACTCACTAACCTCTTGTGTGGGACTTTATCAAAAGCTTTCTGAAAGTCCAGGTACACTACATCCACTGGATCTCCCTCGTCCATCTTCCGAGTTACATCCTCAAAAAATTCAAGAAGATTAGTCAAGCATGATTTCCCCTTCATAAATCCATGCTGACTCTGTCCTATCCTGTTACTATTATCCAGATGTGCCGTAATTTCATCCTTTATAATAGACTCCAGCATCTTTCCCACCACTGAGGTCAGACTAACTGGTCTATAATTTCCTGCTTTCTCCCGCCCACCCTTCTTAAAAAGTGGCACAACATTAGCCGCCCTCCAATCCTCAGGAACCAACCCCGATTCTATTGAACTCTGGAAAATAATCACCAGCGCATCCACGATTTCCCGAGCCACCTCCTTCAGTACCCTGGGATGCAGGCCATCAGGTCCCGGAGACTTATCAACCTTCAGACCTAACAGTCTCTCCAACACCAAATCCTGGCAAATAGAAATTCCCTTAAGTTCAGGTCCTTCAGCCACTGTTACCTCAGGGAGATTGCTTGTGTCTTCCCCAGTGAACACAGATCTGAAGTACTCATTTAATTCCTCTGCCATTTCTTCGTTCCCAGTAATATATTCCCCTGCTTCTGTCTTCAAGGGCCCAATTTTTGTCCTAACCATTTTTTTGCCTTGGACATACCTAAAAAAGCTTTTACTATCCTCCTTTATATTCTTGGCCAGTTTACCTTCGTACCTCATTTTTTCTCTGCGTATTTCCTTCTTACTAATCCTCTGTTGTTCTTTAAAAGCTTCCCAGTCCTCCGTTTTCCCGCTTATCTTCGCTAAGTTATACTTTTTCTCTTTTAACCTTATATGCTTCTTTACTTCCCTTGTCAGCCACGGCCGCCCATGTCTCCTCCTGGGATCTTTCTTCCTTTTAGGAATGAACTGATCCTGCATCTTCTGCATTATACACAGAAATATCTGCCATTGTTCCTCCACGGTCTTCCCTGTTAAGGTATTATACCATTGAACTTTGGCCAGTTGCTCCCTCATAGCTCCATATTTCCCTTTATTCAACTGAAATATTGTCACTTCAGATTGTACCCACTCCCTCTCAAATTGCAGATTGAAGCTTATTGTATTATGGTCACTACTTCCCAACGGCTCCTTCACTTCGAGGTCACTGACCAATTCTGGTTCGTTACACAATACCAGATCCAGAATCGCCTTATCCCTGGTCGGCTCCAGCACCAGCTGCACTAAAAATCCATCTCTGAGGCACTCCACAAAGTCTCTTTCTTGAGGCCCGATACCATCCTGATTCTCCCAGTCTACCTGCATGTTAAAATCCCCCATAACAACTGTAGTAACATCTTTGCGACAAGCCAATTTCAGCTCCTGATTCAACTTACCTCCAACATCCAGACTACTGTTTGGGGGCCTGTAGATGACTCCCATGAGGGTCTTTTTACCCTTAGTGTTTCGAAGCTCTATCCACACTGACTCTACATCCCCTGACTCTAGGTCCGCCCGCGCAAGGGACTGAATATCCTCCCTTACCAACAAGGCCACCCCACCCCCTCTGCCCGTCAGTCTATCCTTACGATAACACATGTAGCCTTGAATATTCATTTCCCAGGCCCTGTCCCCATGAAGCCACGTCTCAGTTATCCCCACAATATCGTATCTGCCAATTTCCAAAAGAGCCTCAAGCTCATCCACCTTGTGTCTAATGCTTCGTGCATTCATATATAGAATTTTTAATTTGTTACTGCTCTCACCCTTCCCCTCAACCCTTATTTCACTCAACTTTACAGCATGATGCCTTTTCCAGTTTTCTGCCTCCTTGATACAGTTGTCTTTCTTGACTTCTCTTGTTCTAACTACCCCTTCAATTTCCTTTTTAAACATCCAGCTTGTCCCCTCCCCCCTGCTACTTAGTTTAAATGTAGCGGTGTTGCAGCAGAAAACCTGCCTGCCAGAATGCCGATCCCTGTTCTATTAAGGTGCAAGCCATCTCTCTTGTAGAATTTATGGTTACCATAAAATATACCCCAGTGATCCAAGAACTTGAAACCTTGCTTCCTGCACCAGTTCCCCAACCACACGTTCAAGTCCATTATCTCCTGGTTTCTGGCCACACTAGCCCGAGGAACTGGAAGCAAACTGGAGATAACCACCTTGGACGTCCTGCTTTTTAGCCTTCTTCCTAGTTCTGCGAAGTCTCGCTGTAGTATGTTCCTCCTCTTCTTCCCGACATCATTTGTGCCGACGTGTACCACCACCTCGGGCTCTTCACCCTCGTCCTTGAGGATGTCCTGCACTCTGTCCGCGATGTCTTTCACTCTGGCACCAGGAAAGCAACACACCATCCTTAAATCCCGTCTGCTGCCACAAAAACCCCGGTCAGTTCCTCTCACGATGGAGTCCCCTATTACCACGGCTCTATGTGATGTCCGACTCTTCCGCTCTGCTTCTGCGGCAACTTTTGATGGACAAACATGGCCGCCTTGCGAACTGGTAGTGTCATCAGACTCTACTGTTTCCAAAAGCTTCAACTTGTTCCTGACAGGTACTTCTCCCGGCGTCTCTTGCACCTGTCTCCTCTCTGCCTTCCAGATTCAATTCCAGTCTTGGGTGACTGTCTGTGTGTAGTTTGCACATTCTCCCTGTGTCTGTGCGGATTTGCTCCAGTTTCCTCCCACAGTCCAAAGATGTGCAGGTCAGGTGATTTGGCCGTGCTAAATTGCCCACAGTATTAGGTGCATTAGTCAGAGGGAAATGGGTCTGGGTGGGTTACTGTTCAGAGAGTTGGTGTGGACGTTTTGGGCTGAAGGGCCTGTTTCCATGCTGTAAGGGAATCTAATCTAAATTAGTATCTCCCAAAAAGTTTTTTTCTTATGTATGTTAAAAATTCCAAGTAAATTATATATACTTGATAATTTTAATCCATTTATTAACTGTTTCTAAGTGTTTGGATAGTTAATTGACGTGTTATCTATAATCTAGAAAAACTAGTTATTTGTTTGGCCTTTCAACTTCTGCAATAGTTTGATCAAAAGACTGTTCCACATGTTCAGGCTTTTTATTCACAGACTGGTTATTATGGGCACAGCAGTTGCCTACATAAATTACCAGATTAGTAAATTACCAACCAGTGTACTCACTGTTAAAATCTGCTGCGATTAGAAATTAAACTTGACTTTATTAGATACATTTCCAGTAGTATAGTAATTTGGAATAACTTAGAAATAAGTTACAATATGGAAAAGATGCTGAAAAATGTGTTGCTGGAAAAGCGCAACAGGTCAGGCAGCATCCAAGGAACAGGAGAATCGACGTTTCGGGCATAAGCCCTTCTTCAGGAATGAGGAGGGTCCTCATTTCTGAAGAAGGGCTTATGCCCGAAACGTCGATTCTCCTGCTCCTTGGATGCTGCCTGACCTGCCCTCATTCCTGAAGAAGGGCTTATGCCCGAAACGTCGATTCTCCTGCTCCTCGGATGCTGCCTGACCTGCTGCGCTTTTCCAGCAACACATTTTTCAGCTCTGATCTCCAGCATCTGCAGTCCTCACTCTCTCCTAGTATGGAAAAGATGTCAAGGTAACGGGATCATAGGGAAATTACATCAAGTTT
Organism: Chiloscyllium punctatum; assembly: GCF_047496795.1. Lineage (NCBI taxonomy): Eukaryota > Metazoa > Chordata > Chondrichthyes > Orectolobiformes > Hemiscylliidae > Chiloscyllium > Chiloscyllium punctatum. The sequence continues at coordinate 141,885,364 of NC_092739.1, read as the reverse complement.
AACACTGAGCTTTCTTGCAACAAAACAACAGGGATCTTGATAATGTCTGTGGGAATTGTGAGTGCATGTGAAACCATGGGATTGAAATGTCTAAGTTCCTGTAGGAGATAAGACCTTGGAGCTTTGAGTTAAGAGAGTCAAACACAGAGAAATATGAAAACAAAATTTGTGATGGTGCATTTATTCACATAAAAGATGCTTCGTTGGTCAAGGACAGAGGGCTGAAGGTGACTGAGGTGAGAGAGGGGTTAATTGGATAAAAACCAGGATTAAAGGGATTATAATTCAGCTTCTAAAACAGAAATTGCTGGAGACGCTCAGAGGGTCTGGCAGCATCTGTGGAGAGAAATTAGAGTGAATGTTTTGGTTCTAGTGACCCTTCTGACTTAGTTTCTGTTTGGGGGAAGAGTTCCAAAATCTAGGAGTAAGAAGAGACAATTATGGAAAATTTTGCAGGGAGAGAGTTACCGCAAAAAATAACACAAAAACTGAGAGACAAATAATTCATGTTCTCTGCAATCCAATTTCCAACATTAATTTTTTTGTCAAATTGTAAATCACTGCTTGAGATCTTTGCTTTTTCTGGTTTACCAGAAAACTAAGTAAACATGCCCTGACATTGCCTCAACAGAGGTGATTCACAGCTAAACTGCTGCCTTGTCTAAAAGCAGAACAAAATCCCATCTTTCTGACAAATAATTGCAAAATACTGCAGATGCTGGAATCTGAAATAAAAAAGAGAAAGTGTTGCAGAAACTCAGCAGGTCTGGCAGCAGCTGTGGAGAGAGAAACAGAGTTAATGTTTCAAGTCTGATATGTCTCTTCTTCAGAACTGAAAGAAACTGCAAGATGTTTTTATGCTGCTGACAGAGGAGAAGAAGAGAGTGGAACAGATTGACAAAGAGGGAGATAATGATGGTAAAGGAGAGGTAGAAATCTAAAGGAGGTGTAAAAGAGATGTCCTCTTGATTACAAACTAACCCCCTTCTCCCAACATCCCTCAATATCGTGCCATGTTTTCTGTCTTATGACCTTGCCCTCAGGAGAGCAGACCCCTTTCTCCTTTTCATGCCTATCATTACACCTATTTTACATCTCTATCACTCCTTTACATCCATCAGCACTCCTTTTGTCTTTTGCTCTGGCACCCTCACCATCTGTTCCACTCGTTCCTCCTACTTTGTCAACAGCATAAAATAACAATCGTATCAATTTCAAAATGTTAATTCTATTTCATTCACTCCTTTTTCTGAATCTACAGAAGTCTCCGTGCCAGGACTTTCTGCTTCTGCTTACTGCACTGGCATACTACACGTTTTGTCGCTGTGACTAGGGAGATAGAATCATAGAATTCGTACAGTTCAGAAAGAGGCCATTCAGCCCATCAAGTCTGCACTGATCCTCTGAAGAGCACCCCACCCAGACCCCCACCCTATCCCTGTAAACCCCCATTTCCCTTGGCTAATCCACCTAGCCTGCACATCCCTGGACACCATATAGAACAATTTAGCATAGCCAATCCACCTAACCTGCACCCAGCAGAAACCCAATCAGACGCAGGAAGATTTACAAACTCCATACAGTCACCCAAAGCTGAAAGGTCCTAACTTATTCTCTGTACCTTATGTATCTAATGTAACACGTGCATAAGCAATAGAGCACCCAGATTATATGCAAGTCTGAGATGTCATTTTAGTGTAGATAGTAATTTGTTAATGAGATGCCAGATATCAGTCTGAAGACAAACATGCATCTCTGGTATACGTTTGTGGATGAAAAATTAAATGGCACTGATCTGGAAAGGAGGAGAGGGTGCAGGAGGTCTAACATCACATACGTTTACTGGACACAATCATCTGACCTCCAGTTTAGTGAGGAGAAAGTGAGCACCGCAGTTCTGGAGATCAGAGTCGAAGAGTGTGGTGCTGGAAAAGCACAGCCAGTCAGGCAGCATTCAAGGAGCAGGAGAGTTGACGTTTCGAGCATAAGCCCTTCATTCTGAATGATGCAGAGTTAATGCCTGAAACATTGATTCTCCTGCACCTTGAATGCTGCCTGACTAACTGTGCTTTTCCAGCACCACACCCTTCAAGTCCAGTTTAGTGAGTCAAAGGCAAAGGTAAAGTCGTCATAGTCTTACTAGACCATGAGCTACTCTCTCCTTCAAGAGAGACAACTGATAGTCGTTTAACCTGAGGGTCACCATGCCTCAAGCAAGGGGAGAGATTGAGAAACAGAGCTCTTCATGGTAACCTCAGCCAGTGATGGACTGTTAGACATTGCACTGTAACCCAGAGCAGTCATCAAACCAACCGAACTAACAAAGCCTAACAAAGTTTAATAAGTGTCTTCCATTGTCACCCATGTTGTTAGGATCAAAAGGCACGTCCACAAAAAAATTACATTTTCTTGTTTGCTGTCTTCAAAAATGCAGATTTTACCAAAGCATATGGTTGTGCTCGGTGTATATGGTGACACAAACGAAACACTTTTCTGAAGTTTACAATAGACAATACAATGACCAAGACGCGATTACACTGGGTTGTATTTCCATTCATTTTACTGAAAGTAGTGTGTGAAAATAATCAGCTTCATGAGTTTCAAAAAGCCCAGTCACAATGACATTGTGTGGGCTGGTTGTAGGGTAATTAAATAGTTAAGGTCTGTCAGATTTTACATGGTGTCATAGTTCTATGGTGAGGAGCATTGGATGAGCTACAGGCCAGTTGCAGCAGTGGTAATCGAATGAATGAAGGAACTGGATGGATTTCCTGAGATACTGAACCACTTGGTGGTGCCATTGGAATGTCGGAAAGTCTGCACTTCCTGTAGCAGCTGTTCATTGTCAGGGAGGCAGAAAGAAGTTTATCAGAAGTGTTGGTTTACGGAGATGTGGAAAATGTACATACCAGGTGATAATATTTAATTAAATTGTTCGGCAGTACATCTTGGGCTGTCCTAGCAACACACAGAGTACTAGCATCACCCACTGAGTGATTAAAAGTGTTTATGAGCTTCATTGTCAACAGAATGGCCCAGAGGTACTGTTGAAAATTCCCATAGATTTACTGGAGAGATACTACAGACTTCTGGTCCCACGGTTGTTGTAACTACAAGTTACAAAGAGTGAGGACAAGTACAGAAAAATACATGAGATCCCTGAAGATTCAACCTCTACAGAAGGGAAATCAACTGCTGCCATCTGTTATCAGCACTACCTAATCAATACTTCTGCTGAAACAGAAGTTAGACACGCTTAAACACATTCTAGATACACACACATTCAGGAATCCCAGCTCCCTGAATCTCCCTTATCTTCAACCTTTTTTTCTGCGTGATGGAGCAGCTGCTGAATTCTGATAAATAAACCAGTTACCCCAAGACAACAAACATTTTAATTATTAGGAGGTATGGGCAGCCTCTCCACTTCGAACATGTCCGTTATTCATTGCAGTGCTCTGTGTAATTGTTTAACGATCCTTTACTCATAATCAGTACCATTTGATCCTCTCATTAACATTAATCTGAAGTGAGCATTTATCTATTGAATAACTTATTTACTGATTTAATTAAGTCAATGTCTGGTTTAATAGATGTCTAACTCTCAGGACAAATGAGGTAATCCATTACATGCATTTATAGCAAGGCACTTGACACACAACTTAACAACAGATGTGCGCTTCCTTGAGCTGAACCTTTAGTATCTGAAGGTTGTGAAAACCAAGAATAAGATCCACAAACTTTGCTGCTGCTTTGGCTGAGTTAGATTTTCCCAATGTTAGCTTTTGGTTCATCCATGATTCTGAGATGGTCCAATTGTGGTTTTTGGATTTTGAGCCCATTTTGGACCTAAGAAGAATAGGACAAGGTAAACAGTGAAAAGTTAGATAGAGCAGAGTAACACAACGCCTGTGGATCCAGGTACATGGATTGTTAAAATGCCAAGACCATGTACAGAAAATATTCACAAACAGTAATGGATTGCTTGCCATTATATTGAGAGGACTAGAATGCAGATTAGGATTACCAATCAGGCAGGCTGTGTGGCACAGTTGATTTTACAGAAAGCTGCACATATTAATATGTCCTTTGCAGACAAAAAGGAACACAGACATGCCTTTCCCCTCTTTCATCCAAACAAAGTACAGGTATTTCTGGTATAACATGTGTTTTGTCAACACAAATTGGCTATAATGCGATTGGCGAATAGTAGAGACTGTTTGTATAGGTGAACCTCTACTGCACAAGTATAGCGATTTGCTATAGCGTGAGGTTGCACAAGAATGCAACCATTGCGTTATACAGAAATACCTGTAGGCGACAGTCATTCTTTTGTGGGGTTCTCAGGATGTTGACTTAACCAAAGTTAAACTGCCTGGTTTAATATGTAATGAGGGCTTAGCAGTTAACTGTCAGTTATTCACTAACTGGTGTGTTCTCATAGAATCATAGAATCCTTACAATGTGGAAACAGACCCTTCAGCCCAACAAGTTCACAGTGACCCTCCGAAGAGTAACCCGCTCAGACCCATTCCCCCTAATCTATATATACCCCTAACTAATGCACCTAACCTACACATCCCCGAACACTATGGGCAATTTAGCATGGCCAATTCACCTAATCTGTACATTTTTGGATTATGGGAAAAAACTGGAGCACCCACAGGAAACCCCACAGACATGGGGAGAAAGTGCAAACTCCACACAGACAGTCGCTCAAGGCTGGAATCAAATCTGGGTCCCTGGTACTGTGAGGCAGCAGTGCTCACCACTGACCCACTGTACCACCCACTTCACTATGTCTCCATAGCAACACCTTTATCATTCACAGAGCACTTGCCAATGAATCAGTACTCTCCTCTCATACAATATAAATATTGCTTTGCCTTCGCATTGGTACTCTTATAAAGTGTTTCGATAAGTGCAAGGAAGAAAGCTTGAGCAAAATGGAACATTTTCTCAGCAATTCAGGGCAACACAGTGGCTCAGTGGTTAGCACTGCTGCCTCACAGTGCCAGATACCCAGGTTCAATTCTAATCTTGGAACTCTGTCTGTGTGGAGTTTGCACATTCTCCTGCATCTGCGCAGGTTTCCTCTGAGTTATCCGGTTTTCTCCCGCAGTCCAAAAATGTGCAGATTAGGTGGATTGGCCATGGGAAATTGCCCATAGTGTGCACAGATGTACAGGCTTGGTGGATTAGCCATGGGATATGTAGGGTTACAGGGATAGGGTAGGGGGATAGATCAAGAAAATGTTACCAATGAACTTAGAAAATCACTGTACTGTCAGATAAAGTGTTGAAGATTTTAAAAAAGGAAAATCATGTTGGATAAATCTAATAGAGCTTTTAAGTGTGTAATTGGCAGGGTTGATGAAGGAGGACCAGTGCATGTAGCATATTTGAGTTTTTAAAAAACATTTTATGTGATGCCATAAAGAAGGCAAAAAAAGGATGGGGGTATATAATAGCTGCTAGCCAATCAGAGGTGTGGGTGATATACAGTAAGAGCATGGAATGCAGATTAGTTAATGGAAAGAAAAAAAGGAGTAGGTGTAAACTAGCATTTTCCTTTTAGAACAGTTTAATTAGCGGAGAGCTACAATTGTCAGTGCTGGGACATCAACTACTTATGAAGTCATAGAGATGTACAGCATGGAAACAGATCCTTTGGTCCAACCCATCCATGCCGACCAGATATCCCAACCCAATCTAGTCCAGCACTTGGCCCATATCCCTCCAAACCCTTCCTATTCATATATTCTATAATTTCTATTCATAATTTCTATTTGCCAGGATTTGGTGTTGGAGAGACTGTTAGGTCTGAAGGTTGATAAGTCTCCGGGACCTGATGGCCTGCATCCCAGGGTACTGAAGGAGGTGGCTCGGGAAATCGTGGATGCGCTGGTGATTATTTTCCAGAGTTCAATAGAATCGGGGTCAGTTCCTGAGGATTGGAGGGCGGCTAATGTTGTGCCACTTTTTAAGAAGGGTGGGCGGGAGAAAGCAGGAAATTATAGACCAGTTAGTCTGACCTCAGTGGTGGGAAAGATGCTGGAGTCTATTATAAAGGATGAAATTACGGCACATCTGGATAATAGTAACAGGATAGGACAGAGTCAGCATGGATTTATGAAGGGGAAATCATGCTTGACTAATCTTCTTGAATTTTTTGAGGATGTAACTCGGAAGATGGACGAGGGAGATCCAGTGGATGTAGTGTACCTGGACTTTCAGAAAGCTTTTGATAAAGTCCCACACAAGAGGTTAGTGAGTAAAATTAGGGCGCACGGGATTGGGGGCAAAGTACTAGATTGGATAGAGAATTTGTTGGCTAATAGGAAACAAAGGGTAGTGATTAACGGCTCCATTTCGAAATGGCAGGCAGTGACCAGTGGGGTACTGCAGGGATCCGTGCTGGGACCGCAGCTTTTTACAATATATGTAAATGATATAGAAGATGGTATCAGCAATAACATTAGCAAATTTGCTGATGACACAAAGCTAGGTGGTAGGGTGAAATGTGATGAGGATGTTAGGGGATTACAGGGTGACCTGGACAAGTTAGGTGAGTGGGCAGATGCATGGCAGATGCAGTTTAATGTGGATAAATGTCTGGTTATCCACTTTGGTGGCAAGAACAGGAAGGCAGATTACTACCTCAATGGTATCAAATTAGGTAAAGGGGCTGTTCAGAGAGATCTGGGTGTTCTTGTCCACCAGTCAATGAAAGCAAGCATGCAGGTACAGCAGGTCGTGAAGAAGGCTAATAGCATGCTGGCCTTCATAACAAGAGGGATTGAGTATAGAAGCAAAGAGGTGCTTCTGCAGCTGTACAGGGCCCTGGTGTGACCACACCTGGAGTACTATGTACAGTTCTGGTCTCCAAATTTGAGGAAAGACATTCTGGCTATTGAGGGAGTGCAGCGTAGGTTCACAAGGTCAATTCCTGGAATGGCAGGTTTGCCTTACACGGAAAGACTGAAGCGACTGGGCTTGTATACCCTTGAGTTTAGAAGACTGAGAGGGGATCTGATTGAAACGTATAGGATTATGAAAGGACTGGACACTCTGGCAGGAGGGAACATATTTCCGTTGATGGGGGAGTGCCGAACCAGAGGACACAACTTAAAAATACGGGATAGACCATTTAGGACAGAGATGAGGAGAAACTACTTCACCCAGAGAGTGGTGGCTGTGTGGAATGCTCTGCCCCAGAGGGCAGTGGAGGCCCAGTCTCTGGATTCATTTAAGAAAGAATTGGATAGAGCTCTTAAAGATAGTGGAGTCAAGGGGTATGGAGATAAGGCTGGAACAGGATACTGATTAGGAATGATCAGCCATGATCATATTGAATGGCGGTGCAGGCTCGAAGGGCAGAATGGCCTACTCCTGCATCTATTGTCTATTGTCTATTGTCTATTGTCTATATCCATCCAAATGCCTCTTAAATATTGCAATTGTACCAGCCTCCACCACATCCTCTGGCAGCTCATTCAATACACGTACCACCCTCTGCGTGAAAAAGTTGCCCGTTAGATCTCTTTTATATCTTTCCCCTCTCACCCTAAACCTATGCCCTCTAGTTCTGGACTCCCCGACCCCAGGGAAAAGACTTGGCCTATTTATGCTTTCCATGCCCCTCATAATTTTGTAAACCTCTATAAGGTCACCCCTCAGCCTCCGACGCTCCAGGGAAAACAGCCCCAGCCTTTTCAGCCTCTCCCTACAGCTCAAATCCTCAAACCCTAGCAACATCCTTGTAAATCTTTTCTGAACCCTTTCAAGTTTCACAGCATCTTTCCAATAGGAAGGAGACCAGAACTGCACACAATATTCCAACAGTGGCCTAACCAATGTCCTGTACAGCCACAACATGACCTCCCAACTCCTGTACTCAATACTCTGACCAATAAAGGAAAGCATACCAAATGCCTTCTTCACTATCCTATCTACCTGTGACTCCACTTTCAAGGAGCTATGAACCTGCACTTCAAGGTCTCTTTGTTCAGCAACACTCCCTAGGACCTTACCATTAAGTGTATAATCTACATTAATGACTTAAAAACAGAGTAATTAATCTAGGTTGTCTGCTGATACAGAGCTAGATCAGAATGCAAGCTGTGAGGACCTTGAAGCGTATGGGTACATTGAATGAGTGGAGAATAAGATGCAAAATGGTGTATAATGTAGAAAGTTAATGAGATTCTTCACTTTGGTCATGAGAATATGTTCTAAAAGGAATGCAAGTTGTGAATGTTGATGTTCAGAGGATCTGGGTATAATAGCAAATAGAACAAAGAAAGTTAGTATGCAAGTACAGTGAGTAGAACATAGAACATAGAACATAGAACAATACAGCACAGAACAGGCCCTTCGGCCCACGATGTTGTGCCGAACTTCTATCCTAGATTAAGCACCCATCCATGTACCTATCCAAATGCCGCTTAAAGGTCGCCAATGAATCTGACTCTACCACTCCCACGGGCAGCGCATTCCATGCCCCCACCACTCTCTGGGTGAAGAACCCACCCCTGACATCTCCCCTATACCTTCCACCCTTCACCTTAAATTTATGTCCCCTTGTAACACTCTGTTGTACCCGGGGAAAAAGTAATTAGGAAGGCATACGAAATATTAGTTTTTATTGCAAGAGGATTGGAGTGCAAAACTAAAGAGGTCTCACTACAATTGCAAGGAGTTTTAGTGAGTCCATTCCTTGAATACAGCACAGTTTTGGTCTCCATATTTAAGAAGCAGTTCAAAGTTCAATAGCAATCCTTGGGCGAGAATTTGAGAATTGTTCGAATAATGAGAGGCTGAATAAATGGAATCTATATACTGGGGATTTGATGAATGAGAGGTGACCTCATTGGTATATATATAAGATTTTGAAGGGTTTTGAAAGGATAGGTACTGAGAGGTTATTTCCACAAGCTGGAGAATCTAAAACACTGGTCACTTTCTCAGGATTCAAAGCTAATCGTTCAGGGCTGGGATGAGAAAAAGTTTATTTACAGAATCACTGAATTATTATGCACAGAAACAGGTCCTTTGCCATTCATGTTGCACTAACCCTTCAAACAAGCAGTTACTTAGTGCCAATCTTCTGCCTTTTCCCCATACCCTAACACACTATTTTTATTTAAATATTCATCTAATTCCCTTTTGAATTCCTCAATTGAACCTGCCTCCACCAAATTTCCAGGCAATACATTCCATGTGACCTGTCCTGTCATTATCAAAGATCTGTGCACATATACATCAAGGTCCCTCTGTACCTACACACATCCTTCAGCATTGTATCCTTCATCTTATATTGTTTTCCAATGTTCTTCCTACCAAAGTGTATCACTTCACACTTCTTTGTATTGAAGCTCATCTGCCACCTATTTGCTCACTTCATCAAGTTCTTGAGTTCTACATTGTCCACCTCACAGTTTACAAGTCTCCGAGGGCAATTATTCACAAACAGTATCCTATCCATCATTTCAGTGACCTCCTGAAAAGTTCATACATCCAAAACCACTGCTTCATAAATTTCTGCTGACACTTTTTGATCAGCTAATATATGATCAAATGCTCAGTTTCTCTGACCTTTATGATTGATTTCTGTAGCATCCACTCAACTGATGTTAAGCAGATGGATTTGTAGTGGTCTGCCCTCTTCCTCCCTCCCTCACATATGCAGTATTCCAACTTAATGCTACAATGCCAGAATCTGGAAAGCTTTGGAAAGTGCATAATGTGTTGGCAATTTCCTCTATTTGTATTTTGAGAAGTGAATTCAGCAGGACTGGGAGTTTGTCCATATTAACATTTATTGTTATCATTTTCTCCATTATACTATTAAATCTACTCATTTTCTCCATAGAACTTGGTTTTGGTATCCCACGAACTCTGGTATTTTTTCCTGATTATCCAGCTTGAAAACAATTCCAAAGTATTCAGACTTTGTGGCACAGTGGTAGAGTTCCTAACTCTGAGCCAGAAGCTCCGGATTCAGTTCCCATGCCAGTTGTTGGCAATGGGAGGTACATCCATAATGTCAGCTTGTGAATCCTTCCAAAATACCTGCTGGCAGCTGGTAAGAGTATATAGGTCTCCTGCTCAGCCAGCCTGCAGAAGACAATGGCAACCCTTTGGAGTATTTTGCCCACAATGTAGACTTATCCAATAGGTATCTTGGAGGTGAGGATGGGGAAAACGTCGAATTAACAGGAAAGTATCCAATAACCCAGTACTGCCTTCCTTTCCATTATGGTCACCCTTATGTCTATCTTTAATGGCCCACATACCCCCATACCACACTCTTACTCGTAGGACATTCATAAAGTATTGTACTATCAATTTTAATTTCCCTTCAATATAATTTTTAGTTTTCTAACCACTGTTACACTGTTTTGATTCCTATATGATGTAAAATGTAATAATATCATTTATTTTAGAATTTAGATTTGAACTAGTGGCATATGAGCTTTCATCTTTAATGATTAACTTGCCAGTATTTATGGAGCTATGGTTTTACTCAACAAGCATGTGAGTGAATAGAGCATTAGCTTGCTTTCGGTTCAAAGGATCAGAGTTGATTTTGTTTTTTGCTTTGGATAAAACTCCATAGCTTGAAAAGCTTTTGGTTTCAGCTTGCAAACGTCCTGGTTTAAACAGTTTCACATAGAGAGAGCAGTTAGTTTGAAATAGGAGTAAATTACTGCAGACGCTGCAATCTGTACTGAAAACAAAAAATGCTGAAGATCACAGTGGGTCAGGCAGCATCCATGTAGCTTTCTGTCTATGGATGCTGCCTGACCTGCAGTTAGAAAATAGGTTACCTCAGTTTAAGGATTTTAGTTTGAAAGTTCCAGACCAGAGTTGTTTTGTTAGCATCCTGAGAGGTTATTTGAAGCTGAGAAAGTTAAAGCTTAGATGTGTAAATAACCAAGCAAGAGGCTATCAAATTCTCAAGACTGGGAATTGAAAGAAACACTTAAGATAGAGAAGGGAATTCTCTCTCTGAGTACTGTGATGCACTTGTGTTGGGATAGATAGGATTGCATTTTACCATGTCTCAAAATCTTTCAAATTGCGCTATATATAAATAGTTTGACTTATTCTACTCACCTTCATTTCTTTTATATAATAAACTTCTGTTTCATCATCAAAACCAGATCTGCACCTTTGCTATTTGTGTTTCAGTGAAAGGCCATTTTGTTAAATAATTACAAAACAAAACATGATCTATCAAGCCAGATTTTCATCTGAGATCTGACTTGTTCAATTATCACATCTGCTGGGATCATAAAACACATGTTTTGTCTTTATAACATTACCAATCAGCTTAACTTTGATGAGGACCAAACTTCTAGAAACAATTATTCAGGATAAAATTAATAGTCATTATGTCTAACTAATTTGCTGGAGATTTTGAAGAGGTAACAGAGTAGATGAGAGGAAGGATGTTGATGTGGTATAAATGTGCTTGCAAAAAACTTTCAATACAGCACCACACAACAGAGTTGTCAGGAAAGTTACAGGTTACGGCATAAAAAGGACAGTAACAACATAGGTATAAAGTTGCTTAAGGGAAAGGAGACAGAGAATAATGGTTAATGGGCAATTGTTTGACTTCAAATAAACATTGACATCTTGATGGTGTGAGCAGCTGGGAAGCAGGTTAACTTCAATGTGAAGAAGTTTGAGGTGATACTTTATGTTACAAAGAACTTAGATACACAGTTGTTTCTGATTTGGTCATGGGCTCATCACTAGATGGAGGGCTGGTTAGTTCAATTGGCTGGACAGCTGGTTTACAATGCAAAGTGATGGCTAACATGGATTAATTTCCCACACCAGCTGAGATTAACATGAAGGACTCTTTTTCTCAACCTCACCCCTCAGCTGAGGTATAGTGACCCTCAGGTTAAAGCACCATCAGTTGTCTCCCTCTCTAATGAATGGGTAGCCCCATAGTCTGATAGCACTATGATGAATTTACCATTTTTTAACATCACTGGATGAACCAGCATTTATTGCCTACCCCTAACTGCCATTTGAACTGACTGGTTAGACCATTTCAGTTTTCAGCTGATTGTAGTTCACAACCACCTTCTCAAGAGCAATAAATGCTGACCGACGTCCCATACGGGAATAAAAGAAATCTAAGAATGAACCACACCCTTCAGGTCTAGAGTCACATTTCAGCCAGGTCAAGGAAGGAAAGCTGATTTCCTTCCCTCAGTAAACAGGATGGATTTTAATTGACTTGGTCACCGTTAAGTTAGAATTTAATTCCAGATATTAATTGAATTCAAATGTCACCATCAACCATGGTAGGAGCAAAACCTACCTCAGAACATCAGCACTGTGTTATTAGGCCAATGACAATACCATTACTCCTGCACCTCTTTGAAACATGCTAATGAAAACAAAGATGTGCAGAAGTAGAGAGACCTGGATGTATGTCTGCATAATTTATTAAGATAGCAGGACAGGTAGAGAGAGCTGCTAATAAAGCATTTGTAACTCTAGACAAAGAGTCATATAGAAACAGACCCTTCAGTCTACCTTGTCCATGCTGACCAGATTTCCCAGACTGAACTAATTCCATTTGCCTGCATTTGGCTTATAGCCCTCTAAATCTTTCCTATTCATAAACCTGTCAAAACATATTTTAAATGTTTCAACTGTACCTGATTCTACCAATTCCTCTGGCAGCTTGTTCTTCATACACATCAGCCACTGCATGAAAGATTTGCCCCTCAGGTCCCCTTTAAATCTTTCCTCTCTCACCTTAGCACACACTCTAGTTTTGAATTCCATTGGAAAAGATCTTTGCCATTCATCTTATCTATGCCCCTCATGATTTTATAAACCTCAATAAGGTCACCCCTCAAACTCATACACTCCATTGAAAAAGGTCCCAACCAATCCGTCTATTTTTATAACTCAATTCCTCTAGTCCCAGTAACATCCTGGTAAGTCAGACCTTATAAACAGGGGCATAGAGTACAAGAGAGGAAGACCATAATGATCTGGTTAGGTTTTAGCTGAGTTTGATGTACAATTCTGGGTGCCACACAATAGGAAGGATGGGAATGTTTCAGAGAGAATACAGAAGTGGTTTATAAGAATGATTCCAGGAATGAGAGAAAACAGATAGGGTAAATAGACAAGGTTTTTTCCCTTGGGGGTGGGTGGTGGGTGATGGGAGAGGGGCAGGGGGAGCAGAGGTGGTGGTGGTGGTGTCCAGAACAAGAGGGCATAGGTTTTGAGTGAGAGGGGAAAAGGTTAAAAGGGACCTAAGGGACATTTTCACGCAGAGGGTGATGTGTTTATGGAATGAGCTGCCAGAGGAAATGGTGGAGGCTGGTACAATTACAACATCTAAAAGGTGTCTGGATGGGTATATGAATAGGAAGGGTTTAGAGGGATATGGGCTAAGTGCTGGAAAATGAGACTAGATTAGGTTAGGATATCTGATCAGCACAGACGAGTTGGACTGAAGGGTCTGTTTCTGTGCTGTATATCTATGACTCTATGACTCTGATTATGAGGAACAAGAGAAGTTGGGATTGTTTTCGTTGAAGAAGAGGAGGTAAAGAAGCAACTTGATAAAAGTTTTCAAAATTGTGCGGGTTCTAGACAGTGATGGGGAGGAACTGTTTCAGCTCATAACCAGACTGAGAACCTGAGGCACAGTTTTAAACTATTTTGAATAAGAAGCTGGTACAAGGTGAAAAAACTCTTTTGAACATAGTGAGTAGTTAGGGTATGGAATGAACTGTGTGGGAATATAGTGGAGGCAGGTTCAACTGAAGCATTCAAGAGGACAGTTTTGATTAACTGAATACAAACAATATGCATGGTTGCAGTGAAAAGGCAGGAGGTGGACCCTAGGTTAAAATGACCAAAACAGCAGTGCAGGTACAATGGGTCACACAGCTTCCACACAGCAAAGGTTTCTGTTGGATTTCCATTCTTTTGTGCATCTGTAGCACTGCCACTTTAAAAATAAGTTTGCACAATTTGGCACATTTGGATTTCTTCACCATCCCTGGTATTCATGGAAGTCTTTTGGTAACATCTTGCCTCTGAGCCAGAAGTTGCAGGTTCAAGCCCCACTCAGTGTCTGGACAGTTGAGGAAGGTGCATTCATAATGCATTCAAACCGGTTGATGGTTAAGTTACAAATCTCTCTGACACATGCCAATAACAGGCTGTAAGAACAGGAGAGATTCCTGATCAGCCATGTGATGAAAAGAAATTGGAGTCTCTACAATTCCAACAACAACATGCTTATAAGGTGCGTATTGAAACAGCAAATCAGACTTCACAGAGGGCTGGTAAGCTCAGACTTGTGCTAACAACAACTCTGTTTGTGACTGGGGTGAAAATCATAGAGCCATGGGCCAAACCTGCCTTCGAGCAGGGAACTGAAGAAGAAGCACCTCTCATCCGAAGATCACAATCGAGTTTTTTCTCAACTGGCTGCTCTCCTTGTGAGAATGATAGTCCTCATTATAATGTTTGGAAGGAAATTCCAGAACTCAGACCCAGTGACAATTAAAGAACAGCAGTAGGTTGCCAACTTAGGATGCTGTGTGGTTTGGAAGGATTCAAGGAAGGGATGCTATTTCCAGCCTTGTGCTGAGGTTGTCTTCCCAGCTGGTGGAGGTCAGAGAGCTGGGAGATGATGTCAAAATGGGTTTATTGAATTTCCATTTTGTTTCATTTGTTCCAACATAAATGTACAAAACACTTTGAACTTCGACGTCAAACTGAATATAGTGAAAAAGGAAAATTAAATCACGTAAATTGTAGAGGTTAGTTAGAATATGATGATTCTGCAGCAATCTACTCTTTCTATTTGCCCATTTTAAACCATACCAAATCTTGCTCCAGTCACTGTCAGTGCCTGTTTGCCAACTAGCTTTATGAAGGAATGAATGATTTATTTATTGTCACATATGTCTTGAAAATACAGTGAAAACTGTTCTGATGCCACAATCTGATGCCATTTTAACTTACAGTAAGGGTTAAAAAGAAATTAGTTCAATAGAATTCATCTTCTGTTCAAATTGGGGTCTCAAGTATGGCTTCAGGGCTTCTGCAAAGTGTTTGTAAGGAGTTGCTGTCCTCAAGGAGTCCTGCTCTGGGTACAGCGTATTGACGATGCCACTACCCCAGGAGATCTCAGCTCCACTGTCGATGTCACCTCGCCAACACAGCCAAGAGTCCAGGCTCCGGGCCTACTGCCGCCAAGAGTAAAAGCAAATTCTCTGCCAATGTGTTTCCAATAATGTATTAAGTTCTAATCAGTCCTACATGATCAGAACATGAAAAATGGCTTGACATGCAACGTAACGTGTGAATATCACAGTAACCTTAATTTATGATGCCATCCAAAGCCCCTTGGTTAGGCTGTATTTTTGGAATAGGTGATCTGACAGGGTTACTCCATTGGCTAAGAATGATTGCACATGACACCTAGCAACTTGCCTGAGAATGTACAAGAGATTCTGATTCCCCAGAAATATTTGGCTGCTTTTAGAGCAGAATTAGCTTTATACTGAAACTATTTACAATGCTTTAGAACAGACTTACATGCTCTCAGTATTTCATTACAATTTTAAATAGTTGCAAGACTTTATCAGCTCGAGATGTGATTAATCTCTGGGTAAAGTTACGAGAATTGGAGATGGTTATTGAAATGTTTTCACTTCTCAGTAAACAAGGTGACAAACTTACAGGATTGATGACACCCTTGAAGAGTATACAGCCAATCCTAAAACATAAAAAAAAGCACTTTGTAGAAGTTCAATGTGGTGAATTACAGTTTTAATTAAATCCAGAAGCTGGAAATTCTGGCTTCAGGAAACACTGTTTTCTTTCAAAGCTAAAACTACTGCACAGTATTTGTACAGCTTTGCACTTTGCTCTACCATGGGAGACTACAGTTCCACACATAATTAAAATATACAACCTGATAGAATTGTAAAAACACTGTTTATGCACTTCATGTGGAACACCTAACATATATATGTTCCATTAATATCACAACACATTATTAAATATTACCACGCCCTGTTGTGAACAAACGTCTTATCCTACTTCGTAAAAGGTACTGAACATTCGCTGAGGGTTCAGAGAGGAAACTGGGTCTGCCAAAAAATACAAATCTCTGGTTGAGAAACCATCACAATGTTCCAGGGAGAAACCCCTATACCTTAAATAATAACACCTCCAAAAATATCCATCTTTCTATTGAGAGGTTTAACCAGGCCTCCCCTGATGAACATCACAAAGAGTTCGTCCTTGGAACACTGGCCAATACTTATCCCATAACCGATACCATTAAAACGGATTAGTACAGAATTGTTAGGATGCAGAGGGAGGCCATTCAGCACATCAAGTCTGTATCAACTCTCTGAATGACCATTATGACATAATGCTATTTCCCTGCCTTTTCCCCAGACCTCTGTGATTTTTCTTTTTGTATGATCATCCAATGTCCTGTTGAATGCTGTAGTTGAATCTGCCTCCCTCAAGGTGGTGCATTCCAGACCTGAGGCCACTTGCTGATTGAAAACCTTATTTCCTTGTATCACCTTTTCTTTATTGGCATGTTTCTTCTCCTAATCCCTCAACTCTTCTTTACTTCCCCACTTCCCTTCTGACCCTTCTTTATTCAGATTGATTCTCAATTATATGTTCTAATTATTATTATTTTCAAAATTATTTTATGCTGTGTCGTTCATTGTTCATTTCCACCATCATCCTAAACCTTATGATACAATGATCACTGTCTCCTAAATGTAGCCCCAATGACACTTAACCTACTCAGCCCACCTCATTCCCAAGAACCAGATCAAGCAGCTCAAAGTACTTTCAATGCTGGATATCTCTCAGTCTCTCTTTATCATTGGACTTGACACAGAGTGCTTTCGAAATTCTGCTGATCATAATCTATGGATGCTTTCCCCTTTCATCCCATTACACAACCAATATCCCAGCACTCATGTTCTATATTAACAATCTGGACTAATGAACTGAGGGCATTGCTGCTGAGTTTACAGATGACACAAAGATTAGTGGAGGGACGGGTAGTGTTGAGGAAGCAGGGAGATTGAAAGGATTTGGACAGGATAGGAGAGTGGGCAAAGAATTGTGATGTAATTATAATTATGGAACAATTTTAATCCTGCGAAATCCAATGGATGGTTACATTTGGCTGGACCTCTCTCCCCAGCTGTTCTTATGTCATACATAGACACTCCTTGTCGTTGACACTCCCTGGCCTTATGACTGGAATGTTATCCAAAAATGCAGAAAACAAACCATTTTTTCATAGTTAACTCCTCAAAGAGCTTTGTATCCATTTCAAGCTGTTCAATCTTGAATTTCACAAACAAGATTTAGGATCTCATCTGAGCTCCTCAATGAGATTCCCTTTGAACCTCTGACATTGTTTCAGACTAAATAGGTACTGTTTTATCTTACATTTACATGAAAAGCATTTTGTTGTATGTTAAACTCTGCGTAAAAGAAGCAATGAGTGGTTTACCATGATGGTTTAGGAATAAGATACAAAATGTTACTTTATATCCCACTAAATCCTTTTCCTCCTTACTGACCTACATTACCTCCTGGGCCAGAAATACCCCCAATTGGAGTTTCTTTTCCTTGGTTTCAAATTGTTCCAGGATTTCCTCGTGATGTTGTTTCTTTAGTTCAAGATGAGATTCTGTGGGAGGTGAAAGACTATCACAGGAATAAATTGTCGAGTTGACCACATTAGTGCATAGAGGTCAATTAGAGCAAAAGAAACTGCTCTGAGTCCTTGTGGGTGTGGGAATGAAAATCTGGAAGTTGAGGATGAAAAGGGCATCCTTAGAGAAGGAGAGCAATGACCACTTTAAGGCTTTTGTTAATCGCTGATGTGTTTACAAGACATTGGATCCCAAAGCTTTCTAATTTACTGAAGCTGGTTTCTGTATAATATATACTCTTCTATGCACCATTGGATGCCACATGAATTTAATGAGGTTATTCCATCTAATTTTGCAGTTCAGTAAATTCTTGCTTCAATGTTTGCAGCTGTTACAGGCTTTAAAATTTTGCAGCATTATTGAAAGGTTTTTTTTACATTTTAAATTGAAAACATTACTGTATAACATTCCAGCCATATTATTGTTCAGGCAAAACCACTCCAACCTCTCACCCTCACAACGCACAACCCTCCAATCCCTCTGCTCCAATCCCAACCTCACCATCAAGCCAGCGGATAAAGGGGGTGCAGTGGTAGTTTGGCGCACTGACCTCTACACCGCTGAAGCCAGGCGGCAACTTGAAGACACCTCCTCCTACCACCCCCTCGACTACGACCTCACACCCCAGCTCCAAACCGTCATCTCCCAGACCATACACAACCTCATCACCTCAGGAGATCTCCCATCCACAGCTTCCAACCTCATAGTCCAGGAACCCCGCACTGCCCGGTTCTACCTCTTTCCCAAGATCCACAAGCCTGACCACCCTGGCCGACCCATTGTCTCAGCATGCTCCTGCCCCACCGAACTCATCTCCACCTACCTTGACACTGTCCTATCCCCCCCTGGTCCAGGAACCCTCCACATATATTCGGGACACCACCCACACCCTCCACCTCCACCAAGACTTCCGTTTCCCTGGCCCCCAAAGGCCTCATCTTCACTATGGACATCCAGTCCCTTTACACCTCCATCCGCCATGACCAGGGCCTCCAAGCCCCCCCCCCCCCCCCGCTTCTTCCTCTCCCAACATCCCCATTCTTATTTGTTTGGCTGAACTGGTCCTCACCCTCAACAATTTCTCCTTCTATCCAACTTCCTCCAGACAAAAGGGGTAGCAATGGGCACCCCCATGGGCCCCAGCTATGCCTGTCTGTTTGTCGGCCACGTGGAACAGTCTATCTTCCAGAGTTACACCGGCACAACTCCCCACTTTTTCCTCCGCTACATTGATTTCTGCTCGATGCCACCTCGTGCTCCTATAGTTCATCAACTTTATCAACACATTCCAGCCTGACCTTAAATTCACCTGGACCATCTCTGATACCTCCCTCCCCTTCCTGGACCTCTCCATCTCCATCAACGGTGACTGACTCAACACTGACATTTTTTACAAACCCACTGACTCCCACAGCTTCCTGGATTACACCTCCTCCCACCCTGCCTCCTGCAAAAATGCTATCCCTTATTCCTAAATCCTCTGCCTCTGCCACATCTGAAGGATTAGTTCCACCACAGAACACACCAGATGGCCTCCTTCTTTAAAGACTGCAATTTCCCCTCCCAGGTGGTTGATGATGCCCTCCAGCGCATCTCATCCACGTGCCGCACCTCCGCCCTCAAACCCTAGAGGAAGAATGTGGTTATTAATAGAGTTGTGGTTGGAATGCCATGCTTCTAGGAATTCTCGTGCGTGTCTCTGTATGTCCCAGTTGAAGTGGTGTCATTTCTCATCCATATGTAAGGATACTAGTGGCTAGTTGATATTCATGTATCATGAGAATTCCGAGAAGCATGGCATTCCAACCGCAACTCTATGAACAAACACATCGACTTGGACCCTATTTACCACTCACTGAGAAAAAGAGCAGGAAATGACATCACCATAGGAAATGACACCACCAACCCAAGGAAATCTAAACTCATAAATAGAAAGCAGGTCACTAACACCAGTGCTTCACCAGAAGCTCACTGATGATGTCAAGTATGGTGATGGAATATCTGAAAATGAACCTTCCAGCTCAGTTAGCAAACTTACATCCAGAACCTCAACCTGAGCATCAAATCTTCTCAAAACTCACTAATGATGGAATCATTTTAATCCTGCAAAATACAATGGAATTACAATAATATGACTGTATTCTATGAGTGCTACAGGGGAGCTGAGCTCAGTGAACTGCACACAAAGGGAGATTGTCACCTGACTCTGACCTGCTGCATCTTAAACTTTCACGCCAAATTGTTGTGAATTGTACTTCAAAATACATAATAGTACGAAAAAGTATTTATTTCCTCATCTTAACATTTACGTATAGGATAATACCTTCACTCAGAAATGTTGATCTGTTAATCGCAAAGTACTAGGGTTGACTTTTACATGAGATATATGGAAATTTCTAGATTGTCTGGCCAAAAATGGGGGTTGACTTTCACATGAGATTGACTTTTACTTGAGTATAAATGGCATTTATTGAGACTACACTTCACTTAATTTAACTTGTTACCAAGATTTCTACAAAATTTTTTTTTGTGGTAGATCAACCCAGGATAAAAACAATGACTGCAGATGCTGGAAACCAGATTCTGGATTAGTGGTGCTGGAAGAGCACAGCAGTTCAGGCAGCATCCGAGGAGCAGGAAAATCAACGTTTCGGGCAAAAGCCCTTCATCAGAAATAAAGGCAGAGAGACTGAAGCATGGAGAGATAAGCTAGAGGAGGGTGGGGGTGGAGAGAAAGTAGCATAGAGTACAATGGGTGAGTGGGGGAGGGGATGAAGGTGATAGATCGGGGTAGGGGGCGGGGAGAGGGTGGAGTGGATAGGTGGAAAAGAAGATAGGCAGGTAGGACAAGTCATGGGGACGTTGCTGAGCTGGAAGTTTGGAACTAGGGTGAGGTGGAGGAAGGGGAAATGAGGAAACTGTTGAAGTCCACATTGATGCCCTGGGGTTGAAGTGTTCTGAGGCGGAAGATGAGGCGTTCTTCCTCCAGGCGTCTGGTGGTGAGGGAGCGGCGGTGAAGGAGGCCCAGGACCTCCATGTCCTTGGCAGAGTGGGAGGGGGAGTTGAAATGTTGGGCCACGGGGTGGTGTGGTTGATTGGTGCGGGTATCCCAGAGAGGTTCCCTAAAGCGCTCTGATAGGAGGCGCCCAGTCTCCCCAATGTAGAGGAGACTGCATCGGGAGCACTGGATACAATAAAATGATATTATTGGATGTGCAGGTAAAACTTTGATGGATGTGGAAGGCTCCTTTAGGGCCTTGGATAGAGGTGAGGGAGGAGGTGTGGGTGCAGGTTTTACAGTTCCTGCAGTGGCAGGGGAAGGTGCCAGGATGGGAGGGTGGGTTGTAGGGGGGCGTGGACCTGACCAGGTAGTCACGGAGGGAACGGTCTTTGCGGAAGGCAGAAAGGGGTGGGGAGGGAAATATATCCCTGGTGGTGGGGTCTTTTTGGAGGTGGCGGAAATGTTGGCGGATGATTTGGTTTATGCGAAGGTTGGTCGGATGGAAGGTGAGCACCAGGGGCGTTCTGTTCTTGTTACAGTTGGAGGAGTGGGGTCTGAGGGCGGAGGTGCGGGATGTGGACGAGATGCGTTGGAGGGCATCTTTAACCACGTGGGAAGGGAAATTGCGGTCTCTAAAGAAGGAGGCCATCTAGTGTGTTCTGTGGTGGAACTGGTCCTTCTGGAAGCAGATACGGCAGAGGCGGAGGAATTGGGAATACTGGATGGCATTTGTTCAGGAGGTAGGGTGGGAAGAGGTGTAATCCAGGTAGCTATGGGAGTCGGTGGGTTTGTAAAAAATGTCAGTGTCAAGTCGGTCATCATTAATGGAGATGGAGAGGTCCTGGAAGGGGAGGGAGGTGTCAGAGATGGACCAGGTAAATTTAAGGTCAGGGTGGAATGTGTTGGTGAAGTTGATGAATTGCTCAACCTCCTCGCGGGAGCACGAGGTGGCGCCAATGCAGTCACCAATGTAGCAGAGGAAGAGGTGGGGATTGGTGCCTGTGTAATTACGGAAGATCGACTGCTCTACGTAGCCAACAAAGAGACAGGCATAGCTGGGGCCCATACGTGTGCCCATGGCTACCCCTTTGGTCTGGAGGAAGTGGGAGGATTCAAAGGAGAAATTGTTAAGGGTGAGGACCAGTTCGGCCAAACGAATGAGAGTGTCGGAGGAAGGGTACTGTTGGAGACGTCTGGAGAGGAAAAAATGGAGAGACATGCTGAGACATGCTCCTGCCCCACTGAACTCATCTCTACCGACCTCAACACTGTCCTATCCCCCCTCGTCCAGGAACTCCCCACATACGTTCGAGACACCACCCACGCCCTCCACCTCCTCCAAGACTTCTGTTTCCCTGGCCCCCAACGCCTCATCTTCACCATGGATATCCAATCCCTCTACACCTCCATCCGCCATGACCAGGGCCTCCAAGCCCTCCATTTCTTCCTCTCCCAACGTCCCCAACAGTACCCTTCCACTGACACTCTCATTCGTTTGGCCGAACTGGTCCTCACCCTTAACAATTTCTCCACTCCCCCCTACAACCCACCCTCCCACCCTCCCCTCCCACCACAGGAACTGCAAAACCTGCGCCCACACCTCCTTCCTCACCTCGATCCAAGACCCTAAAGGAGCCTTCCACATCCATCAAAGTTTAACCTGCACATCCACCAATTTCATTTATTGTATCCGTTGCTCCCGATGTGGTCTCCTCCACATTGCGGAGACTGGACGCCTCCTAGCAGAGCGTTTTAGGGAACATCTCTGGGACACCCGCACCAATCAACCATACCGCGCCATGGCCCAACATTTCAACTCCCCCTCCCACTCTGCCGAGGAACATGGAGGTCCTGGGCCTCCTTCACCGCCGCTCCCTCACCACCAGACGCTTGGAGGAAGAACGCCTCATTTTCCACCTCGGAACACTTTCATCCCAGGGCATCAATGTGGACTTCAACAGTTTCCTCATTTCCCCTTCCCCTACCTCACCCTAGTTCCAAACTTCCAGCTCAGCAATGTCCCCATGACTTGTCCTACCTGCCTATCGTCTTTTCCACCTATCCACTCCACCCTCCCCCCGCCCCCTACCCCGACCTATCACCTTCATCCCCTCCCCCACTCACCCATTGTACTCTATGCTACTCTCTCCCCACCCCCACCCTCCTCTAGCTTATCTCTCCACACTTCAGTCTCTCTGCCTTTATTCCTGATGAAGGGCTTTTGCCCGAAACGTCGATTTTCCTGCTCCTCGGATGCTGCCTGAACTGCTGTGCTTTTCCAGCACCACTAATACACAACCCAGGATAATATCCATTCCTAAATTAATGTTTAATTGTATACAATAAATAAGAGAAAATGTTTCAACATTCACAGGAGTACTATCCCCATTCTTTCGTTCCACTCAGTCCACATTCTCATGGGGTTGGCCTCAGACTCAATCTCAAAAATGTTCCGGAGGCTATGAGCCACAACAAAAAGATTTGAAAATGCCTCTAAAAGGGTAGGGAGGCATAGAGGGATTCCTCTGCACATGGATGTATTCCTATTCATATATCTCCCATCTGGATGTGCCCCATTGTCTTGTCCAATTCCTCAGTAATTCACTGTTAAAAATGTCAACATGAAAATCAACAAGCGCCCGCTAAAATGAGTCTGAGGAATCAGCTGAGATGATGGTGAGGTTAAAATCCTCAGCTGGAAGGATGTTGGAAATCATGAGAGTATCGAAATAATTGATAGATTTATCCTTTAAATACCATTGTGTCTCAAATGTAGCATTTGAGTCAAAAGGGATATAGAAAACACTTTGACCCCTTCTGCAGAAATTGATAAGGAATTAAAGAAAAACAACACAGCTGATCATAGCTATGTTCAGACACAAAGTCAGTGGATTCACTTGTCTCACAGCCATCTGCACAACAATGTTACAATCACTAGTGTGTTGTAGTACACAGTATGCATCTCATCTCATCTTCCTCAAGATTATTCTGTTAGAGGGATGTGCATTTTATGACAAGATTTATACTTTAAATTATTTTGTAACTGACATCATTTCCTCTTATTTTTAATCATTTGTGGGTTGAGGGCTTGCCAAACTTTATTGCCTGTCCCTAGTTGCCCCTGAGACGGTGGTGGTGAGGTGCCTTGCTGAACCACTGCAGTCCACCTGCTGTGGGTTTACCCCACAACACCCTGAGGGAAGAATTTCAGGCTGTGACCCATCCATAGTAAGGAACGGCAATATACGTCCGAGTCAGGATGGCGCGTGTATGAAACAACCTTCCAGAGGACATTGTGGAAGTGAATTCAATTACAACATTTGAATGGTTATACGAACAGGAAGCCCTCTCAAGTTGAACAATATCCTTCCTATAGAAGGGTGGCCAGAATTGTACGCAGTTTACTAAAAGTGGCCTCACCAATTCTCTGTACAGCCGCAACATGTTGTCCTAAATCCTACACTCAATATTCTGACCAATGAACACAAATGTGCCAAACGCCTTCTCCACCACACTGTCCACCTGTGACTCCACTTGCAAGGAACTATGCAGGGATATAGGCCAAATGCTGGCAAATGATACAAGGTCAGATTGAGATGTCTGTTCAGTAGTAGTAGAAAGTGAGGACTGCATGAAGGACTTATGCCTGAAATGTCGATTCTCCTGCTCCTCGGATGCTGCCTGACCTGCTGTGCTTTTCCAACACCACACTTATGTCTGTTCAATATGGACAAGTTTGGACCGAAGGGTCTGTTTCCACGCTGCATGACTCCATGAGTCAGGAGGTGAGTTCCGCGCAGCAGTATTACTAGACTCTGATCTGTTCTTGTAGCCAGTGTTGATGTGGTGAATCCAGTTGAAGGATGTTGATAATGAGGAGCTGAGTGATGGTCTCACCATTGGATGTCAAGGAGCAATGGTTAGATTGTCTCTTATTGAAGATGGCCATTGTCTGGCATTTGTGTGATATGAATATTATTTGCTGCTTGCTAGCCCAACCCTAGATATTGTCCAGATCTTGCAGCATTTGAACAAGGACTCCTTCAGTAACTAAAGGATTCGTGAATGGTGCAGAACATTGTGCAATCATTGATGAACATCCCCTCTTTCAACCATATGATGGAGGCAAGGTCATTGATGAAGCAGCTGAAGATGGTTGGGCCTAGGACACTAGCTGAGGAACTCCTGCAGAGATGTCCTTGAGCTGAGATGACTGACCTCTAATAAGTACAACCAATTTCCTATGTACCAGGTATGACTCCAACTGCAGAGAGTTTGCCCTGATACCCATTGGCTCCAGTTTTGCTAGGGCTCCGTGATGCCAGGTTTTAATGTGCTCATTAATACTGTTAATGCTTTTGGACATTATAGGGCATATTTGCGCCATTTGGGGGATGCACTGGGTATATAGAAGAGGGGCTTAATGGGATCTGCATTTTTTTCATCTGCACAGAGACTGTGCCCTTTACAGATCACTGGGACTTAGAGTATTGCTAGGGCACACCCTGGAACCCCTTCTCTAATGGCATTCTGGCTGCATCCAGATTGTCTGGACTGTGTTGGCTTAATAAGGCAGCTTCCAACTATCTTCTCAGCATCATTTAGGGATGGGCAATTAGCACTGACCTCATTAACAGTGCCCACCGCTTAAAAAAAGAATGGAAAAACATGCGATGGTGCAGTAAAGAAGAGAAAGATTGAGGGAAGGGAGATGAGGGATCTCCAGTGGGAAACACCAGAGATGACCAAGGACCTGAGAAAATCCTCCTCCGAGATGTCAGGAGCTGAGGTGTACCCAGTACTGCTTATCTCTCCACGCTTCAGGCTCACTGCCTTTATTCCTGATGAACGGCTTTTGCCCGAAACGTCGATTTCGCTGCTCCTTGGATGCTGCCTGAACTGCTGTGCTCTTCCAGAACCACTAATCCAGTATTTGGTTTTCAGCATCTGCAGTCATTGTTTTTGCCCCGCTCTGGACAACCGGGTGCAGTGATGTTCTTACCCAGGATCAGAATGGAATAGCAGCACTGGCTGAATCCGATCTCCCTGGTCGCAGGTTTCTACTATTGACACCCGGCTGAGACAACATTCCCAGAGGAGAATAGTGCAGCTATCTCAGCCCTGTGGCAGTTCACTCACACCACGGGCAACAGCAATTTACCCAGCAACAGGAGCAGGTTTTGAACTTTTAGATGCATGAACTGGTAAACAAAATCTGCACAGGAGTTTAAAAACATGCGTATCCATGTTCATTGCACTAAAGCAGCTCCACATGCTGGCTCACCAGGCCAACAGCAAGCTAAATAAAAGCCCAAAGAACTGCGGATGCTGTAAACCAGACACAAAAACATAAGTAGCTCCTCTACATTGTGGTCTCCCCTACACTGGGCAACAACGCATCTATGTTCTGCCCACAAAAAAAGACCCTGAGCTTCCAGTTGCCTAACACACCACCCTCTGTCTCAGGCTTGCTGCAGTGCTCCACAAAAACCCACAATATCTCATTTTCCGCTTGAGGACCCTGCAGCCTTCCAGACTCAATATTGAGTCCAATAATGTTAGGGCCTGAGCTTCCCCATGTCCGAGCGTCCAACCCCACACACCAGGCCTTGTCATTACATAGTCTACAATTATATACGAGGAGAAAGTGAGGACTGCAGATGCTGGAGTACCAAAGTTGAAAAATGTGGTGCTGGAAAAACCCAGCAGGCCAGGAAGAAGGGCTTATGCCCGAAACGTTGATTCTCCTGCTCCTCGGATGCTGCCTGGCCTGCTGGGTTTTTCCAGCACCACATTTTTCAACTCTACCATTATATACTGCCAGGAGAAAGTGAACACTGCAGATGTTGGAGATCAGAGTCAATGAGTGCGGTGCTGGAAAAGCACAGCAGGTGAAGCAACATCCAAGGAGCAGGAGAGTCGACGTCTTGAGCAATATTCCTTCGTCAGGAATATTGATAAAGGACTTATGCTTGAAATGTCGACTCCTGCTCCTCAGATGCTGCCTGACCTGCTGTGCTTTTCCAGCGCCGCACTTTTTGACTCATTATATACTATTCATTGTTCAACACTAACAGTCCCCCTTTAAACCTAGCCAGATCGCTATCCACTCCTTTGTCTGTCCAACTGTTCTGTTCTCTCCTTGGGCTCTATCCCCACCTATCGCTTACTCCTTACTCCCTCCCCCACCCTATCTTTTGCATGTAGACCAACATTACAATACTCTTGGCCTCTTCAGGGGCAGGTGGGCACTGCAGGGAGTGGAGGGCTTTATTTCTCCCTCCAATTCTATTTTGATATAGTCCCTACCCTCCCCTTCTCCTTTCTCATGTAAGCATTGTTTACTGTAGGGCTTTGCTTGTCACTGGTTCATTGGCTGCATGGATGTGGAATGTTAATAAAGTTACTTTCACCTGGTGTTCCACAGAATCTTGCACCTGCACACACACACACACATAAACATAGGTGCTGAGGAATATGAGCACTACTGCTGGATGGGGGAGTTGGGGGCGGGGGGGGGGGGGTGCGGGTGCAGTGGCAGAATAATCAAAACAATATAACCAGGAGATTACAATCTCCTCAGTTGAGGACTGATTCCAAGCTGGGTCGCCACACAACCAATGTGTTACTGTGAGGAGGAAGGAGCTCTACATTTTTGGACAAAAAAAATATAAACCAACATTTTCCTAACTACCATCAGTTCTGAGGAAAGGTCACCAGATCTGAAACATTAACTTGGATTTCTCCTCACAGATGCAGGCAGACCTACTGAGCTTTAAGTGAATACTTGTGATGGCATGGTGGCTCAGTGGTTAGCACTGCTGCCTCACAGCACCAGGAACCCGGGTTCAAATCCAGCCTCGGGTAACTGGCTATGTGGAGTTTGCACATTCTCCCCGTGTCTGTGTGGGTTTCCTCCCAAAGATGTGCAGATTAGGTGAATTGGCCATGCTAAATTGCCTGTAGTGTTAGTGCATTAGTCAGGGGTAAATATAGGGTAAGGGAATGGGTCTGAGTCGGTTACTCTTCGGAGGATCTGTGTGGACTTGTTGGGCCAAAGGGCCTGCTTCCATACTGTAGGGAATCTAGTTTTTACAGGTACTACTGTTTTTGTTTCAACAGCAAAGCTGAGCTGCAACTTCTTCAGGAACTGAATTAGAATGGAATTAGCTTTATTGTCACATGAGTACAGTGAAAATCTACAAGCTGCCAATTTTGGCGTCATCTTAGGTGCCAAGACACCGAGGAACAGGATCTACAGTACAAATGCGGAGGGAAAAATCTTTTTTAAATCTAAAGTTCAGCATTATAGACCTTGAAAAGCATAAAACCACAGGGATAAACTATAAAAATAAAGAAATAAGAAGTTCAGAATAACAGCTCTTCCACAATAACACATAAATAAAGAAACTAAAAATAAGGCAAATGAGAATTTAAAACAAAGTCTACTTAGTCCATTTCATGGCTCTGGGCTTGAGGACCCAAACACCCCATTGGAATCCCAGCCTGGACCCATCTGCTCTTCAGCCACTACTGAAGCAGCCCAGTCAAAGGACCCACCAGGACGCAACCACGAGAAATGGCCAGTGCATTCCCCATTGCGGCAGCCTGACAGAACATCCTTCCTCACCCGAAACCACCATAAGAAGGTAAGATGCACTTGAGGTTGGAAAAAAAACATTGAAAAAGAGATAAAAAAGAAATATGCAGCGAGCCTGGTAATGAGAGTGGATGGGCCAGGAGCCTGAATACTTCCGACCCTGCCACCGCCATTTTGAAAGTTACAATGAGAGATACCACAGAAAGTGCTCAAGCTGCTGGTCCCGTGGCCATCGATCTGCTCAGGAATAACCATTACCCTTCCTCCAGCTTGGGGCGGGGGGGGACTGTCTCTGAAGTTAGGGGACTGGAGGGCAGACACTTCCTTTCTTTTTATTATTTCCTAAGAAAGAAGCGCCAGCATAAGCTGATGTTTACAGCCCATCGTGAATCGCCCAGAAGATGGTGAAGAGTCAAACACATTACTCCGGGCCTGGAGTCACAGGTAAACCAGACTGGGTAAGGACAGCAGATATCACTTCCCAAAGAGATTAGCAAATCCAGATGGCTTTTCCAAGAATCAACAGACTAGCTTTTTATTCCAGATTTTTTGCTGAACTCAAATTTGATGAACTGGCAAAGTTTTATTCAGACTCATGTGCCCAGAACATTAGCTTGGGCCTCTGGGTTACGGTCCAGTGAGATTACCACATACTCCTGCCTCCCCCCTCATAGCAGACATGATGTACAAAAGCGTTTAGACCAGCTGCAAAGGGTGAGTGTCAGGCTTTTCTTCACCTGCATAATCAACTCGGCTGGACAATCTGGAAGGACCAACAACAAACTGAGGAGCAAAAGCGGAGTTGGATTATCATGGGACTATTAATCCAGAGACCCAGGTAATAGTGTTCCCAGGTTCTAAGCCTGCCATAGCAGATCATGCAATTTGATAGCAACACAGTGGCTCAGTGGTTGGCACTGCAGCCTCACATTGCCTGGGATCTGGCAGCCCCTCCCAAATACAATAAAGACAGAATCCCCCTTGTCCTCACCTACCACCCCAACAATTTCCATATCCAATGCATCATAGAACAAAGAACATTACAATGCAGTACAGGCCCTTCGGTCCTTGATGCTGTGCTGACCCGTGGAACCAATCTGAAGCCCATCTAACCTGCACTATTCCATTTTCATCCATTTGTTTATCCAATGACCATTTAAAAGCCCTTAAAGTTGGCAAGTCTACTACTGTTGCAGGCAGAACATTCCACGCCCCCAGTTAAACACTTTCACCAACTCCAACTAGACCCCACCACCAAGAACATCTTCCTCTCCCCACCCCTCTCTGCCTTCCACAAGGACCATTCCCTATGAGAGTCCTTGGTTTGCGCAACTCTCCCCACTGACTCCCCTCCGCCTGCACCCCCCCCCACCGCAAGACACACAGGTACCTCCCCTGCAACAGGAAAAGACGCAAAACCTGCAGGGTCACCACCCCCCTCACCTCCATCCAGAACCCCAAACAGTCCTTCCAGGTGAGACAGAGGGTCACCTGCCTCTCCTCCAACCTAGTTTACTGCATCAGGTGCTCCCAACGTGGTCTACTCTA
The DNA here is from genome assembly GCF_047496795.1 of Chiloscyllium punctatum. Classification (NCBI taxonomy): domain Eukaryota; kingdom Metazoa; phylum Chordata; class Chondrichthyes; order Orectolobiformes; family Hemiscylliidae; genus Chiloscyllium; species Chiloscyllium punctatum. The sequence continues at coordinate 141,855,447 of NC_092739.1, read as the reverse complement.
CATCGGAGAGACCAAACGTAAACTTAGGGAATGGTTTGCCAACCTGTCCTCCCAGTCACTGACCATTTTAAATCCCTTTCCCACTCCATTCCTGACATGATCACCCCTGGCCTCCTCCATTGCCACAATGAACCAAACCGGAAATTGGAGGAACGGCACCTCATCTTCCATCTGGACAGCCAACAGCCCAGAGGACTCAACATTGAGTTCTCCAGTTTTAAGTAGCATCCCGTCCCATCCGCTGATTCCCCTCCCCCTCCCTTCCACTCCTCCCAGCCACCTACCAGATTTCCTGTTTGTGTCCCAAGCATTCTCAGTGTGTTACAAACTGTCACCTTCCAAGGTCCAGGACTATTTGTTGAGGGATGCACTAAGTGTTGCCAAGGCAACAGGGAAAGGCAGCTGTCCAAGGCCTTTCCGCCATGATATCCCAAAAGGCTGTTCACTTACTAACTGTTGAGAGCAGCTAAGATCTCTGAGCAGATTGTTTGGGAAAAATCTCAATTCCCAGCTGAGGGACTTTTGTGGCAGTGCCCCATCTGTGGGCCAGGAGGCCTGGGTTCAGGTCCCATTTGCTTGAGGAGTTTATTAACGTAAGTAAACAGGTTGACCAGAAAGAAATCTAGATCCCAGCATTTTCCTGACAACCGATATCAACTTTGCTCATGTATAAGTGTTTTGATTTCTTTCTCAAAGGCAGTATTACACTAATTATTCCAGAAGCTCAGGAACTTTGGAAAATCATAACCAGAAAGTCCACTACATCTACAGCTATTCTAAGAACTTTAGAATAAAGGGTCACAGCTTTAAGGAATTAAATTTGCTTTTATTCCCCCCAATTAATGGTTCCTCTTCTTCTGTACTGGTGTTAACTACTTGATGTTCATCACTCTTACTATTTTTGAGATGATTTGGAGATGCCGGTGTTGAACTGGGGTGTACAAAGATAAAAAATCACACAACACCCCAATTTATAGTCCAATAGGTTTATTTGGAAGCACTAGCTTTCGAAGCGTTGCTCCTTCATCAGGTGGCTCTGGAGTATAAGATCATAAGATACAGAATTTAAAGTTTGCAGAAACTCAGCACCCATGGACCTGTCAAACCAGGAACATTCCTCGTTACAATGGACGTTTCAGCTCTCTACACCAGCATCCCCTACCATGACGGCATCACGGAAACAGCCTCAGTACTCAACACCCACATCTGCCAATCTCCAAGCACTAGACAGCAGATGTTTAAGGTGAGAGGGGAAAGATTTAAAAAAGACCTGTGGGGCAACATTTTCACACAGGGTGGTGAGTGTATGGAATGAGCTGCCAGAGGAACTGGTGGAGGTCGGTACAATTACAACATTTAAAATGCATTTTAATGGTACAGGAATAGGCAAGGTTTAGAGGAATGTGGGCCAAAGGATTTGTGGTTGGCATGGACAAATTGGACTGAAGTGTTTCATGGATGGCTCACTGGTTAACACTGCTGCCTCACAACACCAGGGACCTGGGTTTGATTCCCACCTTAGGTGACTATCTGTGTGGAGTTTGCACATTCTCCCAGTGTCTGTGGTACTCCTCCGGGTACTCCGGGTTCCTCCCACAGTCCAAAGGTGTGCAGGTCAGGTGAACTTGCCACACGAAGTTGCCCATAGTGTTAGGTGCATTAGTCAGGGGTAAATATAGGGTACGGGAATGGGTCTGGGTGGGCTACTTTTCAAAGGGTTGGTTGGGCCGAAGGGCCTGTTTCTTTACTGTACAGAATCCAATCTAATCTTACATGCTTTACAACTGCTGTACTGACTCTATGATTCTATTTATTTTTATATTTCTATTGTGATTAAATGCCATGAAGAATAACTGATGAGAAGCAAGCAGCATGTTCAGCTTATGTACTGGGTTAAGCTGAAGTAAATTGTCCTTTCTTATGGCAATAGGACTTTCTTACAAAATAGTCAACAGTAATGGCTTAATAGAAACTTTAATTGTTAGAAAAATCTAATTGTCTAAGTCATATGCTTTGGTTTATTTTCTTGGGATCAGTCCTGAGGATTGAGGAAATTCTCGAAACCAACAAGGGCAATCCATGAAAATGGCAACATCCTTGTAAATCTTTTCTGAACCCTTTCAAATTTAACATCCTTCCTATAGCAGGGAGACCAGAATTGAATGCAAAATTTCAAAAGTCATCTTATTAATCTCCTGTACAACCACAACGTGACCTCCCAACTCAATACTCAATGCACCACCAATAAAGGCAAGCATACCAAACACCTTCTTCCCTATCCTGTCTACCTGCAGGTCCACTTTCAAGGATTCCAAAGGTCCCTTTGTTCAGCAACATTCCCCAAGACCTTACCATTAAGTGTTTAAGGTTTGCTCTGGATTGCCTTACCAAAATGCAGCACCTCACATTTGTTAATGATTTGATTAGATTACAGATTACATTACAGTGTGGAAACAGGCCCTTCGGCCCAACAAGTCCACACCGACCCACCGAAGCGTAACCCACCCATACCCCTACATTTACCCCTTACCTAACACTACGGGCAATTTAGCATGGCCAATTCACCTGACCTGGACATCTTCGGACTGTGGGAGGAAACCGGAGCACCCGGAGGAAATCCACATAGACACGGGGAGAACGTGCAAACTCCACACAATCAGTCGCCTGAGGCGGGAATTGAACCTGGGTCTCTGGCGCTGTGCGGCAGCAATGCTCACCACTGTGCCACCGTGCTGTCCAGAATCTAAATCAAACTCCATCTGTCACTCCTCAGCTCATTGGCCCATCTGATCTGAAATATTTGCTTTTCTTATGTATTTTATTATTTCCAATTTGAATTCTACATGTATATACTATTGTTGTGAATGTCACATTGTTTGAACATCGATGTACGGACAACATTGCACCTGACCTTCCTATGCCAAGATGTGACGGTTATGCCACCTAGAGGCAGATCATAAGAACACAAAATCAACAGTTTCACTTGTGCTGTGGATTTATTAAGCAGAGAGAACACAGCCTTTACAAATGACTGAAAGTTAAATGACCTTCATACTGCATCATGAACATAAAACAAATTGTCCCAAGTCATGTTACAAAAGCTTAAGAAAAAAATGAACATTGGTCATTTGACAATAGGCTTGATCAAATAATTTTGTTAGAGAATGTTTTCTGAAAAGGGTTAAATCCAAGGAAACAGTTAACCTGTCCAGATTGTCCTGGCATTTCAGACAGTGAATGAAAATGGAGCAAAGGGCAGGGTTTTGGGCAATGGCTTTGAATCTTATCTCTATATGTAAATTACAAGATGTTAAAAAGGCAACAAATACTGAAGTCTTGAAAACTGTGGTAAGACCTGGCAAAGAGATGATCCATATTTAGATAAGGAAGCTGTTTTGTAGTCCGACACACTTAATTGGGAAACTATTAGATTTTGATGGCAGAAACCTACAGATTTGTCATAAGTTGGCTTGAAGTAACTTTTTGCTGTGGCTATCTTTTAAATTGTCCAGTTTGAATTAGTGTCCACTAAGTGTGACAAATAACAGGTAAAACAGCATATAAGCACTCAACAGCTACCTCGATGTCACTTTGTCAGAGTCACAAAACATCACCAGGTCTATTTTAATTACTGTGCACTATGTTCAATTCAGGGCTTCTTTGTCAGATTTAAAGAAACAATCAAAAGGTTTGACCTAAGCAGCTTGAACCTAGAATGCCCTTATCTTAAATAAGGATCTTTGATTTAGACTTAGACTTTCTGACTGTCTTTATTTTTTAGCCAGATCTGTAGAAAAGACCAGCTATATTTTAAAAAGATCTTTTCTGACATTGTGCTAGGAGTTATTACTAATATTTGCTCTTAATTGCCTTCGTATTTATGAGAATAGGTTAGCATGCTTTCTGTAAAACCTATGCAATAATCTGCACACTTGAATACAGGATATAGCATTGCTTGCACAGACAATCTATTTAAATGAATGTATCGTTTATTCCGAATGGAATATCATTCCTGAGATCTAAAAAGTGATGGGGCATTTATCTCAGCCTACATGACTCTGGTCACGGGGCTAATTCAGACTCTTGCCCCAGTAAGGAGCTATCAGGTTTAGGGTTAGAAGCTGAAAACTCAAGAATATTCATTTGTGACTTTTGTGGTGAAATTCTTCTGTGACACGGTTTAAAGTAGCAACATTCAAGGAGGCTGGGCGTCTTGAGGGATAATAAACGCCCATCAGCAGAAATTGCTGGAAAATCCCAGCAGGTCTGGCAGCATCTGCACCCAAACATTGACTCTGCTTTCTTCCAACAATGCTGCCAAGCCTGCTGAGTTTTTCCAACAATTTCTGTTTGTGTTTCTGATCTCCAGCAACCACAGTTCTTTGCTTTTTAAAATAAACTTCTCTGACACCTTTACTGCCTTTTTATACAACTCAAGATTTTTCAAATTTCTGAATAAATTCCACTTATAAATACCAGATGCTCATATCTTGTTAGGTGAGACACAACTGTAAGTAATCTAATCTAATCTAGTCTAAAAAACTGAGGACCCCATTGTTAAAAATATAAGAATTAGGAAGTGAGATTTTTATTTCAAAATTACATATATCAAACTCTCAAAACTTACAAAATTGCTCTAGTTTGAAGTATTTGAGGGCATTTTCTATTTTTACCCCACAGTTGATCTCCACAATTTTCCCAACATGGCAGTGACTTCTGATACCCCACTTGACAGACTTCCAGGACTGACTATGGTCCACCCACCAACAATTTGAAAGGACAGCCTCAATAAATGATTGACCAGAGATGATGGATCCCCGACAGACTTACTGTGAATCCCTGAACTGGGCCTGAACTGGCCATGGCCCATTTTGCGGATAGTAATGACAGTTAGGAACACCTAACCCTGAATGCCTCAAGTACCCACCCTACCATATCTAAACACCACACAGATTTTGGTCAATATATTTAACTTACTGTGTCAGTACTTTCTGACTGATGACAGTCCTTTATTTGATTAAGGGCTACTCACCTCAGACTGTGAGGCATGGACACTTGATTGAAATACATTCAGCGTGTTTGACCTGGAAGCTGCTGGCATGGATGTAGGTATAACTGATCACTGCTGACAACCATAACAAGCTGCTTGGCTTTGTGCCTACACAAAAAGGTACAGAAGGATAGAACTACTCTAAGTTCTGACTGATATGCAGTGCACAATGTAAGGCAAGCCAGAAATGCTGTGAGCACCGACATAAGCACAAAGTGAATGAGCACTAAGAAGGCATGTGAAAAGCCCCGAGTTTCACCTTGTTCCGATACCAGAGATGGCTGCCTGTCACTGCACAGTGACATTGCAATGAAGGGTGTCAGTGAGCTCCAAAGTGCAAGTGTTGAAGTGGTGAACTGCATTGTACGTGAGTCACGATGGTTAACAATGATACAATGATGTGTTGAGGTTGGTACATGTCCAGCGCTAGCCTCCATGGATGAGGAATTGTCCGGAATTATCCCTGTCTGGTTTCTCTCCACTGCCTGGGAAAATATCTATCTAGATAGAAATTAGAGAAGGTTAGATAATTATGAGATGTTCGTACGTGGAGATTGCCTCTTGCTGCTCCCTCGTGGGATTCTTATCTCACTGTTAAAACCTTGGGTTAGAAATCAGACTCTTTTCTGACTATCAAGTATTTCTGATCTCTCTATATTTTTCTTGCTGACTCACCATTGGTCATAGCTTTTAGAGGCAGGGAAAATGCCGTAATGTTCTATCAGTATACAGTATAAATTATCCAAACGACACGGGCGGGGAGCATTTTGTTCGGATAATCGAATGTTCGGATAATTGAATGCCAGATAACACTGTTTAGCCAAGCATCGGGACCTTACAATCTTGCTTGGATAATTCGGATAATTGAATGCTGGATAATGGAGGTTCCACTGTTCCACTAATATAGTTCTTGGCTAGTTTTCACCCTCAGTAGTATCTCTGGATGACTATTCCAAATTTTCACTATAGTTAATATGATAGTTTTTCTTAATAGCATTCTAACATCTTTATATCCTCATCCTTCCTACTTTTTATTCTCTATCTATCACACTCTAGTCATAGAGTCATAGAGATGTACAGCATGGAAACAGACCCTTTGGTCCAAACCGTCCATGCCGACCAGATATCCCAACCCAACCTAGTCCCACCTGCCAAGCACATGGCCCATATCCCTCCAAACCCTTCCTATTCATATACCCATGCAAATGCCTTTTAAATGTTGCAATTGTACCAGCCTCCACCACATCCTCTGGCAGCTCATTCCATACACGTACCACCCTCTGCGTGAAAAAGTTGCCCCGTAGGTCTTTTTTATATCTTTCCCTCTCACCCTAAACAAAACAGTTTTGTTTTAGTTTCTCTTCAAAAACATTAGTTCTCTTTGGAGTTTATAAAATAATTGATCAAGCACAGTCTTTCAAAGCCACCTGAAGAGGCTCATAAAACTGTCAAAATTAAACCCACAGTACCCTTGACCTCTGAGCTGAATTAATTAGTGATATTTGAAGCTCAGCCAGATTGGCACTATGAGATTCAATTGAACAGAAAGTCCCCAGTAGTGAACACATACTCCAAAGTTTGAAGAGATAGCTGGACTGCCAAACAAAAAAAATCAAAATGCAGTGTTCAACAAACAAATTAAAATCATAATCTCAATACCATTCCACACAGATTAGCACTTTTGGTTGTGTAAATTATTTGAGTACATCATGACCCTTTCACAATGCTTGTTAATTTTAAGACATCTTTTTGAACACAACTTATTAAAATCATACTTAGTCAGTATCAAATTATAAAGATGCGAAGACTGAAACTCATTTTAAACTTACTTCTGCATAAGTTTCTGATTCCACACATACCTCCCCATGGTTCATGACATGGTTTCTCTGACCTAGTGAAAGCCAGACCAACTCCATGATAATAAGCAGGATTCTGAAATCAGTTGGCCTTGTAATAGAACCTTGTAATAGTGCTGAACTACAGTCCTTGCCCAAATTTCACACCTTCTAAACTAACAGAAGCTAGAAATAGGAGTTGGGAATCCCAGAATTGAGACCCCATGCCTCTTTACCCCTGCCTGATAGATGTTTGCTTTGCATCTGGTTCATATTTGTAACTTATGGTTGAAACTCATATTTGAACTCCAGCTTGTAGAGGTTTTAGTGGCATTATTGTGCAGTGTGACAGGGAGTCAAAATGGTGCAGAATATTAGCGCATGAATGCAAACGCAAAAACATCTTTTTCAAATATGTCAAAGCAACAATATCTAAAAACAAAGGGTCATGACAAGATCCAAATAGATGTGAGGGAACATTTTTACTTTACACAGAAAGAAGGCAGTGGTTAATAGTAATGTTGCTGGACCAGTAATCCAGAATACCAGGCTCTAACTTACCAGGGATATGATAAGTCCTGCCATGGCAGATAGGGAAACTTGAATTCAAGAAAATTAGGAAGTAAAAATGCGGGCTATAAAAACCAACCTAGTTCAATAATGTCTATCAGGAAGGAAACTTGCCATCTTTGCCTGGTCTCTATGTGACTGCAGACCTACAGCATTGTGGTTGACTCTTAACTGTCCTCTTAATTTGCTTGAGAAACCAATCAGCTCAAGGGCAACAAATGGTTAGTGATGTTCACGTACCATACCATGATAGGGAATTGTCAGCACACAATGAAAATTTGGATTCACATGCAGGGGACTGAGTCAATTTTGCTTGTGTGTATCATCATCCAAATTCAAAATGTCCCATGTACACTTAATCTCACATTCACTCTGCCTTTGACACATACAAAATAATGCAATTTCAAGCTCTACAAAAGTACACTTTGGTGCATTTCATTGTACCACCTGGAATAGTTTGAAAGTTAATTTTAAACCCTGGTCAAGGTAGCTGAGCTGATGTTATCTTTAGTTTAAATCAATTAAAGAGCTAATCCTGTACACATATGTATACAGTATAATCACTGAATGTTTGATTGTTGGTTCAGCTAACATCAAATTCTCTGGCAGAGAATTATTTGGTAAAAGAAATGATGGACTGGCCAGAAATCATGCGATCAGTGCAGGAAGGACAGGGGTGTAAGAGAGCAGGTGATTTGCTCTCAAGGCATCTAAGGGTTAGTGATTATTCTGGTTATTCAAGGCTTGCAGACAATATAAAATACAGACACAGGACTTACCTATTATAAATACCAACATAAAAAGCATCACTCTAAAATTTGGATCTCCAAATGAAACGAGGTTAATATGGGCAGAACTATGCTTTATAGATAATATTTTAACGCATTAACCTTCTATAGTACTGAACTCAAGGTCAATCTACTCCCAGGATAAAGTGAAGACTGCAGATGCTGAAAATCAGAGTTGGAAAGTGTGGTGCTAGAATAGCACAGAATACCTCATCTGCCGCCTTGGGATCTTCCAACCACATAACATCAATGCTGATTTCACCAGTTTCCTCATCTGCCCCGCCCGTCCAACTCGGCACCACCCTCTTGAACTGTCCTACCTGTCCACCTTCTTTCCCACCTATCCCCTCCACCCTCTGCTCTGACCTATCACTATCACCCTCCACCTGCATCTACCTATCACTTTTCAAGCTACCTGCCCCCCTCGCCCATGTCCTATTTATCTCTCAGCCCCCTTTCCTCTCACATTCCTGATGAAGGGTTTATGCCTGAAAGGTCAACTCTCCTGTTCGTCGGATGCATCGACTTTTCAATGTCAATCTGCTCCCAATAAACTTGAACCTATACAACCCACTGCTGCTGATATTCCAACCCGCTCAAAAGTTGTCGTAACTTTTGAACTTGTGCTTGCTAGTCTACATTGGCTTCCCATCCCCAAACAATTCCATTTTAGAATTCTTATTAAATTGCCTCCATGGTCTTTCTAATCTCCTCCAGCCCAGAAATCCTCAAAACCTTTGGATTTTTTTCAATTCTCGTCTTTTACTGATACCCTTCTTTTCACCACTATTACCAGCTGTGCCTTTAGCCATTTATGTCCCAAGGTCTGGAATTCCATCTTTTAACTCCTCCATTTTTCTGTCTTTTCTCTTCCACACTCCACTCTTAAAACTTACTTATGTGTCCAAGGCTCAAGTCTCCCATCCCAAAAACATTCTTTCTTTGGGGCTTAATGTAATTTTCTAACTGGACTCCACCTCAGTGAAACACTCTGAGTCGTCCCCTCCCCGTGCCCTAGTTAAAAGCATTATGTAAATGAAATTTGTGTTGTTCATCTGATGAAGCTATTTAAAAAGAGTAATTACACCACAGTACACAGGTGAAATTCAGTTTCTATTTTAAATGTTATATATGGTTATTATTTTGAACTTTCAACACTATTAATTGTTAACCAAAGCCTATGACAATTAGAAGACAGAGAAGTAAAGTTAGAATGAGAGGTTTTTGCTACAGGTTTAGGGATAAACTATTTTCACTGGCAGAATGGTCAGTACTTACAATATAGGATCCTAATTGGTAAATGAACCAGAGGGGATAGGAACAGTTCTTGAATGTTGTCAAAATTTTGTCAGAGCTGAAGAAAGAAATAAGTTGCAAAAGTTTTTTTTAATTTGCAGAGTGGAGGTAAATGCAAGGAATTGTGAATAATTATAGATTCTTTCAGAGTTCAAGGATAGATTTGATAGATGTAAATAATCTCCTTCGATGAATACAGGAGTTATTCTAAGGCTAAGAATGGCAGCTAAACAGAGTCACCAATGACTGAACGGAGATAATGCATTATGACAAGTTCACATAGACAATGTAGTGAACAGGAGTACATAGACTGGTGAAATGGACAGATGAAATTCAACTCCAAGGGATATGAAGTAGATAATTTTGGCAGAACAAAAAGGCAATATAAGGAAAATAAAGATTATACAGTTTTATGATCTAGAATACATGCTTAAAACAGAGAAGAGAAACAGATTCAACAAGAATTATCCAAAAAAATTTAGTAATAACATTTATTGATTCATAAAAAAAAAGCAGATGAGCAGGATCAATTCAATAACTCTTTGAAGGATCTGTCACAGACACAATAGGCTGCATGGCCTCCTTCAGTGCTAAATAACTCTATGATTCTGGACAGTTTCCAAATCGGGACATTGTAAATTTAAAATGGGAAAGCTTACAAGAGCATTGTCAAGAGTTTTGTAACTGAGTGAAATTTTGTAATTAAACCATAAATTATGGAAAGACTCTGCAGATTGGGCAGCATCCACAAATAGAGGTACAGAGTTCATACTTTAGGTCAATGACCTTCCACAACGCAAATGTTTGCAGATTGGACATTCAACAACAGGATCATTAATACACCTTGGATATATGCAACACAATGGATATTTTTCAATATTTGAGGAATAGAGAATGTGGGATCCTTGGAAGAGCGGAATAGATTTCAAACAAATGCCTAAAAAAATTCTTTATGTATAGTTTTGAAGTGGAATTCATTTCAAGACGTAGAAAAGTACCCAATTTGCCAACTGTATTTTTTTCTGACCTCTCCTTGAAGTACATTCTCGCACATTTCTACATAGAATCATGGAGGTCTACAGCACACAAAATGGCTCATTGCCCCATCAGGTTTATGCCATGTAAAAACAAGCACCTAACTATTCTAATCCCATTTTCCACCATTTATGGTTTGGCATAGCAAATGCCCATCTAAATACTCCCTAAATGCTATGAGGGTATCTGGTTCTACCACTCTTGCAAGTATGAAATTGCAGATTCCCTTCACCCTCTGGAAGAAAAATGGGTTTATTCACATTCCTTTTAAATCTCCTTCTCCTGCCTTAAACCTATGTACCCTGGTTATTGATCACTCCACCAAGGGAAAGGTCTCTTTCTGTCATATATCTCAATCATCTCCATCCTCAATCTCTTCTGCTCCAAAAGAAGCAACCCCAATCTATCCAATCTTTCTTCATAAATCTCTTCTGTACCATTTCCAGTGTTATCACATCAATGCTGAAATGTGGATTCCAGAACTGCATGCAATACTTCAGCTGTGACCTAACCAATGTCTATCCAGTTCCAGCACGATCTCTCTGCTCGACTAATAAAGGCTACCTGCTCAACCACCTTAAGGGATCAATTTACATGCATTCTAAGGTCCCTCAGATCTCAGTACTCCCTGGGGTACTGTCATTCATAACGTTTTTCTTTTATCTTTTTTGTCCTACTCAAGTGCATCACCTCACATTTATCTGGATTGAATTCCATTTGCCACTGATCAACCCATTCTGTAATCTAAGGATACCCTTCTCACTACTTACCACCTAATCAATTTTCATATTTATTCACAAACTTGATCAACCCCACTACATTGAAGTCTAAATAATTTACCTAGACACATCAAAAACAAGTACCCTGATCCTGAACTCCATTAAACTCAAACTTTCAATACAAAATAAAAACTCCTCAACCATCACCTTCTGATTGCTGCCACTTAGTCAATTCTGATTCCAATTTATCAACTTTTGGGCTTGTACCTTCACTATCAAGATCCCACATGGGAGACTATCAAACATCTTGCTGACGTCTAAGTTGATCATGTTAAATGCATTGCCCTGATCTACACACTGGGTCAGTTCTTTGAAAAATTCAATCAAGTTGGTCAGACATGACCTTCACTTAAAACCATACTATTCTTGATTAATCCTTGCCTCTTCAAATGCAGATTAATTCTATCCATCAGAATTGCCTCCAATAATTTCTCTACCACTAAGGGGAGACTGACATAGCTTGTAGTTCCCTAGTTTATTTCTTGATAAACAGTACCACATTGGTCCTGGAGATTTATATCCTTTTAAGCCTGCCAGACCACTCAGAACCTCCTCTCTATGCTAATTTCCTTAATTACAGAGTGTTCTGGTGTAACGCAACAGTCATGTTCCTCTGCAATCTCATGTTAGACAAAAATCGCACTATGGGAAATCACTTTACCCGTTCAGGAGAAAGTCTGTGTTATCTAAAGTGTTTGTCAAATGCATTATAGCCAATTTGCATTGATCAAACACATGTTTTACCAGAACAAGCTGTCCTTTACAGTCCTTTTCCCTGACTTCTGTAGCCACATTGTGTCTAAGAGACACAAAGTAACACTACCTACATCCTCCGGCTCCATGCATAAATTATTACTGTGGTCCTTAATGAGACCTATTCTTTACCTAGTTACCTCTTTGCCCTTAATTTACTTGTTAAATGACGTAGGATTTTGTTTACCTACCATCATGTCCCTTTTTGTTCTCCCAATTTCCTTTTTAAGTTTTCTCTTACATATTTTGTATTCCTCTCGGGCTTCTGCTGTCTTGAGCCCTTGGTATCTGCCATAAGTCTCTCTTTTTCTCTTTACCCAATCCGACATATCCCTTCACATCCAGGGTTCGCTAGACACATTGGCCCCGCCCTTTACCTTTTTTGGAATGTGCCGGCCTCATTCTCCTTACTTCCTTCTTGGATACATCTCGCTGCCCTGACACATTTACATAGAACATAGAATGTTACAGCGCAGTACACGCCCTTCAGTCCTCAATGTCGCACAACCTGAGAAATTAATCTGATGCCCATCTAACCCACGCCTTTTCATTATTATCCATAAGAATGCCCAATGCCCATTTAAGTGCCCTTAATGTTGGCAAGTCTACTACTGTTGCAGGCATTGAATTCCATGCCCCTACTACTCTGAGTAAAGAATCTACCCCTGATGTCTGTCTTAAACTTATCACCCCTCAATTTAAAGCTATGTCCCCTTGTGCTGGCCTTCAGCATCTGAGGAAAAAGGCTCTCATTGTCCACCCTATCTAACGCTCCAATTATCTTATACATGGCAATTAAGTAATCTCTCAACCTTCTTCTCTCAAACAAAAACAGCCTCAGTTCCCTCAGCTTTTCCCCTTGTAGGACCTTCCCTCCATACCAGGCCACATCCTAGTAAATCTCCTCTGAATCCTTTCCAAAGCTTCCATATCCTTCCTATAATGCAGTGGCCAGAACTGTATGCAATACTCCAGGTGTGGCCTGACCCAGTGTCTTGTACAGCTGAAGCATGACCTCGTGGCTCCGAACCACAATCCCCCTACCAATAAATGGCAACACACCATATGCCTTCTTAAGGCCTTCCTAAAGGTATATGCTCCAAGTCCACTCTGGTCAAATCATATTTGATCTTTTCAAAAGCTTTCAGCTTGGAACTTTGATTTCAGGCACGTCTCTGTCCTTTTCCGTAACAATCTTTAATCTAGGGGAGTTACAACTGCTGTCTGCAAACTGCGCCCCCCCATGGATACTTCAAGCACTTGCTTGGCTTCATTATCTAAAATTAATTCTAGGACCATCCCCTCTGTTTTTGGGTCTTCTACATACTGGCTTAAAAAAAACTCATTAAGAACTCCACACTCTCTAAACCTTTCACACCATGATTACCCCAGTTGAAATCTCCCACCATCACTACCCTTTTACTTTTAAAGTATCAAGGCATTATATAAATGCAAGTTATAGTTGCAAAGAAATCCTATAGATTTTATTCAATCTTAAGTAAACCAAGGAATATTTATTCAAATTATTTTAAATACAATTTGGAAAAAGCAAAAACAGCATGAGACACATGCCACACAGAATTTCCTGTCTTTTTGTTTTATTTCTTTAAAATAATTCATACAAATGGTTACAGTCACAAAACATGATTATTTCAACAAAAATATTGCTAGCCTACCACATTGACAGGAATCGATGTAGGCAAAAAAATGCTGCTACTTTTCCAGTAGTCTAGTGCTGGTACGCATACCACCAATGATATACATTTAAACTGATGACAGTAAGCATAGTGCTGCTCCAGATGAAATGATGTTTTCAAAATCTCTTTGCAACATTCTCCTCAGCCCCCAGAAAAAAATAATGGGAATTCATGCTGAAAATAAAACAGTGAATCTAGAAGAGAGTGTTGATCTTACTAGCTGATACTAAAATAAAAAGCAGTTACAAAACAATGCACTGCATGGCATATAAACACAAAATAGGTGGGAATTTACCTTTGTTTTCCTGAGACGTCTGAAAACAGCCTCTTTTTGGGCGTGGATTTAATGTATATAAAAGAAAGATTGTTTTCTTTTCAAAAAATCAGTTTTACTGAATCTTTCTTGGTTTCTGTTTCACAGCTAAGCGAACAAACCCTTAAGTTCTAAAACTGTACACAGACATAGTACATTCATGATATAATAAACTACTAGAACTTTTCTTGCTCACAGGGAACCCATAAGACACAGAAACAGTTAATCAGTCCACTGGATAGGGACAAGCTACAAATTAATGGAGGAACAAATTTACCAAATGTCTTCTTCTCTCCCACATCTTTAATTGAAGTTGGACCAGTTTCTAAGCTCAGTTATTTCCATAGTCCATTGTTCACCATCATTCTAATACAGGTCTTCTCTGAGCTTCTGGGATGGTGAAGACCTTAGGTTAGGAATGCGGTCCATCTGGCTACAATTGGTCACCTGTGTGATCTCTGTCAGACTCCGGTTTGACTGTTTGCCCTGGGGAAGGGGCGTGTGGTGGATGGGGTACTGTAGAGAGGCTATGCGACAACGGCACAGCACTCGGAACTATACCTTCTACTGTTGGTGGAAGTCCACTGGGAGCCACCCCAACAACGCCTGGTGGATACCTATGGGAAGCAAAAATAAACCGTGGGTTAAATTGCAGTCGTTTTCAACAATTACACAAAGTACACAAGTTGGTGCCCCAACAGTAACAATTTCCTCTTGTTACTTCTTTGTCTTCTCTCCTAGTCAAAATCATGATGAGCATGAATAGGGAGAATAACCAAGGTGTTTTACCTAGAGTGGGGGAGTCCAAAACTAGAGGACCTAGCAGGTTTTAGGTGAGAAGGGATAGATTTAAAAAGGACTGGAGAGGCTACTTATTTTACACAGTAGAGTGGTGTGTGTATGGAATGAGCTGCCAGAGGAAGTGGAGGAGGCTGGTATAATTACAACATTTAAAAGGCATTTGGATGGGTATATGAATAGGAAGGGTTTAAGAGGAATATGGGCCAAGTTCTGGGAAATGGGACTAGATCAGTTTAGGATATCTGGTCGGCATGGATGCATTGGATTGAAGAGCCTAATTCCACGCTGTATAGCTCTGTGACTCTACTTCATGTTTGAGTGTTAAATTATGAAAATGATGCTCAGTAACAGCACCTCATCTTCTGATAATACACTTTATAGTTCTTCAATCCCAACAATAAGTTCAATAATTTGAGATCATTAACTGTCAAGATCCCGGTGGTAAACATAAACCAAAATAACTAAATTTACGGATTGAATCCCAAATGAAGAAATAATTGGTCATGTTGCGGTGGTACAGGACATTGGTTAGGCCACTGTTGGAACATTGCATGCAATTCTGGTCTCCTGCCATTGCCACTTCGCTGATAACTAGGAATACCCACTCTGGCCTCCCGTGACCACAACCATGAGTGCCTGGTTCCACTGCTGCCTTATGACCCCAGGAGTCACCTCTTGAGGTACACCACTGCTGCTGCTGTAGCCGCCACCTCGTCAGCACTAGGAGTCCCTGGTTCTGCTGCCAGGCTGCCACTGCATCAAGAATCCCACTCCAGCCACGGATGTTGCCTTGCTGCACCGCCAGCTTGAAGGGTGTATTGCTGCCGCCACAACCTCCGATCGGCAGGAAGACCTACTTGCTGTTGCTGCCATCAGTTACTGTGAGGAGTCATGTCTGCCACCGTTGCCACCTCTGATTGCCTGAAGGCTGCTACCTCTCTGCACAATGCCCTCACTAGCTGCCGCACCAATGCTGCTGACTAACTTGCCAAAGAAAAGAAAAAAACGAACAAAAAAAAAGAGCTGAAGTAAAAAGGAGAAAAAAATAGAAAATAGATGGGGGTGGATGAGCCTTGGGCAAGAGCCTACATGCAGTCCTGCTACTCCACCGTCATCTTGGTAAACATATCAGCCATGACAGAATGGTGGAGCTGATTCTCTGGGACAAATTCTGCTTTCCTATCTTACCGTCTTACTATCTAACATATAACTAACAAGCAATTCATAGAATCCCTCATGATACCTCAAATTTAAAAGAAAAATTCACTTAAATAGAATCCAAACAAAAACGAGCAATCACATCACCTTCTGCCGCTATGTGACACCATGTTCAGTCCAACGTTCTCTAGTTGACTTTCCCACTCAAATTATCCAGCCCACAAGCCACATTCAAACTGCTGCATTCCATGAGCCACACAGAGATAGTTGTCACCTGAAAGGCACATGCCCAAAAAACTTACTTAGCGGTGTTCACAACTCTTGCTGGCATTGGTTAAAGGACTCTCTGGAGAACCTATCTCTAAGATGAACCATTAAAATAGTCTGGCTGGATCGAACAAAACTTACAGAAATAAAATTTTCAATGTATAACCTCTGCCCTAAACTTGACTTTGGCTTTTGCGTCCTGTTTAAATATGCTGCATGTAGAGTCATTTGAGTTATACAGCACAGAAATAGGCCCTTCAGCCCAACTTGTCTCTGCTGACCAGGTTTCCTAAACTGAACCAGTCCAATTTGCCTGCATTGGCCTATATCCCTCAAAATATTTGCTATTATATATCTGTCCCAATGTCCTTTAAATGTTGTAATGGGACCCATCTCTACCACTTCCTCTGGCAGCTCATTCCGTACATGACGTCCTTCACTGTCTATTCTGCTACCGATTTTGGTGTCATCTGCAAACTTAGTAACTATGCTCCAAGTTCTCATCCAAATAGTTGATATAAATGATGAACAACATACATGGTTCCTGGTAAACTATCCTTCATCAGTTCACCACTCTGCTGCAATTCTCCTTTACATCTGGCAGGTCTTAATATCCTTCCTTGTACTGCTTCTAGGTCAAGGGCCACAACATCATTTGGAATAGTATTTATTATCCAAAATAAATTTCCTTGATCTCCTTACAATTGATGCGATTTATAAAAAACATTAGAGATTGCACAGAAATTTAAAGGAATCGTAAGTTTTCATGGCACTATTGCCTTCAGGTCAAACATTGACACACCTCTATCTCTGCCTTGTTCAGATGTTGAAGGAATAATGATCTGTCTCCAAGTCACTCACAGATGTTATCTCCCCAATACATATGCTGTCCTTGTTCTTCTAGGTAATATAGGTCACAGGTTTGAAAGGTGCTGTACATCTTGTAGATAGTAACTACTGCTGCAATTGTATTTGAACAGTTGCGGGCGGCACGGTGGCACAGTGGTTAGCACTGCTGCCTCACAGCGCCAGAGACCTGGGTTCAATTCCTGCCTCAGGCGACTAACTGTGTGGAGTTTGCACGTTCTCCCCGTGTCTGTGTGGGTGTGCTCCAGTTTCCTCCCACAGTCCAAAGATGTGCAGGTCAGGTGAATTGGCCATGCTAAATTGCCCGTAGTGTTGGGTAAATGTAGGGGTATGGGTGGGTTGCGCTTCGGCGGGGCGGTGTGGACTTGTTGGACGGAAGGGCCTGCTTCCACACTGTAAGTAATCTAATCTAATCTAAATGTTGAAGACAGTGAAATGGAGTGCCAATCAAGTGGACTGTTTTTTGCTGTTGGAACTACACCCATTCAAGCAAGTAGAGAGCTTTAAATTGCACTTAACAGTATCTGGGAGATCAATAGATATGAAGCTTTTCAAGTATAGCAGGATGCTGTCTGATCTGCTGTGTTTTTCCAGCTTCACATCTATTGACTCTGGCTTCCAGCATCTGTAGTCCTTACTGTCTCCATGTACCTGGGAGGTGTGTGGACAAGTCTTTTGGGGATTGTTAGGTGAGTCACTCACTGCAGAATTCCTGGCCTATGACGTCCTACAGCCACAATAATGTGGGTGTCTGGTCCAGTTCAGTTTCTGGTTAATTATAACTCCCAGGATATTGACAGTTGGGATCTTAGTGATGGTAATGTCATTGAAAGTCAACAGTCAGATTCTCTCATTGGAGATGACCATTAACTGCCTCTCGTATGGCACAAACGTTACTTGTTAATCTTCATCCTGCATTTAGTCCAGTTCTGACTCCACACTGACATGGATTGCTTCAGTACCTTAGGAATAATGTGATCAAGGATAGTCAGCATGGTTTTGTGAAGGGCAGGTCGTGCCTCACAAAGCTTATTGAATTCTTTGAGAAGGTGACCAAGGAAGTGGACGAGGGTAAAGCAGTAGATGTGGTGTATATGGATTTTAGCAAGGCGTTCGATAAGGTACCCCATGGCAGGCTAATGCAAAAACTACGGAGGTATGGCATTGAGGGTGCATTAGAGGTTTGGATTAGGAATTGGCTGGCTGGAAGGAGACAGAGAGTAGTAGTTGATGGTATAGGTTCATCTTGGAGCGCAGTTACTAGCAGTGTTCCACAGGGATCTGTTTTGGGACTACTGCTGTTTGTCATTTTTATAAATGACCTGCAGGAGGGGCTTGAAGGCTGGGTGAGCAAGTTTGCGGATGATACGAAAGTCAGTGGAGTTGCGGACAGCGAAGAAGGATGTGGCAGATTATAGCGGGATATAGATAAGTGGCAGAGCTGGGCAGTAAGGTGGCAAATGGAATTCAATGTAGCTAAGTGTGAAGTCATTCACTTTGGTAGGAGTAACAAGAAGATGGATTACTGGGCTAATGGTAGACTACTTGGTAGTGTGGATGAGCAGAGGGATCTTGGTGTCCATGTACACAGATCTTTGAAAGTTGCCACCCAGGTAAATAGTGCTGTGAAGAAGGCATATGGCGTACTGGGCTTTATTGGTAGAGGAATTGAGTTCCGGATTCCTGAGGTCATGTTGCAGTTGTAGAAGACTCTGGTGCGGCCTCATCTGGAGTACTGTGTACAGTTTTGGTCGCCATATTATAGGAAGGATGTGGAGGCATTGGAACGAGTGCAGAGGGGGTCTACCAGGATGTTGCCTGGTATGGTAGGAAGATCGTATGAGGAAAGGCTGAGGCACTTGGGGCTGTTCTCATTGGAGAAAAGAAGGTTTAGGGGAGATTTAATAGAGATGTACAAGATGATTAGGGGTTTAGATAGGGTTGACAGTGAGAAACTTTTTCCGCTAATGAAGTCAGCTGTTACTAGGGGACACAGCTTTAAATTAAGGGGTGGTAGGTATAGGACAGATGTTAGGGGTAGATTTTTTACTCAGCGGGTTGTGAGTTCATGGAATGCCCTGCCAGTAGCAGTGGTGGACTCTCCCTCTTTATGGTCATTTAAGCGGGCATTGGATAGGCATATGGAGGTTATTGGGCTAGTGTAGGTTAGGTAGGCTTCGGTCGGCGCTACATCGAGGGCCGAAGGGCCTGTACTGCGCTGTATTTTTCTATGTTCTATGTTCTATGAGTCAATCATCATTCCACTTCTGACACCATGACAGAAATAAGGCAACTGATGAAGCAGTTTCGGATGGTAGGGATGATGACATTACTGTGAAACTCTTGCAGAGATACCCTGGGACTAAGGTCATCAGCCTGCAAGTACCACAGCCATCTTGTTTTACGCTACTTAGGACTCCAGCCAGTAGAGAATTTGCCCTCAGATTCTCATGGACTCCAGTTCTACTAGGTCTCCTTGATGTCAACTCCTCATATTTACATTTTTCCGAGGTAAAGGTTGTTGCATTCATATTCACTCCAATTCATCATTTATTTCCTTTCAGCCTTTTGCCTTGCACCATATTGGAATTTAATCCCTTCCATCATTCACCCTATCACCAAGCTTCCCTTAATGATCTGACCACCATGGTCTAGGTCTCTGAACTTAGAAAAAAAAACCCTCTCACATCCCCAACCTTTCCCAATTCTGATGAAAGGACATCAGCTTGAAACATGAACTTTATTTCGGATTTACCAGATGATGCTGCACCAGCTGAATGCTTGCAGATTTCCAGCATATACAGTATTTTGTTTTGGAACACAGACCAGCATTTCTGTTGCAGAAATTTGATACATGAAATGGCTGAAGTTTGTGGTCAGATACACAATGCTTTTTACGTCTAGCCTCTGTCATACACTTGTCATCTATTCTTTCGGATTTCACACCATCTGCCCAGATTGAAACATTACTCAACTATGCACTGAGATTCATCTTCTGCCCTCATTCCGAATTGCGTGACAATAATATCAGAGAGCTCAAAATTCTGGAAAAAGTGTGAACATTTGTACTAAGCTTGGAAAATGCTTATGATCTACCCAACTCTCGAAGTGGTGACCACAACCAGGCCACGCGATCAAGGTAACTTAGAAACTCAATTCAATTCATCCTGGAAAGATGCAGGATGAAAGTATCGACATAGCACTATTCCTCAGGTGATCCTGAGGTGATCTGAGGTCCTCTATGAATTACTTAAAGAAATGTATCTGTATTTCAATGACCATAACGTAGAACTGGAGAATTGGTTTGTCATTTTAAACTAATTTTAATTCAGCACAACTCCTTCTAGCCTGATCATGTAATAGAGATCCAAAGATTTATAAACAGGTTAGGCCACTGTTGGAATATTGCGTGCAATTCTGGTCTCCTTCCTAACAGGATGCTGTTGTGAAACTTGAAAGGATTCAGAAGAGATTTACAAGGATGTTGCCAGGATTGGAGGATTTGAGCTACAGGGAGAGGCTGAACAGGCTGGGCTGTTTTCCCTGGAGCGTCGGGGGCTGAGGGGTGACCTTATAGAGGTTTACAAAATTATGAGGGGCATGGATAGGGTAAATAGACAAAGTCTTTTCCCTGGGGTCAGGGAGTCCAGAACTAGAGGGCATAGGTTTAGGGTGAGAGGAGAAAGATATAAAAGGGACCTAAGGGGCAACCTTTTCACACAGAGGGTGGTACGTTTATGGAATGAGCTGCCTGCCAGAGGAGTGGTGGAGGCTGGTACAATTGCAACATTTAAGAGGCATTTGGATGGGTACATGAATAGAAAGGGTTGGGAGGGTATGGGCCAGAAACTGGCAGATGGGACTAGATTAGGTTGGGATATCTGGTCGGCATGGACAAGTTGGACCGAAGGGTCTGTTTCCATGCTGTACATCTCTATGACTCAGTTTTTTTTTTTAAAATTCATTCGTGGATGTCGGCATGATGGTTTATTGAGCATTTATTACCCATCCCTAGGTGCCCATGAGAAGGTGAGGTTGATCTGTCTTCTTGAACCACAACAGTCATCTGCTGCGGGTTCACCCACAGTGCAGTTA
Organism: Chiloscyllium punctatum; assembly: GCF_047496795.1. Taxonomy (NCBI): domain Eukaryota; kingdom Metazoa; phylum Chordata; class Chondrichthyes; order Orectolobiformes; family Hemiscylliidae; genus Chiloscyllium; species Chiloscyllium punctatum. The sequence goes on along the minus strand of NC_092739.1, from coordinate 141,834,143 downwards.
GGGAGGGAATTCCAGGATTCTAACTCAGCAACAGTAAAGGAACAGCAATATATTTCCAAGTCAAGATGGTGAGTGGCTCGAGGGTAACTTGAAGGTTGTGGTGTTCCCATGTATCTCTTGCCTTGTCCTTGTCCTTCTAGATGGAAATGGTTTTGGGTTTGGAAGGCACTGCCTGAGGGATCTTGGATAAATTTCTGCAGTGCATCTTGTACATCATTTACACTGCTGCTAGTGAGCATTGATAGATAAAGAGAGTGGATGTTTGTGGATGTAGTTCAATCAAGCAGTCTGTTTTTTTTTGGAATGGTACCAATCTTGAGGGTTGTTGGAGCGGCACCCATCCAGGCAAGTGGGGAGTATTCCATCACACCCCTGGCTTGTGCTTTGTAGATGGTGAACAGGCTTTGGAGAGTCAGGTGATGAGTAACTTGTCACAGTATTCCTATCCTCTGACCTGCTCTCGTAGCCACTGTGTTTATGCAGCGAGTCCAGTTGAGTTTCTGGTCAATGGTAGCCCCAGGATATTGATGAATGGAGAATTCAGTGATGGTGAAATCATTGGACATCATGGGGCAGTGGTTAGAATGTCTCTTATTGGTGATGACTAGGTAAAAACAATGACTGCAGAAGCTGGAAACCAGATTCTGGATTAGAGTGGTACTGGAAAAGCACAGCAGTTCAGGCAGCACCCGAGGAGCAGGAAAATTGACGTTTCGGGCAAAAGCCCTTCATCAGGAATAGAGGCAGAGTACCTGCAGGGTGGAGAGATTAATGCGAGGAGGGTGGGGTTGGGAGAAAGTAGCATAGAGTACAATAGGTGAGTGGAGGTGGGGATGAAGGTGGGTGGAGTGGATAGGTGGAATGGAAGATAGGCAGGTAAGACAAGTCATGGGGACAGTACTGGAAGTTTGGAACTGGGGTGAGGTGGGGGAAGGGGAAATGAGGAAACTGGTGAAGTCCACATTGATACTCTGGGGTTGAAGTGTTCCGAGTCGGAAGATGAGGCGTTATTCCTCCAGGCGTCTGGTGGTGAGGGAGCGGCGGCGGAGGTGGCCCAGGACCTCCATGCCCTCGGCAGAGTGGGAGGGAGAGTTGAAATGTTGGGCCACAGGGCGGTGTGGTTGATTGGTGCGGGTGTCCCAGAGATGTTCCCTAAAGCTCTCTGCTAGGAGGCGTCCAGACTCCCCAGTGTAGAGGAGACCGCATCGGGACCAATGGATACAATAAATGATATTGGTAGAAGTGCAGGTAAAACTTTGATGGATGTGGAAGGCTCTTTTGGGGCCTTGGATGGAGGTGAGGGAGGTGGTGTGGGCACAGGTTTTGCAATTCCTGCGGTGGCAGGGGAAGGTGTCAGGACGGGATGGTGGGTTGTTTGGGGGGGGGGGGTGGCGTGGACCTGATGCCAGAGCTGAACATTTGCGTGGCACTTATCAGCCCAAGCTTAGATGATATCCATATTTTATTGCATTTGAACATGAAATGCTTCAGTATCTGAGGATTTGTGAATGTTGCTGAACATTGAGCAATCATTAGCGAACATTCCCACTTCTGATCTTATGAGATGGGGAAGGTCATTGATGAAGCAGCCAAAGATGGTAGGACCTAGGACAGTTCCCTGAGGAACAGCTGAAGAGATGCCCTACAGCGGAGATGACTGACCTCCAACAACCACAACCATCTTCCTATGTGCCAGGTATAACTGCAACCAGCAAAGAGTTTGTCCTCTGATATCCATTAATTCCAGTTTTGCTAGGGCTCTGTGATGCCATACTCAGTTGAATGCAACCTTTACGTTGACGTGTCTCTCTCTCACCTCACCTCTGAAATTCAGCACTTTTGTCCATGTTTGAACCAAGGCTGTAATAATGGCCCTGGCAGAACCTAAAGTGGGCATCACTCAGGATTTTATTGCTTTGCAGGTGCTACTTGATAGCACTGTTGGTGACACCTTCCAGCTCTTTACTGGTGATCAAGAGAAGACAGATGGGGCGGTAACTGGCTGGGTTGGATTTGTCCTACCTTTCATGTCAGCACAAAGCTAGGCAATTATCCACATTGGCAGTATTGTAACTGTGCTAGAACACAGTGGTTAGGGTAGTGGCAAGTTGTGGAGCACAAATCTTCAGTATTGTTTCGGGAATGTTGTCAAGCCCGTATCTTTTGTAATACTCAGGTGTCTCCCAACTGTTTTTTTGATATCACATGGAATGAATCAAATTGGCTGTAGACTGGTATCTGCGGACCACTGAGGAGGCAGAAATGGATCAGCTACTCAGTACTTCTAGTTGAAGATTGCTGTAAATGCTTCAACCCTATCTTTTGCAATGACATGCTGAGCTCTTCCTTATCAAGAATGGGGATATTTGTGAAGTCTTTCTCTGGTAGTTGTTCAATTGTCCACCAACATTCACAACTGGATGTGGCAGGATCGCAGAGGTTACATGCGTTGCATTGGTTGTGGGATGGACTGAGCTCTGTCTATCATTTGCTTGTTATGCTGTTTGGCAGCTTCACTAGGGTAGCACATAATCTTTGGTATGCCTGGTGCTGCTCCTGGCCCTGGCATGCCCTCCTGCACTCTTCATTCAACAATGGTCGAACCTTTGGCTGGATAGTAATGGCTGAGTGGGGAATATGCTAAGCCAGGAGGTCGTACATTGTGCTGGAGTACATCTCTGTTGCTGGTTATGGCCCACAGCATCTCAAGGATGCCTAGTCTTAAGTTGCTAGATCGGTTTGTAGTCTGAACCATTTAGCAGTGATAGTGCTTTACAACATGATGGAGGGCATTCTCAATGTGAAGGTGGGACTTTGTCTCCTTAAGGATGTAATGTGGTCACACTTACCAATACTGTCATAGACAGATACATCTACAGCCTGCACGTTGGTAAGGATAAGATCAAGTATGTTTTCGCTCACCACCTACTGTAGACCCGGTCTAGCAACTATGTCCTTTAAGACCCCACCAGTTCGATCGGTCGTGTTGCTGCTAGGTCACTCTTGATGGTGGATATTCAAACCTACCACCCAAAATACATTTTGTGCCCTGGACATTCTCAATGCTTCCTCCAAGCACTGTTCCAAGCATGTGGAGGAATACCAATTCATCAGGGAAGATAGTCAATGGTAACCAGCCTGAAGCCATGAGACTTCATGGGGTCTGGAATCAATGAGGGCAATTGCCTCCCAAACGTATACCAATACCAGTACCGCCACCTCTACTGGGTCTGTCCTGCTGGTGGGACAGGACATAGCCAGGACTGGTGATGGTTGCGTCTAGGACATGGTCATACTCCTGGAATCATACTTTACAGACAATGGTCAAGCAACAGCCTGCCATTCTGTCTGACAGCTCTCCTAATTTTCACTAGGGCCGGATGTTAGGAAGGAGAACTTTGCAGAGTCGACAGGGCTGTTTCTGATGTTATGTTTATCGATACCTAGGCCATTGCCAAGTGATCCATCCGGTTTCATTTCTTTGAGACTGCAGCAACTGAATGGCTTACTAGGCCATTTCAGAGCGCAGTGAGAGTTAACCACATTGCTGCATGTCTGGAGTTACACGTAGGCCAAACAAGGCGAGGATGGCAAATTTCCTTCCCCGAAATAAATTACTGAACCAGATTGGTTTATCTGACTTTTTAAAAAAATTTGAATTCAAATTCCACCATCTGCCATTGGCTTTCAAACCCGGGTTTCAGAACATTTGCTGGTTTCTAAATTAACAGCCCAGTGATAACACCATTAGACCATCACACACTCACCCCCAGTACAAAAACAAGAACAAGATAACCAGTTACAGCATTTAATCTCCACTGGTGTATTGTATCCACTTATGTGGCCTTATTGCATCCAGTTCTCAATTCTTGTGGTCAACAAAGTAACAAGAAGAGTTCCTTCTAGTTACACACTTTTCTCCATTTTACTAAAATGGTGAAGACTCAGTATTTGAGGGACAGACAGCTTACAAACATCTTCAGTCCAAAATGAATCGTGGACCTTATCCCAAGGTCACTATATCAGTCACGGTAGTGAAGGGCAATGCAGGCTTGAGGAGCCAAATCTGTACTCCTATGATTCTAATATGGATATTCAGCAAATTTGATTTATTGCATGTGACATTAACAAATGGCTGGATAAACTAGAGACAGGGAAGGCTATCAGCCCTGACAACAGTCTGGTTATAGTGCTGAAAACCTAAATGCCAGAGCTAGCCATTCCCTTTGACAAGTGTTCTAATGCTGCTTTGATAAACATGTAGAATTCTCCAGAGTGGCCTACTTATAAAGAAATGGTCACATTTTCTATCACAAGATCAGCTCCTTACAATCAATAGTAAAGTGAGGAATGGAGCCATTAATTACATAACTAACATCACTGTCTATTTACCTATGACCAGTTAGGATTCTGCCATTAAGTCAAAATATCACAGAAACTGGAAATCTGAAGTAAACACAGAATACTGGAGTAATCTGAAGAGTCATACTGAACTCTAAAATGTTAACTCTGGTTGTCCATCCACAGATGCTGCTAGATCGGTTGAATTTCTCCAGCATTCTCAGTGCTTGTGCCAACTATTTCAGCTGCTACATTAATCAATCGTATTAACTCTATTATACGTTTGCTGATAATTACACACAGTGTGTGCATGCACACAAGAGTGAGTGAATGAATGATGAAATAGAGAGAGTATGTTTCTGTGTTTGTACTCATGAAAAATGGTGACGGAGAGCAGGGGGCTAGAGCACCATCTACCTGCTGCCACTTCACCAGCAATAGGTCAGGTAGAGATCAACACTCCTCCCAAAAGGCAAATCTGCCCTGAACAATAAGCCTCTGGAAGTTTACTACAACAGGTGGGATTGGGATGGGCTACCTTCTTAATCAATCTGTCAGCTGCCCCTTGCCCATGCTAAGAAATCACCCTGGAATAAAACCATTCTCCTGGCTTCAGCAACCACTCTCCAAGCCTTCACAATCCCAACTCTACTCAGCCTGCTGTGAAGGTGCTGTCCATTACAACATCTCATGGATGTGCACAATCTTGATAGTGGCATCTTGGGGACTGACTCTGCCAAGAGCCTCAATAAGCCATACCAACACTGATGCTGCATCAACAGGATGGAGGTTGGCTGTTCTAGGATAAATAGCTAGGGGTGCCATGGTGGCTCAGTGTTTAGAGCACTGCTGCTTCATAGCACCAGGAACCCAGGTTTGATTCCACCCACGGACAGCTGTCTGTGCGTAGTTTGCATGTTCTCTCAGCATCTATTTGAGTTTCTGCTAGGTGCTCTGGTTCCCTACCACAATTCAAAGATGTGCAGATTAGGTGGATTAGTCATGTTAAATTGCCCGTAGTGTTTCAGGATGTGTAAGTTAGTTGTATTAGCCATGGGATATGCAGGCTTACAGAAGTAAGGTAGGGGGATGGGTCTGGGAGGGTTGTTCTTCGAAGGTTTGGTGCAGACTTGTCGGGCTGAATGGCCTGCTTCGACATAGTCAGGATTCTATGGAACTCACTGCTTACCTCTCAAAGATTCACTACCACCTACAAAGCATAAGTGAATATCTACCATGCAAGAAGCTCAAGACCAGCAATTCCCCTGATTGGTGCCCCTACCAATGTCTAAACCTTGGTACAGGTAGACAATCCTTTATCCAAAATGCTCACGACCAGCTGATTTTCAGAATTTGGTATTTGCCAAATTTTAAAATAAGTGACAGTTTAACGGTGACATTTTTAAAAACTTTACCGTAACAGCAGACTCGCTGTGAGTACTCCAGGCCCTGAGACAGACAGCATCAGAGGAGCAGGAAAATCGACGTTTTGGGCATAAGCCCTTCATCAAGGTCATTCCTGATGAAGGGCTTATGCCCAAAACATTGATTCTCTTGCTCCTTAGATGCTGCCTGACCTGCTGCGCTTTTCCAGCATCACACACTCATCTGATCTCCAGCATCTGCAGTCCTCACTTTCTCCTCAGAATTGAGGCCTGCCAGTGATGGCTCACGGCCCTCCACGTCACATCTGAGTAACATGCATCGAGTGGGTGTGGAGTTGTGTTAACCATTTGCACGCCAAACAACCTTGAGTGCGAGAAAAAAAGCTTAACAAGAAAACCTTCGGATTTCGGATAAAGGGTTGTGTACCTGTACACTGTTGCAGTATGGGACAAAATAGCAGCAGCTCACAAAAGCTACTTCAGCAGTAATTCATTAACATTACTATGGCAATCCCTGCAATCTCAACACCAAAAGCAACAATCAACATCTGGTTTCCCTTCATGATGATTTCAATCTGACAAATGTTCCTGAATCATAAATTCCCTTCCTAATATTATTGGGGGGAAAACAATTCCCCATACAGACTGCAGTGGTTCACCTTTTTAGGTAAACTGAGAACAAACTATGATTGTCACTCAAAGTTAATTCACCAAACAATAAAAATATAATTCAGCTAAAAACAGTTTAATGAACTGCTGCATATGGGAGTTACAGTTAAAGAACAGCATTAGTAATACATTATGGTCAATTTTGATGTTAAGGTCTATACATATGAGGTATTATTGATTTTATGATCCTTTTAGTCTCAGTGCTATTTTTATAACTAGTCTTGGTCTTTAATGTAAGTTTCTCAATAAATAAAAAAAGTAACAAGTCTTGATTTAATATTGCAGGCATTGTTTTATCCAAAAGCTCTTGTGTAAAGTGTCTTCAATGTGAAACCCACTTGGCCTCATCTTACTTAAAAGGAGGCCACATCAGAGGCAGGGAATGAAAAATCCCTGATCTATAGAGTCCCTGTTCCCAGATCTTCCCCTTGTTGTTGTTTACTTTGTAATGGGTGTAACCTCAAGCAGTCTGGGTTTATGTACTTCTGGCAACTTTATAAACGCTGGCCTGTGCACCAAATCAGTCACTGAATTCAATTTCACAGCTTGCCATGGCTGGATTTGAACCCAGCATTACAGCCCCTGCACTAACAGTTACAGGTAAACGTCACCTTCATCAACTAAGACCTTGCCTTCCCTATGGTACTTACCTATAGGCAGCACCATTTAGCTCTGGGTGAACTACTGTAGGGTCCATTCCAGCCCAGTGAGTAGCTGCAGTCAGATAATCTTTATTAATACAATTTTTCAGGCTGTCTGGGATGCGACCTAAAGGAAATGCAGAAGGCGTGTTTAAGGAACTGATTCATGTCATTGCACAACCAAATAAACATTTCAAATAAAAGAAACCAAGTACAAGAATTCGCCAATTAGTAAAAGTAAGCAACCCCCTCACATTTGGTATCTGCTTTCATAAGATGGTTCACACAACTTTCAAATGTGTAGGTTTCTTTTGTTCTCTTTGCACTTTGATATAAACCTAGGGGATGATGACTACAAGTACTCCTGGTGTCATGCATTATTTGTTCTACCAATAAGAGGAGCACCATAATTGAAACACAGGAGTTAAGATTCCTGGGGCATTAGATTCAGTTTTGGATGGAGCAGCCTGCATGGACTGGACAAGTTTCATCTGAGCAAGGCTAGGTTTTCCAATAGGTGTGTGAAAAAGAGCTACAGAAGAGACATGAATAAAATTATTGACAAAGTATTGGAGGGAAGCCAGGATAAGATGACAACAAGACAGAATTATGAATATATGTATACTTTTGACTTTGCAATTGAGAATATAAAAATACTGCTATTCATTCAGAGCACTGCTCCTCCCTACCAAGTGAAGAGGTGACTTATTCATAGCTTTAAATATGGACTGCATTCAATTTACGATTTTCTAAAGGTGCTTTTTATTTGAAAATGGACTCAAACACAAGTGACTTTTGCAATTTCTTCTTCATGCTTCTGTAAAGTGCAGATCAGCCATGATCTTATTAAACTGGCACAGTATGCTCAAGGGGCTCAGTGGTCAACTCCCGCTACTTCTTTGTTTTTGTAAAAGGTTTTGATTAAAAACTATTGGTGGGGTCCAGCTCCATGAATGGTCAAAGCAAAATGAAACTGCAATTTATCTAAAGCTCAAAATTAGATTCCCAGACACACAATTTCCAAGCTTGATTCTTAGCAAAACAGAACTGCAGAAACCAATGCTGAAAACTGCAGTAAATCACAAGCAGGTAGAAAAAGCCATGGTTCCAGACTTCAAATATTTTAAGTGGGTAATAGCAGTTGACATGACAAAATATGGATTCAGATCACAAATTCTTTTCTTTGAAGAGCCAAATAGAAATTGGTTAGTCTATGTAGAACCCCAGATGCAGGACATCAGCAGCAGAAAAAGGCATTAGACACACACCTTTAAGTGCTGTATCTTAAAAATCTCCTAGCCTGGTTCTTATTCCAAAATCACCTGCATAGAAATTGGATTTAGACCCAAAACATTAACTCTACTTTCCCTCCACAGATGCTGCCAGGCCTGCTTAGTTTTTTCAGCAATTATTCTAACACAGGACTCTTTATATGAAACCACCCAGACTGACCCAAAGTGAAAATGCTTTCTTCAACAGGTCCACAAACTGCTCTTTCATATGTCTTGTTATTTTGTTTACAAGTTGTACAAATGTACTATTCGGTTTTGGAAATCCCCTCTAACTGTACTTGTTTTGAGCACATGTAGGATTGCTGAGTGATGGACTCAGTGTTTAAGAGTCGATGCGTGCATGAAGAATCCGCTTTATTTAAACCTACAAAAGTTTGCTGCTGGTTTGAGATTTTTTAAAAATGACTACACACAAATACTGATTACACACAGTTAGAGAAGGGAACGGAGGGCTCAGTTCCAATTCATCACTATCCAAAACACTGGGTATACAATAACCCTTCGATTTTTATACAGGGAATCAAAATCCAATGTGAAATTCAAGCATGACCGTCAGTAGCTGGGGTATAATGACATCAGACATATATAGCATAGCCCTCAGTAAGTTATAAAACATTACCTTAATTTCAAGTTTTATTTAGTATTATTCTATGTCTAAGTAACTACACTTCTGCAATTTAAGAAGCAGAGTTAGTTTCGTAAGAAAACATCTTTTGTAGAGCACAGTAAGGAGCTGGGAATTCCAAAATTAATTTACAGGAGGATTCAATTATACTGTACCTGAGGCTAAAAGTCAGTGTAAACTCAGAATCAAATTTTTATGGCAGAGAAGGAAGCCATTTGGCCCACTGTGTCTTTACTGAGCCATTCCAAATCCAAGTAAATCTAATTGAAAATGGAAAAAAAAACAACTGGCACAAAAGTGTGACAAAAAAAAACACAACGGGATGCAAGGTTGTGTATGCAGAGATTGAAAGCAGAAATAAGATTTTCAACACAGCCTATACGATATGTATGTTCACCTCAAAAGAGAGATGAAGACAACATTTCAACTGGCTTATGAATAAAGCAAGTCAGAGAACAAAGGCAGAAGAGTAGCTTTAAATTCAGGAATGATAACTAACCTAAATCTGGAAAAGATCAGAACAATAGTAAAAAGGAATGAAATCCAGTAAAGCTGTGGGGTTGGATGAGATACTAGGTCTTGCTAAGTATTTATGGGATCCAGATCCTGAAAATGAGCTTCTCGTCTTGTGTTATGATGAGAGATTTTTTAAAAAAGCCAAGGGTGTGAAGACAAAGCATGTGGTACCAATATTCTAACAAAAGGAAGACATTTAAGATTGCAAAGACTCCTAATAAATTAAATTCCTACTACATACCATCACGATATGGGAGAGTGTTAAAAAGAAATCAGAAACTAAAAACATAGTGGAAATCCGTAAGGATCCATTCAGATACATGCCCAGATGATGATCACTGATCACATTTTTATCCTGAGTGATGAAATATTAGGAAAGCCAATGCACCACAAATCTGTACTCAACAAATCTAGAGAAAATTTAGTACACAAAAGTCTGGAGATTTACTAGAATTTCCTATGATTGTTATTAGACATGTACAAGCAAGAATAAGAAATAACATTCAAGAGTCATAAAGTCAAAATTGGCTGATATGAAGGATCAGCACAGACTTCCTTATTCTATCTGACTTTCACGCATGTTCTAATAAGACCAAAGACCAGAGACATTGGAGCAGAAGTAAGCCATTAGCCCATGGAGTCTGCTTGACCCTTCAAAGAGATCAAGTCTGATCTGATCATCTTTAACTCCACTTTACGGTCTTTCACCAATAACCCTCAATTCCCTTACAACAGGATCTTGATCAGATGGGCCAATGGGCTGAGAAGTGGCAGATGGAGTTTAATTTAGATAAATGTAAGGGGCTACATTTTGGGAAAGCAAATGGTAACATCCTTGAGACCTTGGAGTGCAGGTTCATAGCTCCTTGAAAGTGGAGTCGCAGGTAGATAGGATAGTGAAGAAGGCATTTGGGTATGCTTTCCTTTATTGGTCAGAGTATTGAGCACAGGAGTTGGGAGGTCATGCTGCAGCTGTACAGGACATTGGTTAGGCCACTGTTGGAATACTGCGCGCAATTCTGGTTTCCTTCCTATTGGAAAGATGTTGTGAAACTTGAAAGAGTTCAGAAAAGAATTACAAGGATGTTGCCAGGGTTGGAGGATTTGAGGTATAAGGAGAGGTTGAATAGGCTAGGGCTATTCCCTGGAGCATTGGAGGCTGAGGGGTGACCTTATAGAGGTTTACAAAATCATGATGGGCATGGGTAGGATAAATAGACAAGGTCTTTTCCCTGGGGTCGGGGGGGGGGGGGGGGGGGGGGGGGGGGGGGGGGAGAGGAGACCTAAGGGGCAACTTTTTCACGCAGAGGGTGGTACGGGTATGGAATGAGCTGCCAGAGGATATGTTGGAGGCTGGTACAATTGCAACATTTAAGAGGCATTTGGATGGGTATATGAATAGGAAGGGTTTGGAGGGATATGGGCCGGGTGCTGGCAGGTGGGACTAGATTGGATTGGGATATCTGGTCGGCATGGATGAGTTGGACCGAAGGGTCTGTTTCCATGCTGTACATCTCTATGACTCTACTGATTAAAACGCTGTCTATCTTAGCCTTGAATAAACTTAACGATCCAGCCCAGACAGCCTCCGCAGTGAAGAATTCCAAAGATTCTAATGGAGCTAGTGAGATGGAGAAAAGGCATGACTAATTATGTTTGTAGATGACTTTGAGCTTTGTTGGGATGGTGAAGATTACTAGAAAACTAAAGTGAAACTCTCAAAATTGGAAACACAAGGACCGATAGATCATAGATTCAATTTCTGGGTGGTCTGTTTCAGCCAAAGCAAAAGGATCAGATTTAAATTGCAAAAATTAGGGGGCACGATGCAGAGAAAGTAACCAAAGATACAGGAGCAGAATTATGCCATTGGGCCATCGAGTTGCTCCGTCATTTGATCATATCGTTAATATATTCTCTTGTCAAGAGGAAGGAGGTGGCTTATGTTAAGATGAGACATGAAAGCTCAGTTAGGGTGCTTGAGAATTACAAGTTAGCCAGGAAAGACCTAAAGAGAGAGCTAAGAAGAGCCAGGAGGGGACATGAGAACACGGTGGCAGACTGGATCAAGAAAAACCCTAAAGCTTTTTATAGTATATCAGGAACAAAAGAATGACGAGAGAAAGATTAGGGCCAATCAAGGACAGTAGTGCAAAGTTGTGCATTGAGTCCAAGGAGATAGAGGAAGTGCTAAATGAATATTTTCCATCAGTATTCACACTGGAAAAAGACAAAATTGTTGAGGAGAATACGGAGATGCAGGCTATTAGTCTAGATGGGATTGAGGTTCACAAGGAGGCGGTGTTAGCAATTCTGGGAAGTGTGAAAATAGACAAGTTCCCTGGGTACAATGGGATTTATCCGAAGATTCTCTGAGAAGCCAAGGAGGAGATTGTAGAGCTTTTATGTCGTCATTGTCTACAGGAATAGTGCCAGAGGACTGGAGGATAGCAAGTGTTGTCCCCCTTGTTCAAGAAGGGGAGTAGACATAACCCTGGTAATTACAGACCAGTGAGCCTGACTTCGGTTGTGGGCAAAGTGGTGGAAAAGGTTATAAGAGATAGGATTTATAATCATCTAGAAAGGAATAAGGTGATTAGGGATAGTCAACATGGTTTTGTGAAGGGTAAGTCGTGCCTCACAAACCTTATAGAGTTCTTTGAGAAGGTGATCTAACAGGTAGATGAAGGTAAATCCACTCCATTCGATAAGGTTGCCATGGTAGACTATAGCACAAAATACAGAGGCATGGGATTGAGGGTGATTTAGCGGTTTGAATCAGAAAGTAGCTAATTGAGAGAAGACAGAGGGTGGTTGTTGATGGGAGATGTTCATCCTGGAGTTCAGTTACTAGTGGTGTACTGCAAGGATCTGTTTTGGGGCCACTGCTGTTGTTCATTTTTATACATGACCTGGATGAAGGTGTAGAAGGATGGGTTAGTAAATCTGCTGATGACACTAAAAGGTAGGTGGAGTTGTGGATAGTGCTGGATGATGTTGCAAGTCACAGAGAGACAGATAAGCTGCAGTGCTGGGCTGAGGGGTGGCAAATGGAGTATAATGTGAAAAAGTGTGAAGTGATTCACTTTGGAAGGAGAAACAGGAATAAAGAGTACTGGGCTAATGGGAAGATCCTTGGTAGTGCGGATGAGCAGAGAGATCTCTGTGTCCATGTACATAGATCCCTGAAAGCTGCCACCCAGATTGATAGGGTTGTTAGGAAAGCATACGGTGTGTTGCCTTTTATTAGTAGAGGGATTAAGTTTGGAGACATGAGGTCATGCCACAGCTATTCAAAACTCTGGTGTGGCCGCACTTGGAGTATTGTGTACAGTTCTGGTCACTGCATTATAGGAAGGATGTGGAAGCTTTGGAAAGGGTTCAGAGGAGATTGACTGGGAGGTTGCCTGGTATGCAGAGAAGGTCTTATGAGGAAAGGCTGAGGAACTTGAGGCTGTTTTCGTTAGAGGTTGAGAAGTGACTTAATTGAGAATTATAAAATAATCAGAGGATTAAATAGGTTGGACTGTGAGAGCCTCTTTTCTTACTTAGTGATGGCTGGCATGAGGGGACATAGCTTTCAATTGAGGGGTGATAGATATAGGACAGATGTCAGAGGTAGTTTCTTTACTCAGAGTAGCAGGGGCATGGAATGCACTGCCTGCAACAGCAGGAGACTCCACAACTTTAAGGACATTTAACTGATCATTGGATAATCACATGGATGAAAACGGAATAGTGTAGGATAGATAGGCTTCAGATTGGTTCCACAGGTCAGCACACCATCAAGGGTTGAAGGGCCTGTACTGTGCTGTAATGTTCTATGTTCTATGTTCAATTTTCAACTCTATTGTCCTGCCTTATCCCCATAATAATTAAGAACCTCTTTCTTAAGCAATCTCAATGACATTGTTACAGAGAGCTGTGGAGGCAATGAGTTCCACAGATTAACCACCCACTGTCTGAAGAAATGTCAGTTCTAATGGGATGTCCCTCCACACCGAGGGCTGTGTCCTCGGATGTTAGTCTCTCCTGCTAGTGAAAATATCTTCGCCACGTTAAGTCTGTCCAGGCCTCTGACTATTCTGTAAATTTCAACCAGACCTCCTCTCATCCTTCAAAGCTGCATCAGGTAAGATAAGGAGTCCTCAAACACTTCTCATGTGACAAGCCCTTCATCCCAGAGATCATTCTTGTAAAGCTCCTCTGGATCTCTCTAATTCCAGCACGTCCTTAGATACTCTCAAATATTCCAAATGTGGTTTGACTGGAGCCTTGTGAGCAGTGTCAGTAGTTTGTCTTTGCTCTTGTATTCTAGCCCTGCTGAAGTGAATGCCAACGTTGATTTGCCTTCTTAACTGCCAACTGAACCTGCATGTTAACCTTAAGAGAATCCTGAACTACGACTCCTTCAGATTTCTGGAGCCTTTCCCATTTAGAAAATAGGCTATACCTCCACTCCTCCTCCTAGCCTCACAATGACCCCTGTGGAACTTGACGAGTCACTGGAAAAGATTCCTTTATTCCCACTCTTTGTCTTCTGCCAGTCAGTTAATCCTCTATCTATGTCCCTAACCTTGTGACTTGCCCCTAACACCAAGGGCTTCTAACTTATTTAGCCAGCCTCCTGTGACACCTTGTCAAAAGGTCATCTGGAAATTCAAACAGATCACATCAGAAAGGGAGGCAAGACAGGAGGGGGGGGGGGGCGTTTTTGATACGGGATAGCATTACAGCTGTGCTGAGGGAGGATATTCCTGGAAATACATCCAGGAAAGTTATTTGGGTGGAACTGAGAAATAAGAAAGGATGATTACCTTATTGGGATTGTATTACAGACCCCCCAATAGTCAGAGGGAAATTGAGAAACAAACTTGTAAGGACATCTCAGCTATCTGTAAGAATAATAGGGTAGTTACTGTAGGGGATTTTAACTTTCCAAACATTGACTGGGACTGCCATAGTGTTAAAGGTTTAGATGGAGAGGAATTTCTTAAGTGCGTACAAGACAATTTTCTGATTCAGTATGTGGATGTACCTACTAGAGAAGGTGCAAAACTTGACCTACTCTTGGGAAATAAGGCTGGGCAGGTGACGGAGATGTCAGTGGGGGAGCACTTTGGGGCCAGTGACCATAATTCTATTCGTTTGAAAATAGTGATGGAAAAGGATAGACTGGATCTAAAAGTTGAAGTTCTAAATTTGAGAAAGGCCAATTTTGACGGTATTCGGCAAGAACTTTCGAAAGTTGATTGGAGGCAGATGTTCGCAGGTAAAAGGGACGCCTTCAGAAATGAGAAAACAAGAATCCAGAGAAAGTGTATTCCTGTCAGGGTGAAAGGGAAGGCTGGTAGGTATAGGGAATGCTGGATGACTAAAGAAATTGAGTGTTTGGTTAAGAAAAAGAAGGAAGCATATGTCAGGTGTAGACAGGATAGATCGAGTGAATCCTTAGAAGAGTGTAAAGGAAGTAGGAGTATACTTAAGAGGGAAATCAGGAGGGCAAACAGAATTAAGTAGAATCCAAAGGGTTTTTACAAATACATTAAAGGACAAAAGGGTAACGAGGGAGAGAATAGGGCCCCTCAAAGATCAGCCAGGCGGCTTTTGTGAGGAGCCACAGAAAATGGGGGAGATACTAAATGAATATTTTGCATCAGTATTTACTGTGGAAAAGGATATGCAAGATATAGACTGTAGGGAAATAGATAGCAACATCTTGCAAAATGTCCAGATGACAGAGGAGGAAGTGCTGGATGCCTTAAAAAGGTTAAAGGTGGATAAATCCCCAGGACCTGATCAGGTGTCCTGAGAACCCTGTGGGAAGCTAGAGAAGTGATTGCTGGGCCGCTTGCTGAGATATTTGTATCATCGATAGTCACAAGTGAAGTGCCAGAAGACTGGAGATTGGCAAACGTGGTGCCACTGTTTAAGGAGGGCAGTAAAGACAAGCCAGGGAACTATAGACCAGTGAGCCTGACCTCGATGGTGGGATTCTTGAGGGACAGTATGTACATGCATTTGGAAAGGCAAGGACTGATTTGGGATAGTCAACATGGCTTTGTGCATGGAAAATCATGTCTCACAAACTTGATTGAGTTATTTGAAGAAGTAACAAAGAAGATTGATGAGGGCACAGCAGTAGATGTGATCTATATGGACTTCAGTAAGGCGTTCGACAAGGTTCCCCCATGGGAGACTGATTAGCAAGGTTAGATCTCATGGAATAAAGGGAGAACTAACCATTTGGATACAGAACTGGCTCAAAGGTAGAAGACAGAAGGTGGTGATGGAAGGTTGTTTTTCAGACTGCAGGCCTGTGACCAGTGGAGTGCCACAAAGATTGGTGCTGGGCCCTCTACTTTTTGTCATTTACATAAATGATTTGGATGCGAGCATAAGAGGTACAGTTAGTAAGTTTGCAGATGACACCAAAATTGGAGGTGTAGTGGACAGCGAAGAGGGTTACCTCAGATTACAATAGGATCTGGACCAGATGGGCCAATGGGCTGAGAAGTGCAGATGGAGTTTAATTCAGATAAATGCGAGGTGCTGCATTTTGGGAAAGCAAGTCTTAGCAGGCCTTATACACTTAATGGTAAGGTCCTAGGGAGTGTTGCTGAACAAAGAGACCTTGGAGTGCAGGTTCATAGCTCCTTGAAAGTGGAGTCACAGGTAGATAGGATAGTGAAGAAGGCATTTGGTATGCTTTCCTTTATTGGTCAGAGTATTGAGTATTAGGAGCTGGGAGGTCATGTTGCGGCTGTACAGGACATTGGTTAGGCCACTGTTGGAATATTGCATGCAATTCTGGTCTTCTTCCTATTGGAAAGATGTTGTGAAACTTGAAAGGGTTCAGAAAAGATTTACAAAGATGTTGCCAGGATTGGAGGATCTGAGCTACATGGAGAGGCTGAACAGGCTGGGGCTGTTTTCCCTGGAGCGTCGGAGGCTGAGGGGTGACTTTATAGAGGTTTACAAAATTATGAGGGGCATAGATAGGATAAATAGGCAAAGTCTTTTTCCTTGGGGTCGGGGAGTCCAGAACTAGAGGGCATAGGTTTAGGGTGAGAGGAGAATGATATAAAAGAAACCTAAGGAGCAACTTTTTCACGCAGAGGGTGGTACATGTGTGGAATGAGCTGCCAGAGGATGTGGTGGAGGCTGGTACAATTGCAACATTTAAGAGGCATTTGGATGGGTACATGAATAGGAAGGGTTTGGAGGGATATGGGCCAGGTGCTGGCAGGTGGGACTAGATTGGGTTGGGATATCTGGTCGGCATGGATGGGTTGGACCAAAGGGTCTGTTTCCATGCTGTACATCTCTATGACATCACTGGCTCTCCTTTACCTAACCTGCTGAGTAGTTTAAAGTATCTGGGCTCTATAATGACAAAAGATGGAAGTATAGAAATGGAAATAAAGCAATGGATTTGCTCTGGCTGGAGTATTTGGAACTGCAGTGGAGTGTTACCTAAAGTGTTACTGAAACTGAAAGGATAAATAGTTACCAAAAGGGTTTGAGGAGCTACAGAAATATGGGTAACATCAAGATTAAAGTAATAAAAACTGAGGGGAGTTGAGGTGGGTGTGGGGAGCAACAGGAAAGGACAAGATCAGGAACCAGAACATCAAGATATAAGTAGTGACTGTACATCAAAGGTGTAGCTGACAAGGGATTGAAATGATATGATCACTTACTGCAGAGAGATGGAGAGTATTGGAGATGAGACTGACCTTAAAAAGCAGAAAAAGGCCTAAGGCTACTGGAAGACACAGTGGCAAGACAATTCAAAGTACTGGGATCGGTGACAGGAAGAGATAGAGAAGATTGATCAACTGGCAATGTTGTAATTACAAGCAACATGGGGCAAGGAAGACAACAATGATGAGGACAAGCTTCGATATCGGTGGCAGAATTTTCACAGAACACAAATATCAGAAGCATGGTGAAGAGGACGATCAGCAACATCACGAGGACAGATTGGTTAGCACATTTGGGTGAGAGATGTCACACGAAAACAAATGCAGTTAAGTGATTCATCCATGTTAGAAAAGGGCAGATAATGGTAAAGTGAGAAAGGAATACAATAACAGAAGTTTACAAACAGATGCAAATACAAGTCGTAGCACAAGTTTAGTTGTGAAAAGTATAATGCAAGTTCTGTAAGCAATTAGAGTACTCTGTTCCTGTTCAGATCCCTTTCAACTTTGAACAGGATATTTGGGCAAATACAAGAGCAATTACCTTAAGCCAGACAATAAACAAGAGTCTTTTACATTGAGAAAAGACTAAAATCAGTCACTCTTTGCAATAGAGCTGAAAGATGTGATGGTCAGTAGATCAGGACTGTTGATCAAGGTAAATCAAGAATTACTCATTTCAATGGTTAATGAATAAGTAAACCCACAGGAATAAATTTAAGATTATTTTTGAAAGGAAGAGATTACACTTTTTTCCTCGGCAGGTGTTTGTTAAAATAAGGGACAATTGTTGATGTACTTTCAAAAGTGAAGTGAATAAATGTTTGAAAAGGGTAAAATGTAGCAGGTGAATAAAGCTCAATGAATAGGTGCTTCAAAGCAGTATTCAGTTTATTGGAAGCCACTTATGTTTTCAAACAGATTCTCAAAAATACCTTCCCAATGTGAGCCAATTTTGAGGCTTTAAGAAAACAGAGAAAACATGGACAGTGTTCATAAACACTGAGCAGTCAGGGACTAGGAGGCATCATGAAGAGTGTCATGAATATGAGCATCTGAGAAAGCAAGTGGGGAGAATCATTGTGAGAGCAGAGTTGGCAAGTATGAACTTTGGGTGGGATAAATCCTCTAGGTGAGGAGTAGAGGGGCTTTAAACGCTGCACAAATAAGATGAGGGGGTATCAGCACTGCTAGCAAGGTAGTAAGTGTGACAGAGCTGGGTTTGAAGAGGAACTGGCAGAAGAAGCAGTAGTAAGTTTGCAGATGACACCAAAATTGGAGGTGTAGTGGACAGCGAAGGAGGTTACCTGAGATTACAGTGGGATCTTGATCAGATGGGCCAATGGGCTGAGAAGTGGCAGATGGAGTTTAATTTAGATAAATGTGAGAAGCTGCATTTTGGCAAAGCTAATCAGAGCAGGACTTGTACACTTAATGGTAAGGTCCTAGGGAGTGTTGCTGAACAAAGAGACCTTGGAGTACAGGTTCATAGCTCTTTGAAAGTAGAGTTGCAGGTAGATAGGATAGTGAAGATGACATTTGGTATACTTTCCTTTATTAGTCTGAGTATTGAGTATAGAAACTGGAAGGTTATGTTGAGTCTGTACAGGACATTGGTTAGGCCATTTTGGAATACTGTGTGCAATTCTGGTCTCCTTCCTATTTGAAAGATGTTGTGAAACTTGAAACGGTTCAGAAAGATTTACAAGGATGTTGCCAGGGTTGAAGGATTTGAGCTATGGGAGACGCTGAATAGGCTGGGGCTGTTTTCCCTGGAACATCGGAAGCTGAGGGGTGACCTTATAGAGGTTTATAAAATCATAAGGGGCATGGATAGGATAAATAGACCCGCCCTGGAGTGGGTGAGCCCAGAACTAGAGGGCATAGGTTTAGGGTGAGAGGGGAAAAGATATAAAAGAGACCTAAGGGGCAACTTTTTCACAAAGAGGGTGGTACGTGTATGGAATGAGGCACCAGAGGAAGTGGTGAAGGCTGATATAATTTCAGCATTTAAAGGACATTTGAATGGGTATATGAATAGAAAGGGTTTGGGGGACAAGGGCTAAGTGCTGGCAAATGGGATGAGATTTGTTTAGAATATCTTGGTCAGCTTGGACAAATTGGACCAAAGGGTCTGTTTCCATGCTGTACATCTTTATGTTCAAACTGCAGTGAAAACAAAAAATACTGGGTATCACAGTGGGTTAGGCAGCATCCCAGTGGGGGAGAAAGCAAGCTAACGTTGAGTCTAGATAATTCTTCAACGGAGCTTCACTTCAGGTCTGATAAAGAGTCATCCAGATTCGAAATGCTAGCTTGCTTTTTCTCTATGGATGTTGCCTGACCTACTGTGATCTCTAATAATTTTTATTTGTAATACAAATTCCACCAACTTTAGTAATTTGATCCTAAACTGTGTTTAAACTGCAGGGCTTTTCAACAAAAAGCACCTACTTTTCCACTGGTTGCTAGGGAGAAGGAACAGGATCTCAACTGGTCAGGTGGGTGATGCTGACCATTAATAAGAACCATGAGGATTTACAGTTGGGGCTTCACAACAACAACTGATATCCCTGAGCTCACAACCTGAAAATTTTATCTCTAACTCCACTGAGGGTGATAACGCATAGTTTTTAAAAACGGTTTTAAACCATATATGGGATATTCACATGCAAATTAAAGTATTAATAGTCGAAAGACTCATCAGCCTCCAGACTGCTTTTAAGGGAGAGAAAGACTCTTTGGGTTAAGTTTTGACTTGTCATGGTCAGGTACATAAGTGACAGCGAGTCTTTCCTGATATTAAATTTCCACAAGTAAATGCAAGATGTAAAACGAGCTTCTGATTCACCACTTGCCCAGCTTTTACGTTGTATAAAATCAAAATCAGAGTTGGACACAGTTTACAACAGCTTACCTGTTATAGCTCTCCGGATTTCCTGGGCTGCCTCTTCTCTCATCTCAATTGAAGCTTGCTCACTGTACCAAGCAGCATGTGGCGTGCAGATTAAGTTTGGAGCATCTTTTAAAGGACCTTGACTAAAACTGGAGACACATGCACATATTTTCAAAATTAATATCCATTCCATCTGACCAAATAAAACAATGAAATACTTTCACAGTCAGTTAAGATGCAAAATTCTAACTGCACTCACTTTTGCAAATAACTAATAATTACAGCTTCAGATCAATAACACCACCTTTTCTGCTACTGATGTATGGACAGAACATGTGTATTGATGTAACATTTATGCTTGAATCATTACAGTGAGCCTCAAATTTGAAAACCAATCTATATTAATAATAGGCAAAACAGCCAAAGACCATCTTTCAGCGATTACAGTTCCTCACCCACAATGTACATGTGAAATTTTGTTAAAAAGTTTTTCTTGGGATCAATTTGAATCCTGTGGATTTTGGACAGCTGGGTGAGAGAGAAGAGAAAATCACACTAGCAAGCTGAAGTTTGAGGCATGTGTTTATTTCAAATACTGGGCCTTCATCAACGTGCCCTCGGTCAGCTGCCAGAAGTGGGCAGGACAGGGAGTAGCTCAGGCAAGGAGGACAAGTCTACAACTGTAACCAAAGATTCACGGAGAAGCAGGTGAATCACATAGAGCAAACCCAATCCTCACAAAGAAGTTCTCATTCACCTTTGAGGGTCACTCTGTTTTGCCTGATAGCTGAAGACCGATTTCACCTGGCAGATGTTGACTTCCCTACTGAGGGTTAAAATACAAATTGGGGTCCCAATCATAAAACTGAGCCCCAAGCTGAATAAATCCACGAGGTGCCCGACTGCCATTTAACTGCAGTAGTCAACCAAAATGATGGGCTTTTAATATTCTGTTTCTACTGAATTATAAGTCCCTAAGCTCAGTTTTAAAGGAATTCAGAGAGGAGCAGGTTAAAAACCAAAAGAACTGTGGATGCTAGAAATCAGAAACAAGAACAGAAATTGCTGGATAAACTCAGTAAGTTGGGCAGCATCTGTGGAGAGAAATCAGAGTTAACATTTCAGGTCCAGTAACCCTTCTTCAGAACCCATACATGGGTTAAAATTGATTCCCAATGACCACTATTGCTAGGGTGAAGAGTGTGGGGGATTGGGAATGTCTTGCATTCTATTTCAGACACCCAGATTTCTGATTGTGATTCTCAGTCCCACACCTGCACAGTCACTGCATTTTTGTTGGAAGACCCAGAGGCTACACTCAACATCTAATTAAGAACGCCAACACCAGGGCAGCAGAAAAACCCTCCAGCATTTAAACAAAAAGAGGCCCGTTGTTGCAGATGTGAAGAGCAAATGTGTAACCAGCAAACCGGCAAATTTAAGATCACAACATACTCAATTTCACTTTCTTCTCTCCCAGCGATTACTCCAGGCCTGGCTAGTGGCCTCCTATGGCAATCTCCCAGCCTAGTGTGACACCCTCCCGGCGTGGCATGGCAGTTTCCCAGCCTGGCATGGCGGCCTCCTGTTGTGGTGGGGCAGCCACCCACCATGGTATCCTCAACCCACGTGCTGGTCTGAAATAATCACCCAAATTCATGGTCCGCAAGGAGAAGCCTGGCATGGTCTGGAACCAGGGCCTGGTGCAGACTGAGGCCAGCTGCCAGCTTGGTATGGGTTGGAAGACAGCTCTTCTGCGATGCTGGACATTTTATTTCTCTACTTTTTAAGATCTTGTAACTGAAGAAGCTGTATCTCTCCCTGCAGCAGGCCACTACCCCTGCCTGGTTCAAGAGGGCCTGAACACACACACCAGCCAGTTTCGAAACCGTTTCTACCCAACTGTTGTTGGAATACTGAATGGACTCCCAAACTCTTAACATTCGCCTGTACCTGTGTTTTGGTTTTTGCCACTGTTTACCTATTATTTACTATCTATGCTATTTAACTCTGTGGTCTGCCTGTATTGCTCACAAGATACAGCTTTTCACCGTGCCCCGGTACACGTGACAATAAATTCAATTCAATCCAAACCTAGGGTACGTTTGTACCTAAGATGGTGAAGATAAACTTTTCACTGACTCATTGAGTATATGTGACAATAAAGCTAATTCAATGCAATAAAACTTGCAAGAATCATCAACATTAGACGCAGTTCTGCAATTAGACAAATGTTTGTTCAATAATCCTTTGTATGCAAAGAATTACACTGACAATCAATTCAGGCTTGGTGCACCTGCATCTCCATCTGCTAGAAGCCACTTTAATAAAACAGGGGGTTGTTCTTTGCAGAAAGCAAGAGTGTATACACATGCTGCACTTGTTTCAACTCAACAAAATAAGCGCGAACATTTCACTGGTTCAATTCTCAGGGCAATACCCTGACCAGAGTCAACCTGTCTGGAGGTGAACTATCAAACAACATTAACGGGTTCATTCTCCAGGGCAATGCGTCTTCCAATCACAGTTCACGTACCTTATCAGCACTCTCCTATCAGGCAGTACAATTTTTTTTGTTTATTTTGTGGAATATGGACATTTCTGGCTGGCCAATAATTACTGCCCGTCTGTAGTTGCTCTTGAGAAGGTGGTGAGCTACCTTCTTAAATGGCCACAGCCCATGTGCTGTAGGATGACCCATAGTGAACTGCAGGATTTTAATTCAATGACATAGATGTCAATATATTTCCAAGACAGGATGGTGAGTGACTCGGAGGGTAACTTGCAGGTGGTGGCATTCCCATGTATCTGCTGCCCTTGGCCTTCAGGCTAGATATGGTTGAGAGTTTGAATGGTGCTGCCTGAGGATCTTTGGTGAATTTCTGTAGTGCATCTGGTAGATAGTACACATTGCTGCTATGGAGTGTTGATGGTGGAGGGTGTGAATGCTTGTGGTGCCAATCAAATGGGCTGCTTTATCCTGGATGGTCTCAACCCACTTTAAATGTTGTTTGGGCTGTATCTATTCAGGCAAGTGGGGACTATTCCATCACTCTCCTAATTTGTGCCTTGTAGATGGTGAACAGGTTTTGTAGAGTCAAGAGACAAGTTACTCGCTGCAGTATTCCTAGAATCTGACCTGCTCTTTTAGCCATTGTTTTTATGTAGCAAGTACAGTTGAATTTCTGGTCAATGATAATCCCAAGGATATTTATAGTGAGCGTGACATAAAGACTGCATTTGACCAAGTGTGGTATCCAGGATCTCAAGCAAACTGGAATCAATGGGTATCAGGGCAAACTCTGCACTGGTTAAAGTCATAACTGACACATGGGAACGTGGTGTGGTTGTTGGAGGTTAGTTATCTCATTGAATGTCAAGGGGCAATGGTTAGATTGTCTCTTTTTGCAGATGGTCATTGACTGGCATTTGTGGTACAAATGTTACTTGATTCTTGTCAGCCCAAACTTGAATATTGTCCAGATCTTGTTGCATTTGAACATTGACTGCTCCAGTATCTAAGGAGTCGCGAATGGTGTTGATACTCATACAATCATTGGCGAATGTCCTCATTTTTGAAGGGAAGGTCATTGATGAAGCAGCTGAAAATGGTTGGCTGTAGGACACTATCCTGAAGAACTCCTTCAGAGATAGTCTGGCACGGAGATAACGAACCTCCAACAACCACACCACGTTCCCATGTGTCAGTTATGACTTCAACCAGTGCAGAGTTTGCCCTGATACCCATTGATTCCAGTTTGTTGAGATCCTGGATACCAAACTTGGTCAAATGCAGCCTTTATGTCACTCTCACCTTGTCAATTCAGTTCCTTTATCCATGTTTGGTTCAAGGTTGCAATGAGGTCAGAAGCCCTGGTCGAACCCAAACTGGGCACCAGTGAGCACATTATTGCTGAGAAGGTGATACTTGATGACATCTTCGATCACTGTTGCTGAAGAAGAATGGACTGATAGGGTGGTATTGGTAGGATTGAAATTGTTCTGCTTTATATGTACAGGGCAAACCTAGATAATTTTTCACATTGTCAGGTCAATGGCAGAAAGGTTTGGCTAGGGGTGTGGTAATTTCTGTAGCACAAGTCATAGAGATGTACAGCACAGAAAAAGACCATTCGGTCCAACTTGTCCATGCTGACCAGATATCCCAAACCAATCTCGTCCCACCCACCAGCACCTGGCCCATATCCCTCTAACCCCTTCCTATTCATATACCCATCCATAAGACCAAAAGACAATAGGAGTGGAAGTAAGGCCATTCGGCCCATCGAGTCCACTCCACCATTTAATCATGGCTGATGGGCATTTCAACTCCACTTACTTGCATTCTCCCCGTAGCCCTAAATTCCTTGTGGCATCAAGAATTTATCAATCTCTGCCTTGAAGACATTTAGCGTCCCAGCCTCTACCGCACTCCGCGGCAATGAATTCCACAGGCCCACTACTCTCTGGCTGAAGAAATGTCTCCACATTTCTGTTCTGAATTTACCCCCTCTAATTCTGAGGCTGTGTCCACGGGTCCTAGTCTCCTCGCCTAACAGAAACAATTTCCAAGCGCCCACCCTTTCCAAGCCATGTATTATTTTGTAAGTTTCTATTAGATCTCCCCTTAATCTTCTAAACTCCAATGAGTACAATCCCAGGATCCTCAGCCATTCCTCGTATGTTAGACCTATCATTCCAGGGATCATCCGTGTGAATCTCCGCTGGACACGCTCCAGTGCCAGTATGCCCCTCCTGAGGTGTGGGGCACAAAACTGGACACAGTACTCCAAATGGGGCCTAACCAGAGCTTTATAAAGTCTCAGTAGCACATCGCTGCTTTTATATTCCAACCCTCTTGAGATAAATGACAACATTGCATTCGCTTTCTTAATCACGGACTCAACCTGCATGTTGACCTTTAGAGAATCCTCGACTAGTACTCCCAGATCCATTTGTACTTTGGCTTTATGAATTTTCTCACCGTTTAGAAAGTAGTCCATGCTTGTATTCCTTTTTCCAAGTAGCTCACCTCGAACACCATGGGCCCTCACCCTACTCAGCAGCCTCCCGTGTGGCACCTTATCAAAGGCCTTTTGGAAGTCTAGATAGACCACATCTACTGGGTTTCCCTGGTCTAACCTACTTGTCACCTCTTCAAAGAATACCAACAGGTTTGTCAGGTACGACCTCCCCTTACTAAATCCATGTTGACTTGTTCTAATCCGACCCTGCTCTTCCAAGAATTTACAAACCTCATCCTTAATGATGGATTCTAGAATTTTACCAACAACCGAGGTTAGGCTAATTGGCCTATAATTTTCCATCTTTTGTCTTGATCCTTTCTTGAACAAGGGGGTTACAACAGCCATCTTCCAATCATCTGGGACTTTCCCTGACTCCAGTGATTTTTGAAAGATCTCAACCAACGCCTCTGCTATTTCCTCAGCCACCTCCCTCAGAACTCTCGGATGTAGCCCATTAGGGCCAGGAAAATTTTCAATTTTAAGACCTTTTAGCTTTTCTAGCACTATCTCTTCTGTAATGGCAACCATACTCAACTCAGCCCCCTGACTCCCTTTAATTGTTGGGATATTACTCATGTCTTCCACTGTGAAGACTGACGCAAAGTACTTATTAAGTTCTCCAGCTATTCCCTTATCTCCCATCACTAGGCTTCCAGCATCAATTTGAAGTGGCCCAATGTCTACTTTTGCCAGTCGTTTGTTTCTTATCTATTGAAAGAAACTTTTACTATCATTTCTAATATTATTGGCTAGCCTACCTTCATATTTGATCTTCTCATTCCTTATTTCTCTTTGTTATCCTCTGTTTGTTTTTGTAGCCTTCCCAATCTTCTGATTTCCCAGTACTCTTGGCCACTTTATAGGATCTCTCTTTTTCTTTAATACATTTCCTGTCTTCCTTTGTCAGTCATGGCTGTCTAATCCCTCCCCAGATAATTTTTCTTTTCTTGGGGATGAACCTCTGTACAGTGTCCTCAATTATACCCACAAACTCCTGCCTTTTTGCTCTACTGTCTTCCCCGCTAGGCTCTGCTTCCAGTCTATTTTTGTCAGTTCCTCTCTCATGCCCTCATAATTACCTTTATTTAACTGTAACACCATTACATCGATTTTACCTTCTCTCTTTCAAACTGCAGACTGAACTCTACCATATTATGATTGCTGCTTCCTAAGTGTTCTCTTACTTTAAGATCTTTTATAAAGTCTGGTTCATTACATAGCACTAGGTCCAAAATAGCCTGCTCCCTTTCGGGCTCCATGACAAGCTGTTCCAAAAAGCCATCCTGTAAGCATTCCAAGAATTCCCTTTCTTTGGATCCACCGGCAACATTATTTACCCAGTCCACCTGCATATTGAAGATCCCCCATGATCACCGTGACCTTGCCTTTCTGACATGCCTTCTCTATTTCCCGGTACATGTTGCGCCTCTGGTCCTGACCACTGTTAGGTGGCCTGTACACAACTCCAATTATGGTTTTTTGCCTTTGTGGTTCCTCAATTCCACCCACACAGACTCCACATCATCCGACGCGATGTCATTCAGTGCCATAGATTTAATTTTGTTCTTAACTAACAAGGCCACCCCATCCCCTCTGCCCGCCTCCCTGTCTTTTCGATAAGTTGTAAACCCTTGGATGTTTAACTGCCAGTCCTGAACCCCCTTCAACCATGTCTCTGTGAAGCCTACCACATCATAATCATTCACGATGATCTGTGCCGTTAGTTCATCTACTTTGTTACGAATGCTACGAGCATTCAGGTAAAGTGCCTTAATGCTAACATTCTTATCATTAGCGATATTAGAAGTCATGAGGTGTCCTAAATTATCCTTCCTTTTGTTGCATTCCTAATCTGCCTCAAGGTTAAATCCACCTACATACATTCTATCCTCCTGCTTATCTTTCCATTTAACTCCATACTCCCTGTCGCTTTCACTTTCCCTTCCCCCCAATTCAAAAGTTTAAAGTCCTACTGACCACCCTATTTATCCTCTTCGCTAGAACATTGGTACCAGATCGGTTCAGGTGGAGACCGTCCCAACGGTACAGATCCCCCCGGTTCCAAAACTGATGCCAATACCCCATGAAATAGAATCCCTCTTTCCCACACCAATCCCTTAGCCACGTGTTTACTTCCCTAATTTTCTTATCCCTATGCCAATTGGCACGTGGCTCGGGCAGTAATCCGGAGATTATGACCCTTGAGGACCTGTACTTCAATTTCCTTCCTAATGCTCGATAATCCCCAAACAGGTCCTCCACCCTAGCTTTGCCTATGTTAGTCCCAACGTGGACCACAATAACTGGATTCTCCCCCTCCCGCTCCAATATCCTTTCAAGCCAGTCAGAGATGTCCCGCACCCTGGCACCGGGCAGGCAACACACCATCTGAGACTCCCGATCCGGCTTGCAAAGGATACTATTTGTCCCCCTAATTATAGAATCCCCTATAACAACTACTTGTCTTTTTGCTCCCCCCTCTTGAATGGCCTTCTGCACCATGGTGCCATGGTCAGCTGGCTCATCCTGTCCAGAGCCCTTTTCCTCATGCGAACAGGGAGCAAGAATCTCATACCTGTTGGACAAGGTCAAGGACTGAGGCTCCTGCACTCCTGAACTCAGGTTCCCCCTACCTGCCTCACTTACAGTCACACTCTGATGTCCCTGATCACTAACTTAATCTCCCAGGTGTGACTGCCTCCTGAAACAAAGCGACCAAGTCACTCTCCCCCTCCCGGATGTGCCGCAGTGTTTGAAGCTCAGATTCCAGATCATCAACTCTTCCAGCAACCAACACTTGCTGCAGATGTGGTCACTGCCATTCCCAATGGGATCAGCCAGCTCCCACATCATACAGCTGCAGCACATCACCTGCCCAGCCATCTCTGCTTAGTTAATTACTTTATTACTTTGTATAGGTTTGAGTTAAAATACTTCCTGATACACTCTGCTATAGACTTTTTCTAAAAACTAATTAATAAGATAACCCATAAAATCCAGATGCCTTTTAAATGTTGCAATTGTACCAGCCTCCACCACTTCCTCTGGCAGCTCATTCCATACCCGTACCGTCTTCTGCGTGAAAATGTTGCCCCTTAGGTCTCTTTTATATCTTTTCCCTCTCACCCTAAACCGATGCCCTCTAGTTCTGGACACCCCCACCCCAGGGAAAAAACTTTACCTATTTATCCTATCCATGCCTTCATGATTTCATAAATCTCTAAGGTCACCTCTCAGCTTCCGATGCTCCAGGGAAAACTGCCCCAGCCTGTTCAACCACTCCCTATAGCTCAAATCCTCCAACCCTGGCAACATCCTTGTAGATCTTTTCTGAACCCTTTCAAGTTTTACAACATCTTTCTGATAGGAAGGGGACCAGATTTGCACACAATATTCCAACAGTGGCCTAACCAATGTCCTGTACAGCCGCAAGATGACCTCCCAACTCCTGTACTCAATACTTTGACGAATAAAGGAAAGCATACCAAACGCCCTCTTCACTATCCTATCCACCTGTGACTCCACTTTCAAGGAGCTATGAACCTGCACTCCAAGGTCTCTTTGGACCTTACCATTAAGTGCTAGGTCCTGCTAAGATTTGCTTTCCTAAAATGCAGCACCTCGCATTTATCAAAGTTAAACTCTATGTGAGGTAACCTTCAGATTACAAAGGGATCTTGAGCAGATGAGCCAATGGTCTGAGAAGTGGCAGATGGAGTTTAATTTAGATAAAGGAGGTGCTGCATTTTGGGAAAGCAAATCTTAGCAGGATGTATACACTTAATAGTAAGGTCCTAGGGAGTGTTGCTGAACAAAGAGACCTTGGAGTGCAGGTTCATAGCTCCTTGAAAGTAGAGGCGCAGGTGGATGGGATAGTGAAGGTGGCGTTTGGTATGCTTTCCTTTATTGTTCAGAGTATTGAGTAAAGATATCTTTAGTACTGGAATGTTGTCAGGGTGCACAGCCTTTTCAGTATCCAGCGTTAACATCCATTTGTGGATATCACATGGAGTGAATCAATTGGTGGAAGACTGACGTCTGATGCCAGGGAACACTGAAGGCAGAGATGGATCACCCACTCAGCACCTCTGGTTCAAGATTTCTACAAATGCTTCAGCTTTATCCTTTTCACTGACGTGTTGGGCTCTTCCATCATTGAGGATGTGAGTATTTGTGGAGCCTCCTTTCCCTCATGGGTTTAATTTAATTGTCCACTACAATTCACCACTGATGTGAGCTTAGATCTGATCTGCTCGTTGCAGGATCGTTTACCTCTGGAAAAAGTGAGGACTGCGGATGCTCGAGATCAGAGTAGACAGCGTGTTGCTGGAAAAGCACACCAGGTCAGGCAGCATCCAAAGAGCAGGAGAATCGACGTTTTGGGCATAAGGCCTTCATCAGGAATGAGGCTTGTGGGTCGGGACTGAGAGATAAATGGGAGGTGGAGGTGGGTGGAGTTGGGGGGGGGGGGGGTGGGGAGTAGCTGAAAAAGCGATAGGTGAATGAAGGTGAGGGAGAAGGTGATAGATCAGATGGGGGAGTGACGGACAGGTCCGGACGGGGGTGCTGTGTTGGATGCTTGGGACTGGGATAATGTGGGGGGAGGGAAAATGATAAAGATGTTGAAAACCACATTTATCCCGTGGGGTTGCAGGGTCCCGAGGCGGAATATGAGGCATTCTTCCTCCAGGTGTCGGATGGTTTGGCAGTGGAGGCTGCCCAGGACCTGCATGCCCTTTAAGGAGTGGGAGGGTGAGCTGAAGTGTTCAGCCATGAGGTAGTGGAGTTGGTGGGTGTGGGTGTCCCAGAGATGTCCTTGGAAACGATCCGCAAGGAGGTGCCCTGTCGCTCTGATGTACAGGAGGCTACACTGGGTGCAACGGATGCAGTAGATGACATTTCTGACGGATGTGGTAGGATCCTTTGGGGCCTTGTATGGAGGTGAGGGAAGTGGCGTGGGCGCAGGTTTTGCACTTCCTGCGGTGGCAGGAAAGGTGCCAGGAGTGAGGTGTGGGTTGGTGGGAGAGGGGAGGTCCTGCCGAGGGAGTCGTGGATGGAATGGTCTTGTCGAAACGCTGATAGGGGTAGGGAGGGATATACATCTTTGGTAGTGCGGTCCATTTGGAGGTGATGGAAGTTGCAGAGGATGATGCGATGTATGTGGAGGTTGGTTGGTTCTGTCCTTGTTGCTTTGGGAGAGGTGTGGTTCAGGGATGATGGTGCATGAACTGGAGGAGATGCGCCGGAGGGCATCGTCAACCACGTGGGAAGGGAAGTTGCGATCATGGAAGATGGAGGCCATCTGGGACTTTGTGATGGAATTGGTCATCCTGGGAACAGATGTGGTGGAGGGATTGTGGATAAGGATTGGCGTTTTTACATGAGGTAGGTAGCTGTGGGAGTTGGACTTTAATAACTATGGACTTTATGATTCTGCTGCTGATGGCCCGCAGTGTCTCATGGATGCCCAGCCTTGAGTTACTAGATCTGTTTGAACTCTGTCCCATTTAGCATGGTGATAGTGCCACACAACATGATGGAGGTTACTCTCAATGCAAAAGCAGGGCTTTTGACTTCACAATGACTGTGTGGTGGCCACACTTACCAATACTGTCATGGACTAATGCAACTGCAGCTAACAGATTGTTCAGGATGAGGTCAAATATGTTTTTCTCTCAAATTGGTTCTCTTACCACCTGGTGCAGACCCAGTCTAGCAGTTATATCCTTTGGAGAGTAGTACTGCTGTCAAGCCAGTCTTATTGGTGGATACTGAAATCCACCACCCAGAGTGCATTTTGTGTTCTTGCCATCCTTGATGCTCCCACCAACTGCTGTTCAACATGGAGGAGTTGTGATTCATCAGCCGAGGGAGAATGGTACATGGTCATCAAAAGGAGGTTTTCTTGCCCATGTTCAACCTGAAGCCTTCTAGGGGTCTAGAGTCAATGTTCAGGACTCTGAGGGCATCTCCCTCTCAACTGCACACCATTTGCTGCCATCTCTTCTGCATCTGCCCTGCCTGTGGGACATGGTATATCCAGCAATGGTGATGGCGCTGTCTGGGTCATTATCATTCCAGGAGTATGACAATGTCAAGCTGTTGCTTGACTCGTCGGTGAGACAGCTCTCCCAATTTTTCCATTAGCTGCAAGTGTTAGTAAGGAGGACTCTGAAGGGTCCACAGGGCTGTTTCTTCCATTGTCCTTTATGGTGCCTAAATTGATGCCAGGTGGCCCACCCAGTTTCACATCTTTGTTGAGACTTTATAAAACTGAGAGGCTTGCTAGGCCATTTCAGAGGGCAGTTGAGAGTCAAGCACATTGCTGTGGGTCTGGAGAAACATGTAGATTAGACCAGCTGAGATTAGCAGATTTCCTTTCCTGAAGGGCATTAGTGAGCCCTTAAATTTGCACATTCGTGAATTGTTCTGATGAATACATGGTAAGAAGCCTGAGAAATTGCATCCTGTTATAGCCATACACAAATACTGTTAATATTCAAGCTATATGTAAAGATTTGGAGCTCAAGTGCTGGTTGCAGTTATTGTGGGTAGTTTGCCGAGCTGGGAAATTGGTTTTTCGTTCATTGCTTCCGATTGTTCGTTGCAATGGTCAGTTATTGGGTCTAGATCAACATTTTTATTGATGGAATCCATTGATAAGTGCCAGGCTACTAAGAATTCTCTGGCTGTCTTCTATATGGCTTGTCCTATTGTTGTTATGTTGCCCCAGTCGAATTTGTGGCCCTTGTCATCTGTGTTCATAGATATGACAGACAGCTGGGCGTGGCATTAAGTGGCTAGTTGACGTTTATGAATACAGATTGCTCGTTGTCTGCCTGTTTGTCCTATATTGTATTTCGTGCAGTATTGTCCTGTACATGATGGGTATTGGGTCTTTTGTTCTGGGCTGTTGTCTCAGCATGGCTGTCAGTTTACGTGATGTAATAAATTTGAGTGGTCCAAGGAGTCTGGCTGTCAGTTCCGAGATGTTTTTCATACAAGATAGAATAATTAGTGTGTTGGGTTGTGGAATATCCTCATCGTGTCGTTTGTCTGCCAGGCATTTGCAGATGAAGTTGCGAGGATATCGTTCTTGGCAAAGACTTTGTAGAGGTGTTCTTCCTCTGCTTTTGGCAGGTGGATGTGCTGCGGTGTGTTGTAGCCCTTTGGAACAGGGCCCTAAACAGGGTTTGGATGGTTGCTGTTATAATTCAGGATTTGGTCTGCGTGCATGGCTTTTCTGTACACTTTTGTTGTGCATTCCCTGTTTGGTGTTCTTTCTATCATCACATCCAGGAATGGGAGTTGGTTGTTAATTTCCTCCTCTCTCATAAATTTAATCCATGTAAGCATGGTGTTGATAGTTTGGTGTGTGCTCTCCATTTCTGTTCTTTTAATCATTACAAAACGGTCACCCATGTATCTGATCCAAAGTTTATATAGGACAAACAGGCAGACAACTAGTGATCCGCATTTATGAACATCAACTAGCCACTAAATGCCATGATCAGCTGTCCTGAGTATCTATACACACAAGCGACAAGGATCCCAAATTTGACCGGGACATCATAACAATAATAGGACAAGCCAACAGAGAATAGTCAGAGAATTCTTCGAAGCTTGGCACTCATCGACAAACTCTATCAATAAACAAATTGACCTTGATCCAATATATCAACCACTGCAATGAATAATCGGAACTGGCAACGTGAAGCTGCGGGAACGAAACCAAATAAATATTAACTGACGAAGTACAGCAGCGCTTCACTGGAGGTTCCACAGCACTGAGGATGTCACCTAGAAAGGAGGAGATGAAATATCTGCAAATCAAATTCCCAGCTTGGCGAATGTACCCAC